>NC_092714.1:106737318-107038312 GCF_047496885.1 Scyliorhinus torazame | reverse complement strand
GAATTGAGAAGGAAGTTGGCAGCAAAAGATGGAGAGGTGGATGACGCCAAAAGGGCTCACCAGTCTTGTCTGGCGCACTTAAGCAGCTTCCAGTCTCAATACGAAAAGGCCTAGCAGGACACTCAACGTGCAGTCCTGGTACGAGAAGAAACAGAAAAACAGGTAGAGGCATTACAGAAACAGTGTAGTGACCTCAAGGCAGCATTTTCTTTTTAAAAAATATGTTTTTATTAAGAGTTTTCAACAATATTTTCCACCATATAAACAACCCCCCCCCCCGCCCCACCCCACCCACCCCCGTCCCCGTAACAAAGAAAAGAAAGAAAGCTCGTGTGGCAAGACATGATCATGGCAAGTCAATAAGATACAGAACTTTGTGCATCGGATTCTTCCCGTACATGTCAGTTTCCGGATCATTCATGTATTTTCTTGCTCAAATGCCCTCCAGAGAAACCCCCCTTCCCCTCCCACCCTCCCTCTCCCCCCCCCCCCCCCACGAACAATGCCCCCCCCTCCGCCCCCCCCCTCCCCCCCTGGGTTGCTGCTGCTGCTGTCCGACCATCATCTAACGCTCCGCAAGATGGTCTAGGAACGGTTGCCACCGCCTGTAGAACCCCTGCGCAGACCCTCTCAAGGCAAACTTTATCCTCTCCAACTTGATAAACTCTGCCATATTGTTTATCCAGGCCTCCACGCTGGGGGGCTTCGCCTCCTTCCACATTAGCAAGATCCTTCGCCGGGCTACTAGGGACGCAAAGGCCAGTATGCCGTCCTCTTTCGCCTCCTGCACTCCCGGCTCGTCCACTACTCCAAATAGTGCTAGCCCCCCAGCTTGGCTTGACCCGGACTTTCACCACCTTAGATACTGTTCCCGCAACTCCCCTCCAGAACCCCTCCAGTGCCGGGCATGACCAAAATATATGGACATGGTTTGCTGGACTTCCTGAGCACCTCCCACATCAGTCCTCCACCCCAAAGAACCTACTCAGCCTCGACCCCATCATATGCACTCTATGAACCACCTTAAATTGTATCAGGCTAAGCCTGGCACACGAGGAAGAGGAATTAACCCTACTTAGGGCCTCAGCCCATAGCCCTTCCTCAATCTCCTCCCCCAACCCCTCTTCCCATTTACCCTTCAGCTCCTCTACCAAAGCCTCCCCCTCTTTTTTCATCTCCTGGTATATCGGCGACACCTTGCCCTCTCCGACCCATACGCCCAAAATCATCCTATCTTGAATCCCCTGTGCCGGGAGTAGCGGAAATTCCCTCACCTGCCGCCTCACAAACCCCATCACTTGCATGTACCTGAAAGCGTTTCCCGGGGTAGCCCAAACGTCTCCTCCAGCGCCCCTAAGCTCGCAAACGTCCCGTCAATGAACGGGTCCCCCATTCTTCTAATCCCTGCCCGATGCCAGCTCTGAAACCCCCCGTCCATCCTTCCTGGGACAAACCGATGGTTGTCTCTAATCGGGGACTATACCGAGGCTCCCGTCGCACCCCTGTGCCATCTCCACTGCCCCCAGATCTTTAGCGTTGCCGCCACCACCGGGCTCGTGGTGTACCTTGTCGGCGCGAGCGGCAGCGGTGCCGTTACCAGCGCCCCCAGGCTCGTTCCCTTGCAGGACGCCATCTCCAACCTCTTCCATGCCGCCCCCTCTCCCTCCATCACCCACTTACAGATCATTGCCACGTTGGCTGCCCAATAGTAACCAGCCAAATTCGGCAATGCCAACCCTCCTCTATCTCTGCTATGCTCCAAGAACCCCCTCCTTACCCGCGGGGTCTTGCTCGTCCACACAAATCCCATAATGCTCCTGCTTACCCTCTTAAAGAAGGCCTTAGTAATCACAATTGGGAGGCATTGGAATACAAAAGGAAACCTCGGGAGGACCACCATTTTAACCGACTGTACCCTACCCGCCAGCGAGAGTGGCAGCATGTCCCACCTTTTAAAATCCTCCTCCATTTGTTCCACAAGCCGCGTCAAATTAAGTTTGTGCAGTGCCCCCCAGCTCCTAGCTACCTGAATCCCCAAGTATCGAAAGCTCCTTTCCGCCCTCCTCAACGGTAGGTCGTCTATCCCTCTTCCCTGCTCCCCCGTGTGGATCACAAAGAGATCGCTCTTTCCCACATTGAGCTTATAACCCGAAAAGTCTCCAAACTCCCGTAGGATCTGCATTACCTCAACTATCCCCTCCACTGGATCCGCCACGTACAGCAACAGGTCATCTGCGTACAGTGACACTCGATGTTCCTCTCCCCCTCGAACCACCCCCTTCCATTTCCCCGACTCCCTGAACGCCATGGCCAAAGGTTCAATTGCTAATGCAAACAGCAGAGGAGACAGGGGGCACCCCTGCCTCGTCCCTCGATACAACTGGAAATACTCCGACCTACCTCAAGGCAGCATTAAGAGCACTCCATGCTGCCACCACAGAACAAAGACAAAGCACGCTAGATCACGCAAAGTGCCGGAAGCAGATTGCAGAGCTGCAATCGCTGCTTTCTGTTCAGAAAGGTTTTCAGGAAACCTTTGGAGAAAGATTAGATCAGGAAGATGGCCCTGATTGGGAAGAATTGAACGAAACAGCGCAGAGATATGTTCAGGGAACATGCGCGCAGGGAAAGCCACAAAAAAGGAATGCGCCCCAACCCCCCACACAGCAGATAGTTCACGCTCCAATGAACCCTGTAACCACCCACCGCACAGCCACATCGGACGATGCGGAATTTCTATATTCCACCCCCTTAACAGTGACCCAATTACGGGACGCGTGCGATAAAATCACACCGTTCCTCCCCACCTCAGACCCCCGCCATTTCTTTGCCACAGTCAAACATCAGGCGACCATGTACGGCCTGGATGAGCGAGAGCATGTAAAGCTCACCGTTTTAAGTTTAGATCCTTCAGTAGCAGCAGCCGTTCCCGACCCACAGAATGTAGGAGGAGGCACCCTTGCAGAAATGCATACCGCGATCCTGGATGCGATCGGGTATAACCAGGGTGACCCCGTAGATGGCCTCAACAAATTCAGACAAAAGAAATCCGAGCACCCCACAGCGTTTGCTGGATGCCTGTGGATTCACTTTGCAGCAGTCTCTGGAGACTTAGACCACGCCCATTTGTTCCCAGACAACATGGCCAAATGGACCCGCACCTTTATCTCCCATGCCACAGAAACAGGACAGAAAGCTTGCGCGAGTTATGATCCCTCAGAGGAGACCCATAACGAGAAGTGGGTAGTGAAAAGATTGTCCCGCGCTTGGGAGCAATCTGTTCAGAGCAAACCCGCTGTTAAGAATACCGAGGAAAAGCAGGCCGGCGCAGATATGCAGGCAGTAAAAACAACACACCAGAACCCCGCATGGGTGAATGAGGGAAAGAACAGCCCTCCGCCCAAGTCGCAGGAGTGTTACAACTGCGGACAGTTGGGACACTTCGCAAGAGAGTGTAATGCCCCTAAAAAGCCACAGAGAGCCCAGCAGACGGGCACTCTGAGTAAGAAAAAGACAGAGCCCATTCATAGCGTTAGCGCCCGCTCAGATCAGACGGACTTGACCGGAACGGACTGACGGTGTACGGGCTCCCCCAGTTGGGTCTGCGACACCCTTTGGGATAGGTCAGGACGACCGGTAGTTGCAGCGAAAATTCAGGGACAGCTCATCGAATTTCTCTGGGACACAGGAGGGTCCCGCACCACAATAAATTCCTCCACCCTGTTTCAAAAAGACACGTGGCCCACTGCAGCCACTATCACCCTCAGCGGCTTTACAGGCCATTCACAGCAGGGACACATCACAGCCCCTGTACCCATTCAAATCGGAACCATCATCACCAAGCACCCCGTAGTTTTAGTTGACCTGCCCCACACAGCAGAACACATTCTGGGAATCGATTTCATGAATTCCCATAATCTTTCATTTGATCCAGTCAACCAGTGTGTCTGGAAGATGGCAAAATCCACAAGAGCCCCCGCAACACTCAATATAGGAGAGTACGCGAACAAAATTAGCGCAGTAGGCGAATTTTGGTTCAACCCGACCACGCTTAGTACGGACATGCAGGTTAGGGCAGTTCTGCAAAAGAACAGGGCAGCATTCGCGACCCACAAGCACGACTGTGGACGGATGACTGGCTCCGTACAGATAACAGGACCTGACCCTAGACCCCAAAAACAGTATGGATTTCCCCAAGAGGCAGAGGGAGAAATCTCCAAGCAAATAGAAAGCTTATTAGAGCAGGGCATACTTAGATCAGTAGCCTCCACTGATAATGCCCCGATTTGGCCAGTGAGAAAGCCCGATGGATCATGGCGACTGACCATCGATTACCGGGAACTCAACAAAGTCACCCCCGCAGCAGCCCCCACAGTAGCAACAAGTCCCGAGACCATGCTCAAGCAGGGACTCAATTCCCGATTCTGTACGGTTTTGGTCGTCAGTAATGGATTCTGGTCCATTCCATTGGCAAAGGCGTGCCAGTACAAATTTGCCTTCACCTTTAAAGCACAGCAGTACACGTGGACATGCCTGCCACAAGGCTTCCACAACTCCCCCTCCATTTTCCACCGACAGCTGGCAAATGGTTTAGCCAAATTTTCTTGCCCTGAATGTCTGGTACAGTATGTAGACGACCTACTACTGCAGACAGACAGCAGGGAAGAGCACATTGAGCTTCTGTCCGAACTCCTGGAACTGTCACACTCAATAGGTTGTAAAGTCAACCCCAAAAAGGCCCAGATTTTGGAAGATAACGTGATATATTTGTATACAATTATCACACACGGCAAACGCGAGATCGAGCATAAAGGGATTGACTCGATTGCTAAATTGCCCCTTCCCCAGAATGTTTCAGCCCTCCGGTCGTTTTTAGGACTGGTTGGCTACTGCCGAAACCACATTGACGGTTTCGCCAGCAAGGCAGCACCCCTCTCAGACCTCCTAAAGAAGGGAGCCCCCTGGGAATGGCTTCCGCAGCATACGGATGCTGTGGACTCTTTAAAACAGGCACTCATAGCAGCCCCCACACTACAAGTTCCAGACCCGCTTTCCCCTTGCGCCATAGAGGTAGCGACCACAGAACGCACCCTTTCAGCCTTGCTCCTCCAGGAACGGCACGACCAGTTAAGGCCCGTAGCTTACGCCTCCAGACTTTTAGATGCTGTGGAGCAGGGATTTTCAGCCTGTGAGAGGCACCTGCTCGCAGTATTTTGGGCAGTGCAGTATTTTTCATATATTACCGGACTGAACCCCATTACAATTCTCACTGAACACACCCCCACCCAACTTTTACTGGACGGACGACTCAAGGACGGTACAGTAAGCCAGATTAGAGCAGCGAGATGGACCCTTCTCTTGCAGGGACGGAACATCACTGTAAAAAGGACAAAGACGCACACCTATTTAGCCGACAACTTACAGTACCCCGGAACCCCCCATGAATGCGAAATTATCTCGCCACACCCTTTATCGCTAAAACACCCCCCAGAAAGATAGGTAGTTCAACCCAGAGCCCCCAGCACACGGACACGTGTGAGCCCATAATGATCTATGTGGATGGATCTTCCACAGTCTTGGATGGGAAGCGCATAACAGGTTGCGGTATCTATGGCGAAGACGCGCAGGGACGCGCCCTTGAGGAAATATCGTTAAAACTTCCAGGCCACTTAGACGCGCAGGCAGCAGAGCTCGCGGCCATCGCATATATAGTGGAACACCCAGATTCCTTCCCCAGCCCAGCAGACATATACTCGGACAGCCTCTATGTCTGCAACAGCCTCACGGAATTTCTGCCCCTGTGGAAAGCAAGAGGATTTGTTTCCGCAGACGGAAAACCCCTCCCCTGAGCCCCATTGCTCCATCATATTTTAGAGCGAGCCTAGAACAGGACGTTTGGGATAATCAAAGTCCGCAGTCACCATCGTTCCTCCCCCCCTGGAAATGTGAAAGCCGACGCACTGGCTAAAGCAGGTTCCAGGCACGGATATTTTTGGACACCCCCCGAAAGCGCACCAGTGAGTGCAGTTCAGATCTCACAGACAAAGATCGAGGATCGAGTGGAGGCCCAGAAGCAGGACAGCAATCTCAGGGAGATTGTAAAAGGAAAATATCCAGCTCCCTATGAGAGGTTTAGAAATGCACTGACCACACATGACGGTGTGGTGTTAAAAGACACCCTTTATGTGGTTCCTGAACAGGACAGGAATCAACTGATTTGTTTGTTCCATGACGGTCATGGACATCAGGGAATCGATCCCACTACAGACCATCTCAAGCAGCTTTGTTGGTGGCCGAATTTAAAGGAAGATGTAAACCATTACATCGAGAATTGTCTTATCTGTGCCCAGAATAATCCAGACAGATATGCCAAAAAGGCTCAACTCAGCCACACCCGACACGTTAATGGCCCCTGGACTAACCTCCAGATTAATTTTATAGGACCATTGCCCCCTTGCAGGAATGGCTATAAATATGTACTTGTGGTAACTGACACATTTACGAAATGGGTGGAAGCATTCCCAGCCCGCACAAACACGGCAAAAAACGCCAAGATTTTGACCCACCACATTTTTTCCAAGATGGGGACTCCCCCGCAGCATTGAATCCGACCAAGGCTCCCATTTTACGGTTTATGTTTTTGCGTAACACAATTTCTACTTCCACAGGTTACACCCCACATACCCTCATGACCGGACGCCCATGAAAGGCACAGAATATTTATTAGGTTTAGACTTGACCAGCCCCAAAGTGACGGCCCTCACATACGAGAAAGCAGTGGAGCAATTAGTTGACATTGTTAAAATGGCTCAGCTAGCAGCCGCAGTAAAATTGGGTACCAGAAAGAAACAGAGCAAGGCTTGTTTCGACAAGACAGTGCATGCGACTGAGTACAGTATAGGACAGCAAGTTATGCTCTCTGTATATAACCTCAGCACATTCCTGTCACCAAAATACTTGGGTCCGTACTCCATTGCGGATAAAGTAAGCCCTTCCGTGTATAAAATAAAGTACCCCAACGGTAAGACTGCGTGGCTCCATATAAACCAGCTGAAGGCATACGGAACACAGTCGAACCACGCACACCACGTCATGTTCGACGCAGCACACCACACCCCGACCACCGCCAACGTAACCCTACCATCCTCCAACATGTCCAGCCCAGCCACGGACTCGACCTTGACTCCACCCCCTAAATATACACTCCGCCCCGGAACGCCCACAGACTGCAGCAGCAGAGACAGCGACTGCGACTCGGACGATAGCCACAGCACGCCTCCCGAACTATCCCCATGCAACAGGACCCACACCCAGCGATTCCGACTACAATCCAAGTGATCCCTTCATGATCACTTTCCTAAATAAACCCCATCACATACCACCGAACCATCCGATTTTGTCCCCACACAACTAGACACCAACTATTGGCACCGAGATAACTCATTCCGACTCGTCCGCAACGACGAGAGCGACCCCACCTCACACCATGCAGCCCTTTCAGCCCTGATACACTCAAGAGTTTGGCACCCGGGAGAAGATGACGACCTTGGGTCTGACTCCCAAACCGAGAACCCCTTTGCGACCCTGTTCGCAACCGAGAACTGAGGTGTCCAGATGATGTTTTAAAAGGAACCGCTTGGGAGAAGTGGTGTCCTTTCTGATGGAACCTGCAGAATGTTTTATGTTGTTTGTAAGTTTGTTAAATGTTGTATGTCAGACAGGAAAAAAAATTTTCACGGCCCCACGCCTTTTCGGCCGAAACCTCTGTGGACTTGCCCACAGAGACTCATTATTGCCAGACAGTAGTTCAGCGGAACTAGCTTGTCTGCAGAGACTGGTTAAGGTACCATACACCCGTTCGTAACTGCCCTTCTGGTTCGAGGGAAAGAACCACTATGGCAGCCCCACCACGATGACTACATTTCTTGCCGGTTCTTGTCGGTTGCTCAGGCAGTGGAGAAACGGCTTGGGACCCGCCCTGCCTGGGAACCCCCCCCTCCCTCTGGTCAACTACGCTCGGGTAGGAGAGACGCGGCATTGGTAGCC
This sequence comes from Scyliorhinus torazame, assembly GCF_047496885.1. Lineage (NCBI taxonomy): Eukaryota > Metazoa > Chordata > Chondrichthyes > Carcharhiniformes > Scyliorhinidae > Scyliorhinus > Scyliorhinus torazame. The sequence continues at coordinate 107,030,266 of NC_092714.1, read as the reverse complement.
GTCCTATCCGGGGACTCCATCCAACTCTTACCCGTCACGGCCCATACGCACCTCATTTTGGCACTTTTTGTTCAAAAAGCTTTGTTTTGTTTAGGTAACCTTTAGGTTGCCAACCACATGCTATTTACATCCAGAAACATTTGGATGGTAAATTGCGCAGTCTGAGAGACGGCTCGCACTGGTTCATTATTGAGAAGTGTGTCTTGTCCTAAAATTCGATTTTTTTTTTTTAAATGAGGGAGTCACACATAGTGACCAATTATAAAGGGAGTAATTGGCACTACAGGACAGACACACTATCGTACGGGATATTAAACAAAGATAGTTACAGACACTATGCTTGTTTCCACAGAACCCCAGAAGCTTTAGGACCGGAGAAGAGAAGAAAGAAAAGGAAAGAGAAGAGCCATGAGGACTTCCTTCACATGGATCAGCATCATCTTTATGGACATTTGATTGCGCGTGAACGCGAACCCCATGACTTCAAGCCCCCCAGCCGTTAATGTTTCACTTCCCCGCAGTACCCAGAGCCCAGTCACCAGCGTCACCACATCATCTTGGTGTGCCAGGTTTATAACCTGGTACTCTCTGTCCTCTGTAATAGAAACCTTACTGGTATTAGCGATACTCTGCTGCATAGTGCAGACTATGCGTCTACGGAAATGGAGAAGGAGAGCCTACCGCGCTCGAACCCCGGTGTATAGGATCAGATCCCCTATGTTCGGATACGACCAGACCCCCGACCCCCGCGATCTATAATAAAGAGCATTCACTTGCGTTTATTGTAAATAAAGAAATGTAAAGAACTGTTCATGAGCAAATTGTACGATCCTGATCTTGACTGCCCAGCCAGGAAGACTGATGTATAAACTGCTATGATTTTGTTTGTAGGGTTGAGGAAGTTAGGATAATGAAATGTTTAAGTGAGTTAGTGTGTTAAGGATAGTTAGAGGTTCCCAGTTTATTGTTTTGCAATGCATGTCCGTGTTTGACATTGTACCCTTAGAATTGTTAGTTAACATTTTTTTGCATAGCTATGGTCAGTGCAGAGGCCATGAAGGAAGTGCCCCCCCCCCCAGGTCAGGGAATTGAAAGCAACATAGTTATGTGATCCTTCACGCTTCACGTTAGGATCACAAGGAGGGAATTTAGCCACTTAAAATGGCCAACTCCCGATTCAAAATGGTGAACGGCAAAGGCTGATGGGAAAGTCATCCAACAGGACAAAAATGAGCAGCTGCAGGTTGGCTGTGTATTTACCTCTGGAAAGGCCAGACAAGATCGATACCAGCAACCATCAGCATAACAAAACACCAGCCATCTGCATACTAATGAGCAATCCCTGGGAACAATAAGCAACATTTAGACACACAAAGCAAAACCAGACTCTTCGGCGCCAGCAGAAGCCTACACAAAAGGAGGTGAACGACCACCTCAAGACCGCCCATCGATCAGGGAACCGCTCCAGCATTGGAGAAAATCGAACCAAGTGATTGGGACAAAGTCCAATCACTTGGAACCAGGTACAGGGTCCGCCCCGAAAGGCGGGAAGCCCCTGGGGACTATAAGAATTGAGCCCCAAGTTCAAGGTGCTCTCTCTTCCACCGCTTGCAGCTCTCTTCACTCACTCTTCACTCTTCAACAGCCGCTCAAAACTTTAAGTCTTACTTCAATGCTCGCTACGAGATAGGAGCTCCTAGCTACCAATCTGTACCAACTTCGAATCCCACAGGCTCAGAACCCGAACGAAAGGCCATTTGTTTCCCTGACCTGGTGGGCCAGTTCCAAGTTAAGTATTGGCCTGTTAGCTGTAGAAGTAGCTTAGACGTAGAATTTGTACATGAGTAGTGATTACTGTGTATAATAAATGTGCTTTGATTTAAATCTTACTAAGCGGTGTATTGGATTATTGATCATTACTCGGACTTGAACCATGTGCCGGTATCATAAAGATACCTGGCGACTCAAGAGCAAAGGTGATAAAACAGAGCAATTAAACTAAGGCAAAGTTAGCAACAGGAGACCCTTTATTTTTAAACTGTGCATCCTAGTTCTAGATTTCCCCACAAGGGGAAACATCCTCTCAGTATCTATCCTGCCAGGACCCCTCAGAATGTTATGTTTCAATAAGATCACCTCTCATTCTTCCAATGAGTATTGGCCTAACCTGCTCAACTTTCCTCATAAGACAAGCGTTCAACCTAGGAATCAGCCTAGTGCACCTTCTCTGATTTGCTTCCAATGCAAGTACGTAAGTAAGGAGACCAAAATTGTATACAGTACTCCACATGTGTCTCACCAATGCCCCTGCAGCTGTAGCAAAATAAAGGTCAAAGGAACTCATGATTAAGCTATGCAGTGTTGTAATCAGATAAGACCTTGCATATTGTATCTAGTTCTGGTCACTGAGGCATGACAAGAACTTTAAGCCTACAGCAGGTTAGCAGGCAGCTTCTGAGCCAAGCAACTCTCAACAGCTTCTGCCCACCTTTCAGTTTAAATGGGCTGAAAGCTAATCAACAGGTGAGGCCAAAGCTCTGCCCCTCATTTCCTGAGCATCAAACAAGTTTCCAATAGGTCCTGCGATCCACATACCCAAAACTCGCCTGGAGATAAAATATTGCATTGTTTCATAACTGTGTTGCAGCGTGGATTATATTCTGTATAAAATCATCTGATGAAGCACTGGGCACTTATAACACCATGATTGAATCACACATAAATTATCGCCACCTTCAGCAAAGGAAATATTACATAGATTACATAGAACATACAGTGCAGAAGGAGGCCATTCGGCCCATCGAGTCTGCACCGACCCACATTAATCCCTCACTTCCACCTTATCCCCGCAACCCAATAACCCCTCCCAACCCTTATGGACACTACGGGTAATTTAGCATGGCCAATCCACCTAACCTGCACGTCTTTGGACTGTGGGAGGAAACCGGAGCACCCGGAGGAAACCCACGCGGACACGGGGAGAACGTGCAAACTCCGCACAGACAGTGACCCAGCAGGGAATCGAACCTGGGACCCTGGCGCTGTGAAGCCACAGTGCTAATCACTTGTGCTACCGTGCTATTGTCGTCACTTGTTTGTCTAAGTCGTGTTTCCAGGCAGTCACAAAGGTCAGGGTCTCTCCTCTCAGTGGACAGTTTGTGCAGAACCAGCACATTCTTCTCCATCTGTAGAACTCTCTGCAATACTTCCACACCATTATGCAGCTGCCATTCCCTGAAACATAAAAGGTAATATTAGAAGTCTGGAAACTTTTCTGACCTCGTCAGATAGCCTCCAGGAGGAGGGGCACAAGCAAATGATTAATCTTATCCATTAATTATCTATGAATGCTCGTCTCATAACAGGTTGAGTTTGCACTAGAAATGGTTTTGATACTGGTGTGCAATACATGATGATAAATGAGTACAGATTAAGTTTGGCAGATGTTCCTATCTTATCCAACTGCTATGCAAAATAGTGTGGCTTCTTTTTGCAAAAATGCTGCCAGAGTCAATAGGCCTGTCACTACTGTAGGGATTGCAAGAAATAATTACAGATTTATTTGTATTTTTCAAGGTTTTCTCTTTTTGTTGACATGCTTATTTTTTAGTCAATATACTTGCTTTTTGACAGCTTTTTAAAAAATTGTTCAGTAGAGAATAATTTATTTAACCAGTAGCTAAAAACTGTAATATTCAATCATACAGGAAAAAAACACAATAATGAATCAAAGGTAATTGCTGCAAGATAACAGAAACGTGAAATGGGAGACCCTTTATTTTTATACTGTGATCTTTAGGTCTAGTCTCTCTCACAAAGGAAACATCCTTTCAGCATTCATCCTGTCAAGACCCCTCAGAATCTATGTTACTAATGGATTACATTTTAATCTTCTAAACTCCAATGTACTTCGACCCATCTTGTCCAACCTTTCCTCATAAAATAACCTCCCCCATCCCTGGTATCAGTCAAGTGAACCTTCTCTGAACTACTTCTAAAGCTCTTACTTTGCACAGTAACCTTTGATGAGGCACCTTGTTAAATGTCTTGTGGGAATCTAAGTAGAGGTTCTCCTTTATTCCCATTGCTTGTTACTTCTTCAAAGAACTCCAATAAAGTAGACAACCATTTTGCAAAACTATATTGACTCTGCTTGATTGCATTGAGATTTTCTGAATGCCTGCTCCAACCTCCTTAATAATAGATTAACAAATGTTAAGCTGTTTATGTTTGTGGGAGCTTGCTTATGTAAATTGAATTCCTATATTACAATGGCTGGACAACTGAATTTTCACCACAGAGGTGGAAAACAGGAGCAAAATCTGTATTTGGGTCAGAAATCCAGCTTCAGTGGGAAGCTGATTAAATTTCAGATTTTCACATAACTGATACAGAGAACGATTTCCTGTCCACTTCGAGCCAGTGGGAGTGGAGCTGGAGCAAGGTTAGATGAAATATGGGACTGATTCAGACCCCCACATTAGCCATCGCAACGGAGGCTGCTGGTTGTCCTGAGGGTGAAGTTTGTGGTTTGTGCCAAAGTCTTCACTGCACCAGAAGGAAGTGATGTGTCACAGGGCGCCTGGCGGTCTGGAACCTGGGACAGGTCTGTATCAAGGGAGGTATCCCCCCTGGAGAAATTACAAGACCACCTAGTGTGTGTGTGGCATTAATAACATGGCAACTCAACGGTAATTTTTTGCGCAACCGTCCTTGGATCTAAAAAGGGCTGTGGAATTATCCCTCTCTCATGAAAAGGCAGAAAAGGGGGTCCAGGAACTCCATGCTGCATGGACTTTGATGTACATAGAGTTGGCTGCTCCCATTCTGGCAAATAACGCACCCCAAGAGCATGGCCTACTGGACCCAGTCACCACCTGAGCAGGTTGACCATTATGGTCAGACCTATTGGCCAAGAACCACCGCAGACCGATGAGACATCTTCCCGGAGGTCCAGGAGGAACACTCAGAATGGTGCTGCACTTATGGTAGCAGGAACTGTGGTGGCCGGGGGCACCAGAATCGACAGTGAATGTATCGCTCTGGTCGGGGACACAACCTGGGCTGTGGTTCTCCAAATTGCCAAGCCCAGTGATGATGATTGCATTATGGCACCAAATGTAGCCCCAATTAGGATAACCTTCCAAGTGAATGGACATCCTTTGGATCTGGAAATAGACACAGGGGCTGTTGTCTCGGTCTTTGGGTAACAGATATTCTGGAAAATTCACACCATGGTATAACTGGTGACGTGTATCGGAGAATCATTAATAATTATTGGGACAATAGCTCTGGTTACCCGTGGACAACAATCAGTTTGACTGGCACTGGTAGTGCTGAAAGGGCCCGGACCCAGTCTTCTGGGCCATGATTGGCTACAGAGACTCCACCTAGATTGGCAACAGACCTTTAGAATGGGTATATACGGATTGCATGAGGTCCTGGGAAAATACCCAGAAGTCTTTCAAGAAGGCCTATGAAAGATAAAGGAAATCACAGCTAAAATTCACGGTGACCCGGGTGCCCAACCTAAGTATTAGAGGACCCACCCAGTCCCATATGCCCTATTGTCACAACTGGATGACAAGCTGAGCTGATAGGAGAACTTGAGGACTATTCGCCCTGACCAATTTGCAGAATGGGCAGCACCAGTGGTACCAGTGCTGAAGTAGGACAAGTTGTGCAGCAACTATAAAACTATGGTCAACAAGGCCTCCTCTTTTGACCAGTATCCCATGCCAGGTGTGGAAGACCTATTCATGAAGTTGGCTTGGGGATTTTCTTTCTCCAAGCTGGACATGAGCCATGCATGTCTCCAGCTAGAGTTGGACACGGTGCCCAGAAGATATGTAACCATTAACACTCACAGGTGATTGTGTGAGTACACAAGGTTGCCATTTGGAGCAGCATCTGCATGTGCACTTTTCCAGTGGGTTAAAGAAAGCATTCTTCAATGGCTTCCCAAGGTACGCCATGTTGATTAGAGGAGCCACCGAGAAGGAACACCTAAAGCAGGGGTTTCAAAATACGGGTGGTAACTAGTGGTGGGTGGCAGGTGGGTGTTGGGAGGATGGCAGAGCGATCAGTCACACCTCTCCTGCGGTGTTCCCAATCGCGGGAGAAGCGCCCAATGGCCACAACAGCTTTTAAATTGAGAATGGCGGCCACTGCCACCTTTTAAATTAAAATATATGAGGTCATGTGCAGTCTTCCAGCCAGAAGTGGCATCAGTGAGCAGCACGCACACTTGACATCAAGCGCCCTTTATGTAAGTGCTTTTCGCGCCAAATTACAGGGGAGATCTTCTTCCATTTTCTAGCTGCTGGCAAGCAAGGCAAAAGGACTGTAAAGTTGAATTGTTTTTTTACATTAAGAGATGGCCAGAGATACAAATAGGCAATGCACCTACTGGACAGGATCTCACAACAGAGAGCTGCAGAAGAGAGCTGCACAGGAGAGTCTATAAAATAACAGAGCAGTGCTATGAACAGAGCTCCAGGGTCTCTGGTTAACAGCCCACAAATAAACTTAACTTGGGAACAAAGCAGGACAAAGATGGTTTCTTGAGGTATTATTTTGTCAATTAATCCAGTGCAAATAAGGATGCAAAGCCCATGGGCTGGATTCTCCACCGTCGGGAATCACTATTTTGCTGGCAGCCCAGGGGTTTCCCGATGGCGTGGGGCTGCCCCACAGTGGGAAACCCCATTGACCAGCCAGCGAGACGGAGTGCCCTGCCAGCGTGCTGAACCAGAATCTGGCGTGGTGGGACGGAGAGTCCAGCCCATGTGTGTTATATGCAGGGACGTACTGTCAAATAAGAGAAGTTTCAGGTTTTGAAAGAGAAGAGGTGGGTGAAAAATTCCTTTTGAGGTTGAGACCCCAGTTAGTTATTGACTTAAAGCTGACTCCAAATTAAAAGATGGCTGATGCACGATCAATTGCACAAAGACTAAAGTTGGGTACAACTGTGGCTTTATTACAGTCAGATGCGTGGCCTCCTGCTGCAGCTGGCGAAATGGCAGGGCACTGGAGGTCATGCATATATATACAGTTCTCCGTGGGCGGATCCAGCCAGCAGGAGCTAGCGCGAACCTGTGGTGCAGGTCCTACCTTACATCTCCTATTACAGTAGTTCACCACATTCACCCCCTGTTAAAAATGAGTCCGGTGGGGATGACGTGAAACTATATACCATTAGTGCAATTATGTATAGTGGTAGGGAAAGAAAAGTCCATGTTGACGGCCCGGAGTCCGTCAAAGTTTCAGCCGGTCCGGTGCTTTGGTGCTTTGTTGGGAGCAGGGTAACGGTGGCGGCGAAGTCGGTGCTGGCGGTGGTGGAGGTGGCACCGATGGCGGTGGTGGCAGTGCTGATGCTGGCCAGTCATTGGGGAATTCCGGGAGCGTGCCGATGTCCTCTTCGTCCTCTTGTGCAGAAAAGGGGAGGGGGGTGGGTGGTCTGGTGCGGTCAATATTGGCGACGCGGTGGGAGATGGGGGGGGGGGGTGCACTGGTGGGGGGGGGTGGGTGTTGGGGTGGAACCTGACGGTGCCTGGTCCCTGAGTGAGACAGTATCTTGGCGGCTGTCGGGGAACTCAACGTAGGCATATTGAGGATTGGCGTGGAGCAGGTGAACCCTGTCCACCAAATGGTCCGCCTTGTGGAGTCGGACGTGCCTACAGAGAAGGACGTGTCCTGGAGCAGCGAGCCATGCCGGGAGCGACACCCCGGATGTGGACATCCTGGGGAAGGTAAAAACACGTTCATGGGGTTTATTATTGGTGGCGGTGCACAATAGTGACCGGATGGATTGTAGAGCGTCAGGGAGGACCTCCTGCCAGCGAGAGGCTGGGAGGTACCTGGACCGTAGGGCCAGCTGGACGGCCCTCCAAACCGTCCCATTGTCCCGTTCTACTTGCCCGTTTCCCTGGGGGTTGTAGCTGGTCATCCTGCTGGAGGCTATACCCCTGCTGAGCAGGAATGATGCAGCTCATCGCTCATGAATGAGGATCCCCTGTCACTGTGGATGTAGGCGGGGAAACCGAACAGAGCGAAGATGGTGCTGAGGGCCTTGATGACGGTGGCAGACGTCATATCGGGGCATGGGATGGCGAAGGGGAATCTGGAGTACTTATCGACCACACTGAGAATGTATGTGTTACGGTGGAGCGAAGGGGCCCTTTGAAATCCACGCTGAGGCGTTCAAAGGGGCGGGAAGTCTTCACCAGGCGCGCACGGTCTGACCGGTAGAAGTGCGGCTTGCACTCCGCACAGACCTGGCAGGCCCTGGTGACTGTCCTTACTTCCTCGACGGAGTAGGACAGATTGCGAGCTTTGACCAGATGGTACAATCGAGTGACCCATGGATGACAAAGGCTGACGTGTAGGGCCTGGAGTTGGTCCACTTGTGCGCTGGCACATGTACCTCGGGAGGGGGCGTCTGGGGGCTCGTTGAGTTTACCGGGGTGATACAAAATCTCGTAATTATAGGTGGAGGGCTCGATTCTCCACCGCAAGATTTTATCATTTTTGATCTTGCCCCACTATGTGTTATTGAACATGAAGGCTACCGACCGTTGGTCCGGAAGGTGAGTGAATCTCTTACTGGCCAGGTAATGCCCCCAGTGCTGCACAGCTTCAACGAGCGAGACTCCCGGAAGGTATGTTGCCTCCCGGGTGCCAGGGCCAGGGATGTCTCGGATCGTGTCTTCAGGATCCTTAAGGGGGAGGGGGAGCAGCCAGAAGTCGTGGTGCACATTGGTACCAACGACATAGGTAGGAAAAGGGGTGTGGAGGTAATAAACAAGTTGAGGGAGTTAGGCTGGAAGTTAAAAGCCAGGACAGACAGAGTTGTCATCTCTGGTTTGTTGCCGGTGCCACGTGATAGCGAGGCTAGGAATAGGGAGAGAGTGCAGTTGAACACATGGCTGCAGGAATGGTGTAGGAGGGAGAGCTTCAGGTATTTGGATAATTGGAGCGCATTCTGGGGGAGGTGGGACCTGTACAAGCAGGACGGGTTGCATCTGAACCAGTGGGGCACCAATATCCTGGGAGGGAGGTTTTCTAGTACTCTTCGGGAGGGTTTAAACTAATTTGGCAGGGGAATGGGAACCGGATTTGTAGTCCAGCAACTAAGGTAGCCGATATTCAGGACGCCAAAGCGTGTAATGAGGCAGTGGGGAAGGGAACACTGACAAAGGAGAGTACTTGCAGGCACGGAGATGAGTTGAAGTGTGTATACTTCAACGCAAGAAGCATCAGGAATAAGGTGGGTGAACTTAAGGCATGGATCGGTACTTGGGACTACGATGTGGTGGCCATCACGGAAACTTGGATAGAAGAGGGGCAGAAATGGTTGTTCGAGGTCCCTGGTTATAGATGTTTCAATAAGATTAGGGAGGGTGGTAAAAGAGGTGGGGGGGGGGGGGGGTGGCATTATTAATTAGAGATAGTATAACAGCTGCAGAAAGGCAGTTCGAGGAGTATCACCCTATTGAGGTAGTATGGGTTAAAGTCAGAAATAGGAAAGGAGCAGTCACCTTGTTAGGAGTTTTCTATAGGCCCCCCAATAGTAGCAGAGATGTGGAGGAACAGATTGGGAAACAGATTTTGGAAAGGTGCAGAAGTCACAGGGTAGTAGTCATGGGCGACTTTAACTTCCCAAATATTGAGTGGAAACTCTTTAGATCAAATAGTTTGGATGGGGTGGTGTTTGTGCAGTGTGTCCAGGAAGCTTTTGCCTGGAATGGAGAGTAGGTCTTACGAAGAAAGGTTGAGGGTGCTAGGCCTTTTCTCATTAGAACGGAGAAGGATGAGGGGCGACTTGATAGAGGTTTATAAGATGACCAGGGGAATAGATAAGAGTAGACAGTCAGAGACGTTTTCCCCGGGTGGAACAAACCATTACAAGGGGACATAAATTTAAGGTGAAAGGTGGAAGATATAGGAGGGATATCAGAGGTAGGTTCTTTACCCAGAGAGTAGTGGGGGCATGGACTGCACTGCCTGTGGAAGTAGTTGAGTCGGAAACATTAGGGACCTTCAAGCAGCTATTGGATAGGTACATGGATTACGGTAAAATGATATAGTGTAGATTTATTTGTTCTTAAGGGCAGCACGGTAGCATTGTGGATAGCACAATTGCTTCACAGCTCCAGGGTCCCAGGTTCGATTCCGGCTTGGGTCACTGTCTGTGCGGAGTCTGCACGTCCTCCCCGTGCCTGCGTGGGTTTCCTCCGGGTGCTCCGGTTTCCTGCCACAGTCCAAAGATGTGCAGGTTAGGTGAATTGGCCAATGATAAATTGCCCTTAATGTCCAAAATTGCCCTTGGTGTTGGGTGGAGGTGTTGAGTTTGGGTAGGGTGCTCTTTCCAAGAGCCGGTGCAGACTCAAAGGGCTGAATGGCCTCCTTCTGCACTGTAAATTCAATGATAATCTATGATTAATCGAGGAGAAAGGTTCGGCACAACATCGTGGGCCGAAGGGCCTGTTCTGTGCTGTATTTTCTATTTTCTATGTTCTATGATAGCTTGGGCCTCCTTTTCGACGGATGAGTGCCGTATGTCAGAGGTATGAAGGGTGCGGGAAAAGAATGCCACGGGTCTGCCTGCCTGGTTTAGAGTGGCAGCAAGGGTGACGTCTGAAGCGTCGCTTTCTACTTGGAAAGGCAGTGACTCGTCCACTGCGCGCATCCCGGCCTTGGCGATGTCTGCTCTGATGCGGGCAAAAGCGTGTTGTGCCTCGGCGGCGAGCGGGAATTGGGTGGACTGAATGAGTGGGCGGGCCTTGTCCGCATAGTTTGGGACCCACTGAGCGTAGTAGGAAAAGAACCGCAGGCAGCGTTTGAGGGCCTTGGGGCAGTGGGAGAGGGGAAGTTCCATGAGGGGGCGCATGCGGTCGGGCTCGGGCCCGAGAAGTCCGTTTTGGACTATATAGCCGAGAATGGCTAACCGGGTCGTGCTGAACACACACTTCTCTTTGTTATAGGTCAGGTTGAGAAGAGTGGCAGTGCGGAGGAATTGATCGAGGTTGGCATTGTGGTCCTGCTGGTCATGGCCGCAGATGGTGACATTGTCTAAGTACGGAAAGGTGGCCCGCAAACCGTACTAATCGACCATTCGGTCCATCTCTCTTTGGAAGACCGAGACCCAATTAGTGACACCGAAAGGGACCCTAAGGAAGTGGTAGAGGCCAGGTCAATTGTTGAGAAGACCCGGTACTGCGCAATCTAATTGACCATATCAGATATGTGTGGGAGGGGGTACGCGTCGAGCTGTGTGTACCGATTGATGGTCTGGCTGTAGTCCACGACCATCCTGTGTTTCTCCCCAGTTTTAACCACTACCACTTGGCCTCTCCAGGGGCTGTTGCTGGCCTCGATAATACTCTCCTGATGCACAATCAATACGCTTGAGTCCACGCGGAGTCATATCGATTCAGCATTAATCAGATAGAACTGCACCCAGCAGCGAAGTTACAGAAGTGAAGGCTGCTGGGGACGGCACTGGTTCCTATACCCCGCCTCTCAGGGCGGGGCTATGTACATTGCCCAATGGTAGACCCCGTGGTCTAGCCAATGGTTATTCCTCTCTCTGGTACCGCAATACCTGGTATTACCACAATCACCCCCTGTTAAAAAAAGAGCCAGCGGGGTGATGGCCAGTATTGCTGTCGCCTTTTTCTGGTAGGACCAGGTATTGCAGGTACAATGCTATCGAGGGTTGCGGAGAAAGTTCTTGCGTTGTTAATTCTTCTTCATGGTGCTGCAATCAGACGATCGGGCGGCCTGGTCGTCCTACTGGAGCGTCTACGTTTTGGCGGCGATCCTGGTGAGGGGCCCGGCAGTAGTGTCTCCGGGAACGTGGTGTCTTCCTCCCAGGCAGTTTCGTCACCCCTAGTCGGCGCTGTAAGGTCGAAAGATGGGCAGAAGGAAGGGGTGCCTGAAGGGGGCGTCGGTGCCTGCTCGGCTCCGGGTCGGGTTTCTGGCGGCAGTACTGACCCTCCGGTCAGGTACGGGGGGGTGGGGGGTGGGGGGGTGGCAGTGGCTCGGGCACGCGTGGTGCTCCGGCGGGCGGCAGGTCCCGGAGGGAGACCGTATCTTGGCGTCCGTCGGGTAATGCTATGTAGGCATACTGGGGGTTGGCATGCAGCAGGTGGACCCTTTCAACCAGCGGGTTCGACTTGTGCGCCCTCGCATGTTTCCGCAGCAGAACAGTTCCAGGTGTTGCTAGCCAGGTTGGGAGCAAGGTCCTCTAGGAGAACTTCCTGGGGAAAACAAGGAGACGTTCATGGGGTGTCTGGTTCGTGGTAGTACATAGTAGTGACCGAATGGAGTGCAGGGCCTCTGGGAGGACTTCTTGCCAATGGGAGACTGGGAGATTCCTGGACCGAAGGGCCAGCAGGACGGTCTTCCAGACCGTTCCGTTCTCCCTTTCTACCTGCCCATTTCCCCGAGGGTTGTAGCTGGTCGTCCTGCTCGAGGTGATGCCTTTGCTAAGCAGGAACTGGCGCAGCTCGTCGCTCATAAAGGAGGACCCCCTATCACTGTGGATGTACGCGGGGAAACCGAACAGTGTAAAAATAGTTTGGAGGGCCTTGATGACGGTGGTTGTGGTCATATCCGGGCAGGGGATGGCGAATGGGAACCGGGAGTACTCATCAATCATGTTAAGGAAGTACGTGTTGAGGTCGGTGGAGGGGAGGGGGCCTTTGAAGTCCATGCTGAGGCGTTCAAAGGGACGGGAAGCCTTGATCAGATGCGCCCTCTCTGGTCGGTAGAAGTGCGGTTTGCACTCCGCGCAGATTTGGCAGTCCCTGGTGACAGTCCTGACCTCCTCGATGGCGTAAGGCAGGTTCCGGGACTTAACGAAATGGAAGAACCTGGTGACTCCCGGGTGGCAGAGGTCCTTGTGGAGGGCTCGGAGGCGGTCTACTTGCGCGGTGGCACAGGTGCCGCGGGATAGGGCATCAGGAGGCTCGTTCAGCTTCCCGGGACGATACAAGATCTCGTAATTGAAGGTGGAGAGTTCGATCCTCCACCGCAAGATCTTGTCGTTCTTGATCTTGCCCTGCTGTGCATTATCGAACATGAAGGCCACCGACTGTTGGTCCGTGAGGAGAGTGAATCTCCTGCCGTCCAGGTAATGCCTCCAGTGCCGCACAGCTTCCACTATGGCCTGGGCCTCCTTTTCGACCGAGGAGTGGCGAATTTCGGAAGCATGGAGAGTGCGGGAGAAGAAAGCCACGGGCCTGCCTGCTTGGTTGAGGGTGGCGGCCAGAGCTACGTCAGACGCATCGCTCTCGACCTGGAAGGGGAGGGGCTCGTCGATGGCGCGCATCATGGCATTTGCGATGTCCGCTTTGATGCAGCAGAAGGCATGGCGGGCCTCCGTCGACAGGGGGAAGGTCGTGGATTGGATTAGGGGTCGGGCCTTGTCGGCGTAATTAGGGACCCATTGTGCATAGTAGCTAAAGAAGCCGAGGCAGCGCTTTAGGGCCTTGGGGCAGTGAGGGAGGGGGAACTCCATAAGGGGGCGCATGCGTTCGGGGTCGGGGCCTATGACTCCATTTCACATTACGTAGCCTAGGCTGGCTAGACGGTCGGTGCTAAACACGCACTTCTCCTTATTGTAGGTCAGATTCAGGAGGTGCGCGGTCTGGAGAAATTTACGGAGGTTGGTGTCGTGGTCCTGCTGGTCATGGCCGCAGATGGTGACGTTGTCAAGATACGGGAACGTTGCGTGTAAGCCGTACCGGTCAACCATTCGGTCCATCTCACGCTGGAAGACCGAGACCCCTTTTGTGACACCGAAGGGAACCCTTAAAAAGTGGTAGAGCCGCCCACCTGCTTCAAAGGCAGTGTACTGGCGGTCACTAGTACGGAGGGGTAGCTGGTGGTAGGCAGGCTTGAGATCCACTGTGGAGAAGACTTTGTATTGCGCGATCCTGTTCACCAGGTCGGCTATACGGGGGAGGGGGTACGCGTCCAGTTGCGTAAACCAGTTGATGGTCTGTGTGGTAGTATGTATTAGGGGTCATGTGGGACTGGAAGCCCTAATGTCATTGGCTGACAGATCCCGGGTCCTGGTTGGCCGTTGACCTCTAGCTCCGCCCTGAAGGCAGAGTATAAGAAGCCGGAGTCCTCCCCCGCAGGCCATTCTACTATCGAGCTGCGGGGGAACAGACACGCTTAATAAAGCCTCATCGACTTCACTCTATTCGTCTCTCGGAGTCTTTGTGCGCTACAATTTATTAAGCGTGCCTAAAAAGGACTATGGAGCTCAGGATCATCCCGGAATGCCTGAGGATCAGCCCCCACGCAGTGAACGCGGCAGCAGCCTTCAAGCACTGGCAGACTTGTTTCGAGGCCTATCTCAGAACGGCCACCGGCCGGGTCACAGAAGACCAAAAACTACAGGTCCTGCACTCGAGGTTAAGCACGGAGATTTTCTCCCTCATCGAAGACGCGGAGGATTTCCAGACGGCGTTCGCAGCACTGAAAAGTCTCTATGTCCGCCCAATTAACAAAATCTACGCTCGTAACCAGCTCGCGACGAGACGGCAAAGTCCCGGAGAATCGATTGACGAATTCTACGCCGCGCTGCTGATTTTGGGACGAGCCTGCAGCTGCCCTTCGGTGAACGCAAATGAACACATGGACATGTTAATGCGCGATGCTTTTGTGGCAGGTATGAATTCCTCCCAAATCCGCCAAAGACTTCTAGAAAAAGAGTCGCTAGGACTCTCAGAGGCACGGGCCCTAGCAGCCTCCCTAGACGTGGCCACGCGGAATACCCGCGCCTACGGCCCCGAACCGCGCGGCAGCCCATTGGGCTCCGTACGTACCCGTCGTGACAAACCCCCCCCCCCTGGACACCCCACAGGCTTGCGCGGTCCAAACGCCAAGTCGCACCGGGGGCGCCCGCTGCTATTTCTGCGGCCAGGCGAAACACCCCCGGCAGCGCTGCCCGGCCCGCGCAGCAATCTGCAAGAGCTGCGGGAAAAAGGGCCATTTGCGGTTGTGTGCTGGTCCCGCGAGGTCGCCGCTGTCCCGGGAGAACAGGGAGCCCTGCACGCCGCTTACGCTCCCCAACCCCCCCCAGCGCCCCATGTACGACCCGCAGGCGCAGCCACTCTGGGTCCCGACCACCGCGGTCCCGGGAGAACAGGGAGCCCTGCACGCCGCTTACACTCCCCAACCCCCCCCCCGCGCCCCATGTATGACCCGCCGGCGCAGCCACTCTGGGTCCCGACCACCGCGGTCCCGGGAGAACAGGGAGCCCTGCACGCCGCTTACGCTCCCCAACCCCGTCCCCCGTCCCCACGTATGACCCGCCGGCGCTACCAATTTGGGTCCCGACCAACGCTGTCCCCAGAGATGAGGGAGCCCCGCGCGGTCCTAACGCTCCCCAACCCCACCAGCGCCCCATGTGCGACCCGCAGACTCCGCCATTTTGGGTCCCAGCCACCACAAGGGGAGGAAGGGCGCCGCCATCTTGGACCACCCCAGACCTGTACGACGCATGGGGGCGGCCATTTTGTCCACCCCCGCCGCCATCTTGTGACCCCCCAGCCATGTGCGATGTATGGGGGCAGCCATTTTGTTCATCCCCGACGCCATCTTGGACGGCAATAACGGACCCCCGTGTCGACGGCTCCACGGGGTTCGAGGAAGACGCTCCACTACTACAACCACGTCTCGCTTCAATAACGCTCGATCAAGCTCGACCCCGGACACTCCAGACGACGATGACAACGGTGCTAATAAACGGGCACGAGACACCATGCCTAGTCGACTCCGGGAGCACGGAGAGCTTTATCCACCCCGACACGGTAAGACGCTGTTCCTTGACCACCTATCCCAGTGCAAAAAGATTTCCCTAGCTGCAGGATCCCACTCCGTACAGATCAAAGGTTTCTGCATAGTTACCCTAACGGTGCAGGGGAGGGAGTTCAAAAACTACAAACTACACGTCCTTCCCCAACTCTGCGCCCCCACATTACTGGGATTAGATTTCCAGTGCAATCTACAGAGCGTTACGTTCAAATTCGGCGGCCCAATACCCCCACTCACTATCTGCGGCCTCGCAACCCTCAAGGTGCAACCCCCGTCCTTGTTTGCGAACCTCACCCCGGATTGCAAACCCGTCGCCACTAGGAGCAGACGGTACAGCGCCCAGGACCGGACCTTCATTCGGTCCGAAGTCCAGCAGCTACTAAAGGAAGGCATAATCCAGGCCAGCAATAGTCCCTGGAGAGCACAGGTGGTAGTAGTGAAGACAGGGGAGAAACAAAGGATGGTCATAGACTATAGCCAGACCATCAACAGGTACACACAACTAGACGCGTACCCTCTCCCCCGCATATCCGACATGGTCAATCGGATTGCCCAATATAAAGTCTTCTCCACCGTGGACCTCAAGTCCGCCTACCATCAGCTCCCCATCCGCCCAAGTGACCGCAAGTACACAGCCTTCGAGGCAGACGGGCGGTTATACCATTTCCTAAGGGTCCCATTTGGCGTCACAAACGGGGTCTCGGTCTTCCAACGGGAGATGTACCGAATGGTTGATCAACATGGGTTGCGGGCCACGTTCCCGTATCTCGACAATGTAACCATCTGCGGCCACGACCAGCAGGACCACGACGCCAACCTCCAAAAATTCCTCCAGACCGCCAAAGCCTTGAACCTCACGTACAACGAGGACAAGTGCGTTTTTAGCACCAACCGGCTAGCCATTCTGGGCTACGTAGTGCGCAATGGGATAATAGGCCCCGACCCCGAACGAATTTCCCCTCCCGCACTGCTCAAAAGCCCTGAAACGCTGCCTGGGGTTTTTTTCATACTACGCCCAGTGGGTCCCCCAGTACGCAGACAAGGCCCGCCCCCTAATACAGACCACGACCTTCCCTCTGTCGACAGAGGCTTGCCAGGCCTTCAGCCGCATCAAAGCGGATATCGCAAAGGCCACGATGCGCGCCATCGATGAGTCCCTCCCCTTCCAGGTCGAGAGCGACGCCTCCGACGTAGCTCTAGCGGCCACCCTTAACCAAGCGGGCAGACCCGTGGCCCTTTTCTCCCGAACCCTCCACGCTTCAGAAATCCGCCACTCCTCAGTGGAAAAGGAAGCCCAAGCCATAGTGGAAGCTGTGCGACATTGGAGGCATTACCTGGCCGGCAGGAGATTCACGCTCCTCACCGACCAACGGTCGGTAGCCTTCATGTTCGATAATGCACTGCGGGGCAAAATCAAAAACGACAAGATCTTAAGGTGGAGGATCGAGCTCTCCACCTTCAACTACGAGATCTTGTATCGTCCCGGAAAGCTGAACGAGCCGTCCGATGCCCTATCCCGCGGCACATGTGCCAACGCACAAATTAACCGCCTCCAAACCCTCCACGAGGACCTCTACCACCCGGGGGTCACTCAGTTTTTCCACTTTATCTAGTTTAGAGGAGGTCCGTACAGTCACAAGGGACAGCCACATCTGCGCAGAATGCAAACCGCATTTTTTCAGGCCGGATGGTGCGCACCTGATTAAGGCTTCCCGCCCCTTTGAACGCCTTAGTCTGGATTTCAAAGGGCCCCTCCCCTCCACCGATCGCAACACATACTTCCTTAATGTGGTGGACGAGTACTCCCGCTTCCCATTCGCCATCCCCTGCTCTGACATGACCGCGGCCACAGTCATTAAAGCCCTGAACACCATCTTCACACTGTTCGGTTGCCCCGCATACGTCCACAGCGACAGGGGGTCCTCTTTCATGAGTGACGAGCTGCGCCAGTTCCTGCTCAGCAAGGGCATAACCTCAAGCAGGACGACCAGCTACAACCCCCGGGGGAACGGGCAAGTAGAGTGGGAGAACGGCACGGTCTGGAAGACCGTCCTACTGGCCCTACGGTCCAAGGACCTCCCAGTTTCACGGTGGCAGGAGGTCCTCCCGGACGCTCTCCACTCCATCCGGTCGCTATTATGCACGAGCACTAATCAAACGCCTCATGAGCGTCTCCTTGTCTTCCCTAGGAAGTCTTCCTCTGGAACGTCGTTGCCGACCTGGCTGGCGGCCCCAGGACCCATCTTGCTCCGAAAGCATGTGCGGGCACACAAGGCGGACCCGTTGGTCGAAAGGGTTCACCTCCTCCACGCGAACCCGCAGTACGCTTACGTGGAGTACCCCGACGGCCGACAGGACACGATCTCCCTGCGGGATCTGGCGCCCGCCGGCGTCACACACACCCCCCCGACACCATTCACCCAACCCCCCCCTTCCTGCCACCGCCGCACCCCGCGACCGCCCCCTTCCCAGGAGGATCGGTTCCCCTCCCCTCAGGCCCGACCAAGAATAAAGCCCAAGCTGAAACCGTAAGGCTGCTGGAGACGACAACACCGGAACAAGCACCATCACCACCACCGGGGCCGAGGCGATCGACACGGACGACCAGACCGCTCGACCGACTCGTGGCGTCGATCTAAATCAATATATGGACTTTTCACAAGAACATTTTGCTTTTTCTCCCGATACCTTCTGTAAATAGTTGAAACAGGACAAAATTGTACATACTGTATTGCCGTATGAATGTTTTCCTCCCAGGACCAGCCCTGTAAACCCTTACCACCATACGAAGCATCACCCCGCCGGGTTCATTTTTGACAAGGGGTGAATGTGGTAGTATGTATTAGGGGTCATGTGGGACTGGAAGCCCTAATGTCATTGGCTGACAGATCCCGGGTCCTGGTTGGCCGTTGACCTCTAGCTCCGCCCTGAAGGCGGAGTATAAGAAGCCGGAGTCCTCCCCCGCAGGCCATTCTACTATCGAGCTGCGGGGGAACAGACACGCTTAATAAAGCCTCATCGACTTCACTCTATTCATCTCTCGGAGTCTGACCATCCTATGCTTCTCCCCGGTCTTTACCACCACTACTTGAGCCCTCCAGGGGCTGTTGCTCGCTTCGATGACCCCTTCCTTCAGCAGCCTTTGGACCTCGGACCTGATGAAGGTTTGGGCGGTGAGCGCTGGCCGGTCGGGGCCCGGAGCGGGGCGTGCTGCGTCGTTCCGGGTGCGCATAAGACCGCGGCAACGGCGCGGGGCGGGGAGAGGTGGGCAGTCGGGGCCTGGAGCTGCGGCGTTTTGGGCGGGGAGGAGTAAACTAGCGGCGCATGCTGCTCCAGTGTGACGGAGGCCAGCTGCAGTGAGGGGTTTTGGCCCGGCAGCGCGTAGCCAGCCGCGCTGGGGGCTTGAGGCCCCATCCAGGATGGCGCCGGCCAGGGGTCGCCCATGGAGTTCGGGGAAGGAGACCCCGATGATTGGGTCGGCGAGGGACCAAATGGCTGAGCTTACTTCTCCAGCGTGTTTGCCGTGGAGAAGAAAGGCTGTGGCAGCGACGCTGCCTGGCGGGGCAAAAACTGCGGTGCGTGTTGGGCCGGCGGGGCTGGGAAAAGGGAGTGCGGCGGTGGGCCTGGAACGGTCGGGGCGCGGAGGAACGGCTGTGGTTGCGTGGCGGGCGGCTGGAGGAATGGCTGAGGACACCGCGTTCACCGCGCGGGCGAGACAGACCGCGGCATAGTGGCCTTTCTTGCCGCACCCTTAGCAGGTGACGGTGCGGGCCGGGCAGCGCGCGTGCGGGTGATTCGCCTGGCCGCAGAAGAAGCAGCGTTGGCTGGTGGCGGTAGCGAGGCGCCTTGCCGCGCAGGCCTGCGGAGTTTGCGGGTAAGTTTGGGGGTTAGGCGGGTAAGTCGGGGGGCTGCCGCGGCGGGTGCCACGCAGCCCAGGGGGGCATGGTGCGCGCGGGGGCGTACGCCAGGGCATTTCTGTACGCCACGTCCATAGACCCTGCGGCCCGGGCCTCGGCGAGGCCCAGCGTCTCCATTTCGAGCAGCCTTCGGCGAATGTCGGGGGAGATCATACCTGCAACGAAGGCGTCTCGAATTAAAAGTTCGGAGTGCTCGTTCGCCGTCACCGCTGGGCAGCCGCAGTTTTGGCCCAGCACAATCAGCGTCCTGTAGAAATCTTCTAGCATCTCATCTGGGCTCTGCTGTCTCGTTGCCAGCAGGTGACGGGCGTAGGCCTGATTAAGTGGACGAATGTAGTATCCTTCCTGTAGTTCCATGGCTTTATCATAGTTCGCTGCCCCTTCGATCAGGGGGTAGATCGCCGGGCCGACCCGCGAGCGTAGGAGGTGCATTTTCTGCCTTTCCGTGGGGGTGTTGGCAGCCGTCTCGAGGTAGCTCTGGAAGCATTCCAGCCAATGCTTAAAAATCTCGGTGGAGCTTTCTGCTTGCGGGCTGAGCTGAAGGCATGCCGGCTTGATGCGGAGATCCATCCTTCAAAAGTACATATCTGATTAAATTGATACACAATCAATACGCTTGAGTCCACGTGGAGTCATATCGATTCAGCTTTAATCAGATAGAACTGTACCCAGCAGCGAAGATACAGAAGTGAAGGCTGCTGGGGACGGAACTGGTTCTTATATCCCGCCTCTCAGGGCGGGGCTATGTACATTGCCCAATGGTAGACCCCGCGGTCTAGCCAATGGTTAATCCTCTCTCTGGTACCGCAATACCTGGTATTACCACACATCCTTAAGCAGCTGCTGGACTTCGGACCTGATGAAGATCTTGTCCTGGGTGCTGTCGTCTGCTCCCAGTGGCAATGGGCTTGCAGTCCACAGTTAGATTGGCAAAAAGGGAGGGGGGGATCGACCTTGAGGGTCGCGAGGCCGCAAACGGTAAGGGGGGATAAGGGTCCGCCGAATTTGAGGGTGCGGCTCTGGAGGTTGCACTGGAAGTCCAGGCCCAACAGGAGTGCGGCGCAGAGATCAGGAACATAGAACATAGAACATAGAAAATACAGCACAGAACAGGCCCTTCGGCCCACGATGTTGTGCCGAACCTTTGTCCTAGATTAATCATAGATTATCATTGAATCTACAGTGCAGAAGGAGGCCATTCGGCCCCCTGAGTCTGCACCAGCTCTTGGAAAGAGCACCCTACCCAAACTCAACACCTCCACCCAACACCAAGGGCAATTTGGACATTAAGGGCAATTTATCATTGGCCAATTCACCTAACCCGCACATCTTTGGACTGTGGGAGGAAACCGGAGCACCCGGAGGAAACCCACGCAGACACGGGGAGGACGTGCAGACTCCGCACAGACAATGACCCAAACCGGAATCGAACCTGGGACCATGGATCTGTGAAGCAATTGTGCTATCCACAATGCTACCGTGCTGCCCTTAAGAACAAATAAATCTACACTATATCATTTTCCCGTAATCCATGTACCTATCCAACAGCTGCTTGAAGGTCACTAATGTTTCCGACTCAACTACTTCCACAGGCAGTGCATTCCATGCCCCCACTACTCTCTGGGTAAAGAACCTACCTCTGATATCCCTCCTATATCTTCCACCTTTCACCTTAAATTTATGTCCCCTTGTAATGGTGTGTTCCACCTGGGGAAAAAGTCTCTGACTGTCTACTCTATCTATTCCCCTGATCATCTTATAAACCTCTATCACGTCGCCCCTCATCCTTCTCCGCTCTAATGAGAAAAGGCCTAGCACCCTCAACCTTTCCTCGTAAGACCTACTCTCCATTCCAGGCAACATCCTGGTAAATCTTCTTTGCACCTTTTCCAGAGCTTCCACATCCTTCCTAAAATGAGGCGACCAGAACTGTACACAGTACTCCAAATGTGGCCTTACCAAAGTTTTGTACAGCTGCATCATCACCTCACGGCTCTTAAATTCAATCCCTCTGTTAATGAACGCGAGCACACCATAGGCCTTCTTCACAGCTCTATCCACTTGAGTGGCAACTTTCAAAGATGTATGAACATAGACCCCAAGGTCTCTCTGCTCCTCCACAATGCCAAGAACTCTACCGTTAACCCTGTATTCCGCATTCATATTTGTCCTTCCAAAATGGACAACCTCACACTTTTCAGGGTTAAACTCCATCTGCCACTTCTCAGCCCAGCTCTGCATCCTATCTATGTCTCTTTGCAGCCGACAATAGCCCTCCTTACTATCCACAACTCCACCAATCTTCGTATCATCTGCAAATTTACTGACCCACCCTTCAACTCCCTCATCCAAGTCATTAATGAAAATCAGAAACAGCAGAGGACCCAGAACTGATCCCTGCGGTACACCACTGGTAACTGGGATCCAGGCTGAATATTTGCCATCCACCACCACTCTCTGACTTCTATCGGTTAGCCAGTTCGTTATCCAACTGGCCAAATTTCCCACTATCCCATGCCTCCTTACTTTGTGCAGAAGCCTACCATGGGGAACTTTATCAAATGCCTTACTAAAATCCATGTACACTACATCCACTGCTTTACCTTCATCCACATGCTTGGTCACCTCCTCAAAGAATTCAATAAGATTTGTAAGGCAAGACCTACCCCTCACAAATCCGTGCTGACTATCCCTAATCAAGCAGTGTCTTTCCAGATGCTCAGAAATCCTATCCTTCAGTACCCTTTCCATTACTTTGCCTACCACCGAAGTAAGACTAACTGGCCTGTAATTCCCAGGGTTATCCCTAGTTCCTTTTTTGAACAGGGGCACGACATTCGCCACTCTCCAATCCCCTGGTACCACCCCTGTTGACAGTGAGGACGAAAAGATAATTGCCAACGGCTCTGCAATTTCATCTCTTGCTTCCCATAGAATCCTTGGATATATCCCGTCAGGCCCGGGGGACTTGTCTATCCTCAAGTTTTTCAAAATGCCCAACACATCTTCCTTCCTAACAAGTATTTCCTCGAGCTTACCAATCTGTTTCACACTGTCCTCTCCAACAATATTGCCCCTCTCATTTGTAAATACAGAAGAAAAGTACTCATTCAAGACCTCGCCTATCTCTTCAGACTCAATACACAATCTCCCGCTACTGTCCTTGATCGGACCTACCCTCGCTCTAGTCATTCTCATATTTCTCACATATGTGTAAAAGGCCTTGGGGTTTTCCTTGATCCTACCCGCCAAAGATTGTTCATGCCCTCTCTTAGCTCTCCTAATCCCTTTCTTCAGTTCCCTCCTGGCTATCTTGTATCCCTCCAATGCCCTGTCTGAACCTTGTTTCCTCAGCCTTACATAAGTCACCTTTTTCCTCTTAACAAGACATTCAACCTCTCTTGTCAACCATGGTTCCCTCACTCGACCATCTCTTCCCTGCCTGACAGGGACATACATATCAAGGACACGTAGCACCTGTTCCTTGAACAAGTTCCACATTTCACTTGTGTCCTTCCCTGCCAGCCTATGTTCCCAACTTATGCACTTCAATTCTTGTCTGACAACATCGTATTTACCCTTCCCCCAATTGTAAACCTTGACCTGTTGCACGTACCTATCCCTCTCCATTACTAAAGTGAAAGTCACAGAATTGTGGTCACTATCTCCAAAATGCTCCCCCACTAACAAATCTATTACTTGCCCTGGTTCATTACCCAGTACTAAATCCAATATTGCCCCTCCTCTGGTTGGACAATCTACATACTGTGTTAGAAAAGCTTCCTGGACACACTGCACAAACACCACCCCATCCAAACTATTTGATCTAAAGAGTTTCCACTCAATATTTGGGAAGTTAAAGTCGCCCATGACTACTACCCTATGACTTCTGCACCTTTCCAAAATCTGTTTCCCAATCTGTTCCTCCACATCTCTGCTACTATTGGGGGGCCTATAGAAAACTCCTAACAAGGTGACTGCTCCTTTCCTATTTCTGACTTCAACCCATACTACCTCAATAGGGTGATACTCCTCGAACTGCCTTTCTGCAGCTGTTATACTATCTCTAATTAATAATGCCACCCCCCCACCTCTTTTACCACCCTCCCTAATCTTATTGAAACATCTATAACCAGGGACCTCCAACAACCATTTCTGCCCCTCTTCTATCCAAGTTTCCGTGATGGCCACCACATCGTAGTCCCAAGTACCGATCCATGCCTTAAGTTCACCCACCTTATTCCTGATGCTTCTTGCGTTGAAGTATACACACTTCAACCCATCTCCGTGCCTGCAAATACTCTCCTTTGTCAGTGTTCCCTTCCCCACTGCCTCATTACATGCTTTGGCGTCCTGAATATCGGCTACTTTAGTTGCTGGACTACAAATCCGGTTCCCATTCCCCTGCCAAATTAGTTTAAACCCTCCCGAAGAGTACTAGCAAACCTCCCTCCCAGGATATTGGTGCCCCTCTGGTTCAGATGCAACCCGTCCTGCTTGTACAGGTCCCACCTTCCCCAGAATGCGCTCCAATTATCCAAATACCTGAAGCCCTCCCTCCTACACCATTCCTGCAGCCACGTGTTCAACTGCACTCTCTCCCTATTCCTAGCCTCGCTATCACGTGGCACCGGCAACAAACCAGAGATGACAACTCTGTCTGTCCTGGCTTTCAACTTCCAGCCTAACTCCCTAAACTTGTTTACTACCTCCACACCCCTTTTCCTACCTATGTCGTTGGTACCAATGTGCACCACAACTTCTGGCTGCTCCCCCTCCCCCTTAAGGATCCTGAAGACACGATCCGAGACATCCCTGGCCCTGGCACCCGGGAGGCAACATACTTTCCGGGAGTCTCGCTCGCGACCACAGAATCTCCTATCTATTCCCCTAACCATTGAATCTCCTACAACTATTGCTTTTCTATTCTCCCCCCTTCCCTTCTGAGCCCCAGAGCCAGACTCAGTGCCAGAGACCTGGCCGCTAGGGCCTTCCCCCGGTAGGTCATCCCCCCCAACAGCATCCAAAACGGTATACTTGTTTTGAAGGGGAACGGCCACGAGGGATCCCTGCACTGTCTGCCTGTTTGTTTTTTTCCCCCTGACTGTAACCCAGCTATTCTTGTCCTGTACCTTGGGTGTGGTTACCTCCCTGTAACTCTTCTCAATCACCCCCTCTGCCTCCCGGATGATCCGAAGTTCATCCAGCTTCAGCTCCAGTTCCCTAACACGGTCTTTGAGGAGCTGAAGTTGGGTGCACTTCCCACAGGTATAGTCAGTGGGGACACCGGTGGTATCCCTCACCACCCACATCCTACAGGAGGAGCATGTAACTGGCCTAGCCTCCGTCCCCTCTTACCTTACAGAATATAGCTGCTGTGTGGACTAACTGGATCTCCGCCCTCCGACTCTGCTCCCAGTCAGCTACACTTTCTGTAAACTCCTGGCTCTCTTCGCACTCTTTGCGGAAATGTCGGAAACAAAATGAAAGGAGCACCTTACTCCCTCCTCACCTAACTCCCTTGGTCACCAAACTCTCACTATCGCACTCAAAAAGCACCAAATTCAGCACTCCCTTGGTCACCAAACTCTCACTATCGCACTCAAAAAGCACCAAATTCAGCACTCCCTTGGTCACCAAACTCTCACTATCGCACTCAAAAAGCACCAAATTCAGCACTCAGTGCAAACAAAGTCTGCACTGTAGGGGATCACTTTTATACTGTGAATCTAGCCTCTGAAAAACTGGCCTAATCCAATTAACTAATTAACAAGCTCCAGCTGCAAGTGCCTAGAAGTAGAAGCCTGTTTAAAGCTGATTGAAAATTCACCTTCTTCTAAACCAAACAGCAACTTTTAAGTTAATTAACTAAATAAAAGAAAGACTAAACTTTAGATTAAAATGAAGCCTTATACTCCCTCGGTCACCAAACTCTCACTATCGCACTCAAAAAGCACCAAATTCAGCACTCAGTGCAAGGATATAGAAGCGGAAGTTACTAAATTCTACGCCCTGCACCGTGAGGGTGACTGTACAAAAGCCTCAGATCGGTACGGAGTGGGATCTGGAGGCTAGAGAGGTCCTTTGATTGACAGGGTGGACCTCGAGGGAGCAGAGCCTTACCGTATCTAGGTGAATGAAGCTTTCGGTGCTCCCGGAGCCCAGCAGGCACAAGGTGGTGTGACCGTTGATTTTAACCGTCGTCGACGCGGTGGCTAGGTTGTGCGGGCAAGATTGGTCCAGCGTCATCGAAGCGAGCTACGGGTAGCCATCAGATGCTTCGGGTGGCGAGTGTGCGCGGTTCTGATGTTGGGATGTCCGGAGACCCTGTGGGGGACAAAGTGGCGGCGCTCATGGTGTGCATATTGCAGGGTCGGGTCAAGATAGTGGCGCCCATGGTGCGCACATTGCGGGGTCGGGACAAGATGGCAGCGCCCATTGGTCGAACATGGACCCGGGAGGAGAAATTGGCGGCTCCCATTGTGCGTCTGGCATGGGGGAGGGGGCGATAGTGTGCGTGATCGCAGCGACTGGCATGATATCCATATTAACATATGGTGCAAACACACACACACACTGATGGACAGGTAGATGGACCAACCAACACACACACAACATCACAGCCAATCACCAGTGAGAGCACACGCATTATAAAACAGGGAACACCACAGTTCCCGCTCATTCTACCAGGAGATAGCTGGCAGCCATCGCAGCCATGCCGCAGCCGGCAGACAAGAAGGCAGTATTACGCTTTCTCGGGATGGTCAACTTCCTGGGGAAGTTTATTCCCAACCGTGCCTCGCACACGACGACTCTTCGCCACCTGGCCAAGAAGACAACGGAATTCCAGTGGCTGCCCGCACACCAGAAGGAATGGGAGGAGCTCAAGATCAAGCTCACCACCGCCCCGGTATTGGCGTTCTTCGACACCACTCGAGATACAAAGATCTCGACTGATGCAAGCCAGTCCGGCATTGGGGCGGTACTCCTGCAATGGGACGACACTGCATCATGGGCCCCGGTCGTCTATGCCTCGCGGGACATGACCCCCACAGAACAGCGCAATGCGCAGATTGAAAAGGAGTGCCTGGGTTTGTTGACTGGAATCGACAAGTTCCACGATTATGTGTATGGTCTTCCTCAGTTCACTGTGGAGACCGACCATCGCCCCCTGGTCGGCATCATTCAGAAGGACCTCAACGAGATGACCCCTCGCCTCCAGCGCATTCTGCTTAATCTCCGGAGGTACGACTTCCAACTTGTCTACACCCTGGGAAAGGACCTCATCATCGCGGATGCTCTGTCCAGAGCAGTGAGCACACCGCCCGAATCGGAGGAGTTGTTTGTCAGGTCGACGCACAAGTAGCCTTCACATTGGCCAATCTGCCGGCTACTGATGCACGTCTGGCCCACATTCGCCATGAGACTGCGGCTGATCCCCTTCTACAACGTGTGATGCGCCACATGACGGAAGTGACCCACCCTTGAGGTGGTACACCCGAATTCGTCGCCCACCTAATAGACTGGAATTTTGAGCCTGTTTGCACATTGTACTCACTGAATTGTTGTGCAATAATGTTAACGGGTTTTGTTTCTTGTCGTTCCAGGAGTTCTCTTTCGATATTTGATGATTGCACTTGTTTTGTTTGTGGTACAACCTCGGTGCTCTGTTGTACCTGCCACCTTCCTATGTATATAGTTTAGCCTCATGGACACCTTCCTATGTATATAGTTTAGCCTCATGTACATGTTGCAAATATTGCACATACATACTCAGATGCACTCAGTACTCACTAATATTTATTACCATGTAGGCACATATTCTTGTGAAAAGGGGGGATGTCATGATATCCACATCAGCATATCATGGTGCAATCACACACACACACTGATGGACAGGTAGATGGACCAAACAACACACACACAACATCACAGCCAATCACCAGTGAGAACACACGCACTATAAAACAGGGAACACCGCAGTTCCCGCTCATTCTACCAGGAGATAGCTCAGAGCACAGAGCTCACAGCGTGCCACTCAGGCATACACCATGTGCTGAGTGCCTCACTAAGATAGTGCTAGGGCTGGGTCCACAGGTTAGCTGGTGAAGTATGAACCACAGCCAGAAGTTAATAGTTATTATTGTACAGAATAATAAAACAGAGTTGTACCATCTACAACCGTGTTGGTTTGTTTGTGTATCGGAACACCCAACACGACAGCGACTGCGCGGGCCTGGCGCAGAGCCGCAAAGTGGCCCTTTTTGCTGCAGGCTTTACAAACTGCAGTGCGGGATGGGCAGTGTTGGCGGGGGTGCTTCTGCTGACCGCAGACGTAGCAGAGGGGACCCCCGGGGTGCGCGGATCGGCGTGCGGTGCAGGCGTATTGGGATGGCAGGGCCCCAGCTGAGGAGGTTGTCAGCGGGGTCCAGGCGGGGTAGGAAGGAGTAGAAGGGTGAGCAGCGCGGCGGGAGGGGAACGATTGTACTTTACGGGATGCGACCGACATGGAGAGCACCAAGGTTTTCATCTCCGCCAGTTCGAGCATGGCCCCTTCCAGTAATCGTTCTCGGATGCGGTCCGACGTAAGCCCCGCCATGAAGGCATCGCGCATGAGGAGATTCACGTGTTCGGCGGTCATAATGGCTTGACAGTCACAGTCCCGGACGAGTGGAATTAGGGCCCACCAGAAGTCTTCGATATACTCACCAGGTAGTTGCGAGCGGGTGGCGAGTACATGCCTGGTGAAGACGTGTTCGCCTTCTGCACATAGTGTTCCTTAAGGAATTCCATTGCTTTTGTATAATTCGTGGAGCCTTGGATCAACGGGAACAAGCTGGAGCTCAGTCTGGAGCACAGGACATTTATCTTCTGAGCCTCCGTTGGCGCGGGATCCGCCGCGTTGATGTAAGCTTCAAAACACGCTAGCCAGTGAGTGAAGTCTTTTCTGGCGTCGAGCAAGTGTGGATCCAGCTGCAGGCGATCGGGCTTAATTCGGATATCCATTCTGTGGAAAATCTGACTGTAATAAATTGATGCACGATCAATTGCACAAAGACTAAAGTTGGGTACAACTGTGGCTTTGTTACAGTCAGATGTGTGGCCTCCTGCTGCAGCTGGCGAAATGGCAGGGCACTGGAGGTCATGCATATTTATACAGTTCTCCGTGGGCGGAGCCAGCCGACAGGAGCTACCGGCGAACATGTAGTGCAGGTCCTACCTTACATCTCCTATTACAGTGGTTCACCACAATGACGCTGCTGTACTGACCTGTGGTACCACATGAAAAACATGCCAGAAGCCCATGAGATAGTCAGCATTTTGGGTGTTGCATCTCCCAGGAGTATCCAGTACTGAGTAAAACAAGCATTTTGTTGCTATTGCCCTACGCAAAGACCTACATGTGCGATTTACGTTTTCACAAAGATGAAATGGCACAATGGAACTGGGTGAAGTCGCACCTGATTTGCGCATTGCCCTCTCCTCCTTTAAACCTGATTGGACTGAGGTCATGAGGACCAACAGGCTCCCCTTTCGAATTAAAGGTAAGCGAATGTGACATGTGTCTCGAAGGTCTACTGGCGTGCGTCGCGAAGGTAGGCCGGCAGGGGTCCCGAAGGTCGGCTGGTTGGAAAATGTAGGCCCTAGAAAAATAAGTTTGAAAAACACTACCCTAGACAACCTAGAAGAAGTCCTCCGCTGATTCTCGGAAGTATGTGTCTGCCTGAAAAGAGGCAAGTGCATGAGAAGTCGCATACATGGGACACCGGGTTGACAAAGACGGGAAGCACCATGGAGAAGAGAAAGATTGAGCCAGCAAGTGGGCCCCAATGCCAAGAATGCGACAGAGCTAAGCCCGTTATTCCGAATCTGGCTACCTTACTGCCGCCTCTCCATGCGCTCTTAAAGAAATACCAGAAATGGACAAGGAAGGCATCGCAAGAAGAGGCATTTGCCAAAGTAAAGCACCAGCTATTATCCTCCAGGCTACTGACACACTATGACTGGTCAAAACCGTTGATACCCATGTGCGATGCCTTCCCATGTGGCATTGGGGTAGTGTTTTCCTATCGGTGGGACAATGGGACAACATAGTCTACGCATCAAGAATATCAAAACGCGGGATCTTCTAGTCCCGTCAGCAGTGCATCCCCACCGTAGGTTACCTGGCAGTGAGGAGTGCATTTAACCCAAAACCCCTTTGAAGACCCCACTGCCAGCCAAAGTGGGCCGCCTCCACCACCACAAAACACGCATTAGGTTGTGCAGAAAATCTGCCCAATGTTTCGGGTCAATGTCCTTTCATTAGAATTCAGGATGATGTTCCTTCATGCCAATTTCATGACTTTGTTGCGCAACTTCTAAATTATCTAGCTTTTGCCAGCAAACTCAAAGCAATTACCAATTGCATTCACAAAATAATCGGTAAATTCTGGATCAGGCAGTTTTAAGAACAAAGTCAACTTTCATTATGCAATGAAGCAATGCCAAACAAAACCAAACTTATTTGGGAAACAGAGGAATCAGCAAGTTATTGGGCTGGATTCACCGATCTTGCGGCTATGTCCGCAAGATCTGTCAGGCCTTACGACCGGAAAGTCGGCGCCACCCCCGCACCGATCCTCCGTCCGGTGGGAGGCTAGCAGCCGCGCAGCGTAAAGCCCCCGGATTTACTTTCGGATACAGCCGGAGAATGGCCGGGTCCATGGCCGCGCATGTGCAAGGTGGCGGCCTGTGGCAACCGCACCATACAACATGCCCCTGGCCGCGCGCGGACCCGGCCTGCCAAAACCTGCTCCCCTGTAACCAGCCTCGCCTCCCCCAGACTACCCCCACCAGTCCCCCAGCCCCCGCCAAAGCCCCCCTGCCAGAGGAACGGCTCCCACCACCCCCCCAACCATGGAGGCACTGGACACAGTCCGCAGCCGCCACGCGAGGTCCCTGTAAGTTGTGAACACACGAGCCCCACGCCATCGGGGACTCAACCCATGGGGGTGCGGAGAATTGGGCAGGGCCTCAGGTGACGTCCTGACGGCGTGCGGCGTACTCCCCAAGTACGCCACTTTTGAGGGGGCGGAGCATCACAAAAATGGCGCCCCCCCCCCCGATTCCAGTGTAAACATGGATTCTCCGGCCGATCGCCGAACACAATTTTAGCGTCAGCGATCAGAGAATCCAGCCCATTCTGTTTCATACAGTGTTAGATTGGTCCACTGAAAGGGTTCTCACCTCTGAGTTAGAAGGTTGTGGTTTAAATCCCATTCTAACTCTTGAATATATACCTAGGTAGGCATTTCAGTACAGTACTGAGGGGGTGCTGTGACAAATGTACTTTGAATGGGATGACACTAAAGCTTCAGCTGCTTGTTCTGTGAACCTTATTTGCAAAAGAGTAAAGATGTGTTTTGACTAACATTTATCCATAAATCTTCACAAAAAACAATGAATTAGATTTTTCTTTCAATGCTATTTGTGAGTCTTTGCTGAACCTAACTTAAATATCCTAATTGCTAACAAATCAACAGCATCTACACTTAAAAAAGACCTCATTTTGTTATGAAGCACATTAGGATGTCTTGAGAACATGAAAGGTACCATACAAAAGCAACCTTTTATTCTATTATTTTCATATGACAGATCTAAAGTGAGGGAAGAACTCATAAATAATAGTATCCAACAGCACTCAGTCCGTCCCCCCGTCCCCCCCGGCACCCTAGGGCGTGCTTTGTGGCGGCAGAGGTGACCTACCATTGGTTAGTGACAGGATCTTCTTGCCTGGAAGATCCCACCGGTGGGAACAGCCGGAAAACTTCTGCCATTAATATCACACAGATGATCAATTCTGCCAGGGCACACAACACCAGACCTCATTACAGCCTTGGTACAAACAAGGATATGAACTGAATTCCAGTAGTACGTCTAGAGTGCCTGCTTTTGATACCAAAACAGCATTTAATTAATTATGGCACCAAAGTTGTCCAGTCAAATTAAAGTCAATTGTGGTCAGGGTACCTCTCCAGTTGCTGGTGTCATACCTGGTACAAAGGAAGATGTTTGTGGTTTTGGGATGCCGATCATATCAACCCATCGCTGCAGAAGTTCCTGAAAACAGTGTCTTAGGCCTAACTATCAATAGCTGCCTCATCAATGACTTTCCCTCCACCATAAGGTCAGAAGTGGGGTTGATAATTTCACAGTATTCAGCTCCATTTTCAAGTCCTCAGATAATGAAACAGTACATGGTGGTACAGTGGCACAATGGTGAACATTGCTGCCTCACAGCGCCAGGGTCCCAGGTTCAACCCCGGCCTTGGGTGAGCATGTGGAGTTTGCATATTCTCCCCATACCTGCGTGGATTTACTCCTGGTGCTCTAGTTTCCTCCCACAGTCTACAGATGTGCAGATTAGGTGGGATTACGGGGTTACGGGTTTGGGGGAGGGGGCCTAGATAGGGTACTCTTTCAGATGGTTGGTACAGACCCGATTGGCTGAATGGCCCCCTTCTGAAGTACTTTGGTTCTATGATTTATATGGCACAAGCAGCAAAACCTGAGCTGTATCTAGGCTCAGGCTTAGGTAATATTCAAGCCACACTAGGCTTGCCAAACAAATGCTGTGTCTACTAGATCAGCGGTTGGGAATTCTGCAACAAGTGACTCAACTCCTGATTCATCAAGGTTTCTACCCACAGACAAGGCACAAGTCAGGAGTGAGATGGAATATTTTGCACATTCTTGGATGGGTGTAGCTTAATTGGCACTCTTGTTCGTTTGTACCATGGTTAAGGTCTGCAGAAGCACTCCAGAGAGTTACCAAGGTTTCTTTGGCAGCACCCAAAATCTGCAACCTCATCAAGGAGGACTAGGGTAGAAAATGCACGGGAATGCCATCACTCCAAATCTAAGTCAAACAGCATCTTGACATAAATATATACGATCCTTTCTGCTTGCTGAGTCAAAACACTTTGAAGTACCTAACTAAGAGCACCGTGGGAGAAACTCCATCACATAATTGCACTGGTACAAGAAAAGGGTTCACCACAAGCTTCTTAAGAGGAACAGGGTTGGGAAATAAATATAGGGGCCGAGATTCTCCAAGCCTCCGCGCCTAAATCGCGCTCGGCATAGGGGCGGAGAATAGAGCGTCAGAACCGCGATCGGGTCTGACGTCTTCCTGCGATTTTCCACGGACCAGAGTATTGCCGCCAGTCGCGCGTGCACGTTCGACGTGGCGCCGGTCGGGGGGCCATTGAAAGAGGCCATCGTGGCAATTCTCCACCGGCAGCTGTCCGAGTTCCCGCCGGTGTGGTTCTAACATGGTTCCACCCGGCGGGCACTTGGAGTGGCGGCTGCCGTGGCTGCCCTAGTGGGGGTGGGGGGATCCATCACTGCGGGGGGGTCCTCCAGCAAGGGTTCCGCTCGGGGATCTCCGAATGCCGGGCGCATGCGAACTGGGGGGGGGGGCTATTTTGTGGGGGCCGGCTTGCTGTGTGGGTCCGCTATGTTGTGCGGACCTGCAGCCGGAAGTGCAGGGCTCCGTATCAGCAGCCGGAGCTGCGCGGAGCACTCCGGCGCCCTGCTGGCCCCTTCAGGTAAGTGAATCACTGGGCCAAGGGGCCCGTTGACGCCGGCGTAAAACGCTCCGGTGTTTACGCCGGTGTCAACACTTCGCAGCCATTTCAGAGAATCCCGGCCAGGGTTTGCCATGGGTGGGCATTTCCTTAGAGAAAATTAAAAGAAAATCAAATAAAATATTCAGTGATCAACTGTTCACTTAATTTAAAATTTATTGCCATGTGCTAAAAATACAAAGTGTACAAGTATATTATGATTTGGGACTGTCTGTTTAATTTTACATGAAATGGAGCAGTGAGAGATTAAGTGACCTACTCTGACTACGCCTTGACAACAGCTTGGGTGGCATAGTTTTAATGGGGACATTGAGGCCCAGAATGAGGAACTCAGAATATGTGAGATGTTCATGCCGGTGGACAAAGGCAAGAGAATCTCTGATTACTCTGGGTAAACTTCAGTATCAAGGTTTCTGGTGGAGTCAGTAGGAATGTTAGGCTTTGCAAGTGGTTATACTTTAAACTGTGTATTTAATTTTGTGATAGAATGGAGTTTGGGATGTAAAGGTTAGTTAATTAGCTTTCTACCTGGACACAAAGCCCATGTGATTCATATCACCATGGAAATGGACTTTGAGAGGGGAACAGTTCAAAGCAAGCCTCAGCCTTAGCCTTCCATAGTATTGAGTTATAGGGATTTACTTAAAGTATCCCTGAACTTCATGGACAGGTCAGTTTGCAAAGATCTGAGAGAGAGAGGGAGAGAGAGAGAGAGGGGGAGCATGAGCAGAGAGATGGAGGCAGCCAATCTCTAGTGTTCACCATGCAGAATGTTGGTGGCAACGCACACTCAAATCAAATTGTTTAAAGCCTTGTGAGGATTTAAACAAAGCTTAATATTCAGGTAGCTTGGCTTGAGGAAGAAATCTGCAGGGTAACCTTCAGCAAAAAGTCAGTTGCAGAAAAAGCAAGATAAGGAAGCAAACCATCAAAAGATGAGAATAGCTTTGGACTGGTTGTTGGGAAATGAAGCATCTACTTAATGGACAGTATAAAGCACAATCATAGAAGGGGAGTTTCAGTTGTTTTAAAAATTAAATGGGGTAATTTTAGTGCAGTTTAGATTCTCCATTGCAAGTCTGCCTCGCTACCGCTGCCAGCGAAGACAGGAAATTTGGCACTCAGTCAAATCACCATTCATTGCAGCAGAAATGGAGAATCCCAACGGCATGAAGGAATGGAGAATCAAAGTCTTTGACTGTTTAGTAAATATTGCATTTACTTTGTTTGTTACAGTAAAAGTGTTAAACTTGAAACCTTGTAAGATCCTTCCAGTCAGTCACTGGAAATACAAATATAATTTCAACGGTTAATGGTTTCAATGGGGACCATAACAAACTGGGGACTTTTGCAGGATTTGAATCCAGAGGCTGAGACAAATACACTGGAGTTTCCAGGAGTTTAAACAACTAAGATTTCACAACAACATTTTCAATAAAAATGTATCATGACTATGTTTATTGCGGAAGCATTCTTTGGAAGAGAGAACTTGTCATTGAGTACCTTGCCACAGATAACAAAGATAAATTTAAAGATGATCGCAGAAAAGTTGGACATAGATTTAAAATGGGCTATTAAAAGGGAGAAATCTTGGCCCAATACTTGAACCATGAGAAAGAAAAGACTATCCAAATAAAATGCAGGTTGGATTAGCTAGGATTCAGTTGCAAATGAAACAACTAGAATTTAAGAAAGAAATACATTTAAAAACTTGAATCCGAAAAAGAGCATAAAATAAGAGAAAACGATAATGAAATGTCTGAAGACTTCAATCAGAATTTCATTGAGTTAGAGTAAAAGAAAGTCTTGAATTGGAAAAAAAAGAGGAAAGCCAGAAAATATGAACCGGACAACAAAAGAATCTGATTGTGCAAACAGGAAGTATCAGGGAGACGTTAAAAATAATTCCAATTAGGGTGGCAATGAGTCCTGAGGTGGCAATTTTTGAGGTTTCGGAGAACCTGGGAGTCCAGGAGGAGAAAGAGGCTGACGTCTTGGCCTTTGCTTCCCTGGTAGCCTGGCAACAAATGCTGTTGGCATGGAGGGACTCAAAGCCCCCAAAGTCTGAAGTATGGCTTTCGGACATGGCGAGCTTTCTCGGGCTGGAGAAAATAAGTTCGCCTTGAGAGGATCGCTGTCAGGGTTCGCCCGGAGGTGGCAGCCTCCAGGTTGACTTCGCGGAGAATTAAGCGTCAGCAGGGGAGGGGGAGGGGGGGGGGGTGGTAGAGTAGGGGGTTGCATAGGCAGGTTCTTGCGAGAGGGGAGCCGATGCTTGCATTATGTCTTATTTGCTTTTTGTACACTACGGTATAATGTTGCTGTTTTATATGCCAAAAATACCTCAATAAAATTATTTATTAAAAAAAAATTCCAATTAAGGGCCAATTTGGCGTTGCCAATCCACCTACTCTGCACATCTTTGGGTTCTGGACGTGAGACCCACGCAGACACGGGGAGAACGTGCAAACCCCACACAGACAGTGACCCTGGGCATGATCGAACCCGGGTCCTTGGTGCCATGTGGCAGCAGTGCTAACCACTGCGCCACCATACGGTCCAGAATCAGGAAGACTTGACAATGCATCAGCTTTAGCACTTGCATTTGATCCGACAAGGAACACTTGGTTAGTGCCCAAATTCAATGAGGAAGGAATTGAGAAATTTGGACATTTTCTTACAGTGTTTTGGTAGGGAAAGTATTGGAGGTACATTTGACCCTTTCAGCTGAACAATCTGCAGAAGTATTGAAACTACTTTGCTCAACTCATATGTGCTTGTTCCAGAAACTTACAATTTGTAGAAATCTGAGGAAGAGAAAGAATCAGACTTTTGTGAGTTTTCTAGAGGAAAATAAATAGTATTTTATTGATGGTATGAAGCCTCAGCAAGATTTTGAAACCCTTAGAGACAGATGATGTCCCTGGAATAATTTAAAAACAATATCCCTTTGGGCATAAGTTACCACCTAGAAAATTGGACAGTTGTTTTTAAAATAAGAGATTCTGCTGTATTATGGCCAATAGTTATGAACTATTTCACATGCATGTAGGTTGTAGTTAAGCTTTGTTTGTGATCCCACACAGAAACTGAAGAGCGGAGAGAAATGATGATGAACAGAACACTAATTACAATTATGGAAATAGCAGAACTGAGATAACAGATGTCCCTCAGAGTAGTTTATAAAAAGACATTGCGGGATATAAATATGATTTGAGGGGGCCAACATGTTATTACCAGCATAGGAGGGCATGTAAAAGCAATCTGCTGGAAATTAAACGCTAAACTGGTCGCTAATTGACACATGTCTGGTGTTTTTCCAGAAAATGTTGTACCAGTGAGTGATGTGTGGCAAACAAATGCCATCTCATGTTTCAACAGTGGATGTAAATTGAAACATAGAAGATTGTGGGAGTTTTTTTTGTTTGAGGATGAAGTCATTCAATTTTTGTCTGGTAAAGGAACCAAAAGGATAATTATTCTGAGAGATGGAGGACCAGTTCAATCCCTGATGTTTGCAAAAGACGTGAAATTATTCCCAGAAAGCTTCCTAAATTACAATGTATTAATACAGGGAATTGATGGAAAGTGGTTGCATGCTCTATTGTGTAGAGGATTTAAACTCTATTTTAGTCAGGTTCTGTTATTGTGGGAGTGGAGTCAAAATGATCTGTTAATGATTTTTTGCCTTACCTTAGGAAATGATCGAGCTGTTGTACAGCCTCCAGACGTTGCCTCAAAATTCATTTAGTTGTTAAAAATAAGGATGTATCATCATGACCAATGTCATTGGAAAAATTATGCTTTGCTCTGAGTCTGTTGGAAAGAACAATGGTTTGACTTGAGTTGTCCAAAGAGTCAAAAACTCTTGAGATGAAATAGACACAGGACCGAATTTAACGTTCTGGGCTGGGTGCGTGCCCGACCCGCGTACATCGTGCAGGAGGACAATGGGAGTACGCGCATGATTTCAAGATCGGCAGGCGCATGCGTCTGCGCAAATTGGATGCATGCCTACTGATAATTAAAGGAGAATTAAAACCATTAAGAGTCCAATTGACAGCGATTTTATGCTGCCCATGCTATTTTATGCTTGTCGCACAGGCAAAACCGGTGAGTGCTTATTATGTGTTTTGCATTTCCTCATTCAAAGGCAGTACAAAAGGCCCTCAGAGCAGTAGCAGTTTCTCTATGATAGAGTTCGTAGCTGTGTGGGTATCGAGTTTAGGTTGAGTTTCCTAGTTATTGCTTAGCATTTGAAGCGTGACTCTCAGCATTTCAAGACTTGTCTGGAAGGTTTTCCTGAGGATTAATGAACAGTCATTCATCATTGGCAAGGCACTAGTCCTCTGCAGCTACTCCAATGGACATTCCACTGGTGGGATCTCCTCAGAAGAGGAAGAGCGGGGCTAGAAGGAGAGAAGGCCAGTTGAGCACAGAAAGCATTCCAGGGAGAAACCTGTAGGAGGAGAGTCATATGCTCAGGGAAGCAAAGGTGGGGGTGGGATGGGGGTGGGGTGGTAACCAATATACCAGCACTCAGTGGCTAGAGTATACAGGCAGCCCACCAACTACCTGCAAATGTTTGAGATACAGTGCCGCATGAGGCTTCATCTCTCCAGGGATACAGAGACACCCCTTTGTGAAATGCTGGGTCCTGGAATTGCCTTCAACTGCATGGGTGGTTACCCAATGCTGGTGGCGTTGAATGTTAAAGTGACATTCAACCTTCACGTCTCTTGTTTATTTCAGTGCTCAGTTGGGTATCTGGGAGTCACTCAATCTGCCGCATACAGTTGTGTCAAGCTAGTGACCAATGTCATCTTCAGACAGCTTGCAGTTGCACCTACTGCCAGACAGACGAGTGCAGCCAGGTGGAGAGAGCACAAGGGTGTGTGGTGATGGCTGGGTTCCCTGCATCCAGGGTGCTATAAACAGCACTCCTGTGGCTATCAGGGTGGCAGTAAGAGAGCCAAGAGATTTCATCAACAGGAAGCAATACTATTCGATGAATCTGCAGAAGGTCTGTGACCATGGGACACTGATTCTATAAATCTCTGCCCATTATCCAGGGATTCGTATATCTCCTGGCACTCCCATGTACCCAGGCTTTTTGTGGCTCCTGCAAGATTGGTTGGATGGCTCCTGGGTGACAAGGGCCATCCCTTTAGGAGGTGGCTGATGACCCCACTCCATCGTGCAAGAACTGAAGCAGAGGAGAGATACAACAGGAGTCATGCACCCACAAGTGTGGTGGTGGAGAAAACCATCAGGCTGCTCAAGGTGTGCTTCTGTTTGCATGACAATGTTTTGCATATCTGCCAGAGTGTGTCACCCTCACAGTTGTTGCATGCTGCACCCTGCACAGTCTAGCTCCAACAAGTGAGGAGCCAGTGGAATCTGAGAAAAGTGAGACAGGACCATAGGCCAAGGACGATGACTCCAGTGATGGGTCTGAGGATGAACCTGGGATCCGACAGTGTGAGGAATTTGAGGTGGACTATATGAACATTCAGAGGGCAGGGACAAGTGGGATGCATTGATCCAGCGAACCTTCAGCTAGGCATTCAAGACATGGAGTTCAGCTCAATCCAGTGGCAATGTCTCAATCGCAATAAAACTTTCTTAAGAGCCCAGTCCAGAAATGCTGCACCACCCAATGCCCTCAGCTTACAAGCCTGTGCAGCATCTGACCAATGTACAAAACATGCAGCCAACTCAATGGAACATGTTTATGTGGCTTAACATAAGGACAGCATACAAATATTCCAAACCTAACAGAAAATTCAAATAATGAAGGCAAATAGTGTCAACTATGCCCCAGCCCTGTTGTGCTTAAAGTGCCTTAAACTTACACCTGGCGAGTGCTGTTCCTCTGTGCCTCTACCTTGCTGACAACAGAATTGGAAGCAGCTTGCTGCTATTGTTGTGGTGGTGGTCATGGTGACCTTGGTGGGCATCCTCTGGCCACCAGAGCTGAGTTGGCTCCGGCTGGGAAGGGGTATCCAACCCAATTGCTGGGCATTTCTCAGATGGCGTGACATCAGCAGATGCACCCGCAACTGGCGGAGGGGCCAAGAATCTTTTCCCTCATTCATGCCCTGAGAGAATCCCACAGAGATGATAGGCATCTCATTCACCAGCATGAGATGCGTTTGCATCTCCCTACTGACCATTGATAGATGGGCACCTGTCAGAGAGATAAGGTACCTCATCTATTTCTCACATGGGCAGTGACCTCCAGAGATTACAGCTGGTGTGCTGGTTCGCAGGTCCGAACATGGCCCCTGGAACCCCTAAAGCAGCCTTTCCACAAGAGTCTCCATGATCTCAATGGAGGAAGACATGCACATGGAGCTCAGGGTCAACAGAGTGCTCATGTTCTACATGGACCCCTCAATGATGGATATCATGGCACACGTGGATTTCTGCTAGATCTCCCCGTGCATCCCACTGGACATACAGCAGCTGCCATCTGATGGATGTCTCCAGAGGCTTGTCATCTGCCTCAGACTCAGCATGGCCCTGGTCTCCACTGGTTTCCAGTGTTCCCACTGTTGGCACCCTGGCATCTCTCTGTCTCTGCCACCTCCTCACATGAGTGTGATGTGCACACATCGCTCAGCACTTTCTGAGGTGACGGTCTAATGCCCACCAATGTGTTGATATTTGTGCTGGTGCCTAGTCTGAGATGGGTCTGTGATGTTTTTGCAGGTGGGGCGTGCTCTCCAGAAGATACTGGAGCCTCCTCGGAGTGATCCAGGCATGGGCAGATGGCATGCGACAGGCGGAAGCAAAATATCAATATGTTCAGCCATCCGTATTCACTCTGTATGCTAGGTGGGCAGATGAGACAATGGAGAGAATCTGTGTGGTGCCATCGGCACTGCAGCTTCAATGGGCAGTATTGCTGTGGGATTGTCATTTGGAACAAGAGGACACCGATCATTTTTGCAATGCCCACCACACAAGAATCTGTGCACTGCACTCTTGCCTTCAGCCGTGAGCCTCCGCTTTACCACGAGCAGTGGCGCGAGCTGGGCAGTGGAAATCTAGCTCAAGTACCTCACTCTTGAACCTGGTGAGGATGCTCAGGTTTGGCACCCTACCTTCTCTCTGCTGCATTACGACTTCACTTCTGAAAATAACAAATAGATTGCATCATGAGTATGCCCTCACCTCAAAGGTTGATTCTTGGCACTGAGTCAACCCCCCATGCAAGTTAGTTGGCCAAGTCACTATGGGGTTATTTGGTATGAATAATGTGAGCATTGCTGGCGAGACGAGCATTTATTGCCTATCCCTAATTGCCCTTGAGAAGGTTGCGCTAAGTCAGTTTCTTGAACCACAGCAACCCATATGGAAGGTATTGCCAAAGGAGCCTTGGCGAGTTGCTGCAGTGCATCTTGAAAATGGGACATACTTCTGACACTCTGTGTTGATGTTGAAGGGAGTGAATGTTTAAGCTTGTGGATAGGATGCCAATCAAACAGGCTGCTTTGTCCTGGATGGGGTTGAGCTTCTTCAGCATTGTTGGAATTTGTGTTCACAGTGTAATATTTGGTTTTAAAGATGAACAAAGGGACATACTGAATTGAGTCCACATGAGGACAGAAGTTGTTCATTTCAATTTACAGCTTACACCAAATAGAATTAAAAAATAATAGGGATTGTCAGCAAGTAACAATATGGTTCTTGACAAAGTTAACCAGACTGAACCAATTGTGCCATCTTATAATCAAGGATACTGGAAAAATGTACAAGCTGCAAATTGAGAAGGGTGATATTCTGCAATGCATAACACAAAGTGAACCCATTAGCAGTAAAGCAAATTCTCAATCACATAAGAAAAAGAACTTAAAGGACTCATATATGTTGGGCTTTAAATCATAACTCTTACATATGATTGGTGCCGTGGGGTTACTCTGTTTGAGAGGGTTGATGTGAATTGTGTACTGTTGAGATTGGACAAAGTGGGAGAAAATGATAATATATCTGTGTAGTAGATGAGTTGAAAAGTGTAGAATGTTTTAAGTTGTTATATTTTGGATAGTATTTCAATATACTGTTATGTTTCAGATAATACATCCTTGCTGGTGAAGCGCCGCGTGATTTGTGCTGACATCAGCCGAGAGTGTTTGTGCGGGCTGCAATTCTCCACCTTAGTTTGTGTGAACAACATCCCTGATAAAACCTCTCATTGTGTTTGTAAGAATCCAAGATTGTGACACCTCCATACCTTTACACTTTCCAGAAAACTCAAAGATATAACAAAGGAGAAAACTGGCAATGAGATTGACGCAAGAAAGCAAAATTTCAGAAAAGAAAATTGTCGACAAAAAGAGTGGAGACAGTGTTGAGAATGGAAAAAGATTCTTGGGACTGGACTCTCACGTGAAGCAAGCCACTGATGTTGAAGGTTTTCCCTCCCTACCCACTCCTCTAACCAAAAAAAAAAACCAACCGCTGTAAAGATCAAGAGGAAGGCTCGAGGGCAGATAGAAGTCGAAAGAAGTTGAACCGTGAGTAGTTTTTCTTTTATTTTCCCTCAGGTGTTATCGTGCGGGGCGCAGAGGTTGCTGAGTGAGTGCTGGCTGAGAAGGGGAGTGAATAACAGGTAAGCTCTTTCTTTTTCTTTTTTTATCTAGAGGGGATGGCAGCGAAGGTAGTGCAATGTCCCTCCTGCAGAATGTTTGAGATGAGGGACGCCGTCAGTGTCCCAGCTGATTTCATCTGTGGGAAGTGCACCCATCTCCAGCTCCTCAGAAACCGCGTTAGGGAACTGGAGCTGGAGTTGGATGAACTTTGGATCATTCGGGAGGCAGAGGTGGTCATAGATAGAAGCTTCAGGGATGTAGTTACTCTGAAGAATAAAGGTAGATAAGTGACGGTGAGAGGGGCTGGGAGGAAGCAGTCAGTACAGGGATCCCCTGTGGTCGTTCCCCTTAGTAACAAGTATACCGCTTTGGATACTGTTGGGGGGGGGACTTACCAGGGGTAATCCATGGGGTACAGGTCTCTGGCACAGAGTCTGTCCCTGCTGCTCAGAAGGGAAGTGGGGAGAGGAGTAGAGCATTAGTCATTGGAGACTACATAGTTAGGGGGATTGATAGGAGATTCTGTGGGAACGAGAGAGACTCACGGTTGGTGTGTTGCCTCCCAGGTGCCAGGGTGCGTGATGTCTCGGATCGTGTTTTTGGGATCCTTAAGGGGAGGGGGAGCAGCCCCAAGTCGTGGTCCACATAGGTACCAACGACATAGGTAGGAAAAGGGATAGGGATGTAAGGCAGGATTTCAGGGAGCTAGGGTGGAAATTTAGATCTAGGAAAAACAGAGTTATTATCTCTGGGTTGTTACTCGTGCCACGTGATAGCGAGACGAGGAATAGGGAGAGAGAGTAGTTGAACATGTGCCTACAGGGATCGTGCAGGAGGGAGGGTTTCAGATTTCTGGATAATTGGGGCTCATTCTGGGGTCGGTGGGATGGCCTACACCTGGACCAGAGGGGTATCAATATCCTGGGGGGGAAATTTGCTAATGCTCTTCGGGGGGGTTTAAACTAGTTTAGCAGGGGCTTGGGAACCTGAATTGTAGCTCCAATATACAGGAGGTTGAGAGTAGTGAGGTCATGAGTAAGGTTTCAAAGTTGCAGGTGTGTACCGGCAGGCAGGAAGGTGGTTTAAAGTGTGTCTTCTTCAATGCCAGGAGCATCTGGAATAAGGTAATTCTTGAACGAGTACTTTTCTTCTGTATTTACAAATGAGAGGGACCATATTGTTGGAGAGGACAGTGTGAAACAGACTGGTAAGCTCGAGGAAATACTTGTTAGGAAGGAAGATGTGTTGGGCATTTTGAAAAACTTGAGGATAGACAAGTCCCCCGGGCCTGACAGGATATATCCAAGGATTCTATGAGAAGCAAGCGATGAAATTGCACAGCCGTTGGCAATGATCTTTTCGTCCTCACTGTCAACAGGGGTGGTACCAGGGGATTGGAGAGTGGCGAATGTCGTGCCCCTGTTCA
The DNA here is from genome assembly GCF_047496885.1 of Scyliorhinus torazame. NCBI lineage: Eukaryota > Metazoa > Chordata > Chondrichthyes > Carcharhiniformes > Scyliorhinidae > Scyliorhinus > Scyliorhinus torazame. The sequence continues at coordinate 106,986,864 of NC_092714.1, read as the reverse complement.
AAAAAGGGAATAGGGATAACCCTGGTAATTGCAGGCCAGTTATTCTTACTTCGGTTGTAGGCAAAGTCATGGAAAGGGTACTGAAGGATAGGATTTCTGAGCATCTGGAAAGACACTGCTTGATTAGGGATAGTCAGCACGGATTTGTATGGGGTAGGTCTTGCCTTACAAGTCTTATTGAATTCTTTGAGGAGGTGACCAAGCATGTGGATGAAGGTAAAGCAGTGGATGTAGTGTACATGGATTTTAGTAAGGCATTTGATAAGGTTCCCCATGGTAGGCTTCTGCAGAAAGTAAGGAGGCATGGGATAGTGGGAAATTTGGCCAGTTGGATAACGAACTGGCTAACCGATAGAAGTCAGAGAGTGGTGGTGGACGGCAAATATTCAGCCTGGATCCCAGTTACCAGTGGTGTACCGCAGTGATCAGTTCTGGATCCTCTGCTGTTTGTGATTTTCATTAATGACTTGGATGAGGGAGTTGAAGGGTGGGTCAGTAAATTTGCAGACGATACGAAGATTGGTGGAGTTGTGGATAGTGAGGAGGGCTGTTGTCGGCTGCAAAGAGACATAGATAGGATGCAGAGCTGGGCTGGGAACTGGCAGATGGAGTTTAACCCTGAAAAGTGAGGTTGTCCATTTTGGAAGGACAAATATGAATGCAGAATACAGGGTTAACGGTAGAGTTTTGGGCAATGTGGAGGGGCAGAGAGATCTTGGGGTCTATGTTCATACATATTTGAAAGTTGCCACTCAAGTGGATAGAGCTGGAAAGAAGGCCTATGGTGTGCTAGCGTTCATCAACAGAGGGATTGAATTTAAGAGCCGTGAGGTGATGATGCAGCTGTACAAAACTTTGGTAAGGCCACATGGAGTACTGTGTACAGTTCTGGTCGCCTCATTTTAGGAAGGATGTGGAAGCTTTGGAAAAGGTGCAAAGGAGATTTACCAGGATGTTGCCTGGAATGGAGAGTAGGTCTTACGAGGAAATGTTGAGGGTGCTAGGCCTTTTCTCATTAGAATGGAGAAGGATGAGGGGCGACTTGATAGAGGTTTATAAGATGATCAGGGGAATAGATAGAGTAGACAGTCAGAGAGTTTTTCCCCGGGTGGAACAAACCATTACAAGGGGACATAAATTTAAGGTGAATGGTGAAAGATATAGGGGGGATGTCAGAGGTAGGTTCTTTACCCAGAGAGTAGTGGGGGCATGGAATGCACTGCCTGTGGAAGTAGTTGAGTCGGAAACATTAGGGACCTTCAAGCAGCTATTGGATAGGTACATGGATTACGGTAAAATGATATAGTGTAGATTTATTTGTTCTTAAGGGCAGCACGGTAGCATTGTGGAGAGCACAATTGCTTCACAACTCCAGGGTCCCAGGTTCAATTTCGGCTTGGGTCACTGTCTGTGCGGAGTCTGCACATCCTCCCCGTGTGTGCGTGGGTTTCCTCCGGGTGCTCCGGTTTCCTCCCACAGTCCAAAGATGTGCAGGTTAGGTGGATTGGCCATGATAAATTGCCCTTAATGTCCAAAATTGCCCTTAGTGTTGGGTGGAGGTGTTGACTTTGGGTAGGGTGCTCTTTCCGGGAGCCGGTGCAGACTCAATGGGCTGAATGGCCTCCTTCTGCACTGTAAATTCAATGATAATCTATGATTAATCTAGGACAAAGGTTTGGCACAACATCGTGGGCCGAAGGGCCTGTTCTGTGCTGTATTTTTCTATTCTATAAAAAAAAAGGTGGGTGATCTTGCGGTATGGGTTGGTACCTGGGACTTCGATGTTGTGGCCATTTCGGAGACATGGATAGAGCAGGGACAGGAATGGTTGTTGCAGGTGCCGGGGTTTAGATATTTCAGTAAGCTCAGGGATGGTGGTAAAAGAGGGGGAGGGGTGGCATTGTTAGTCAAAGACAGTATTACGGTGGCAAAAAGGATGTTTGATGAGGACTCGTCTACTGAGGTAGTATGGGCTGCGGTTAGAAACAGGAAAGAGAGGTCACCCTGTTAGGAGTTTTCTATAGGCCTCCGAAAAGTTCCAGAGATCGAGAGGAAAGGATTGGAAAGATGATTCTGGATAGGAGCGAAAGCAACAGGGTAGTTGTTATGGAGGAATTTAACTTTCCAAATATTGACTGGAAACGCTATAGTTTGAGTACTTTAGATGGGTCTGTTTTTGTCCAATGTGTGCAGGAGGGTTTCCTGACACAGTATGTAGATAGGCCAACGAGAGGCGAGGCCATACTGGATTTGGTATTGGGTAATGAACCAGGACAGGTGTTAGATTTGGAGGTCGACGAGCACTTTGGTGATAGTGACCACAATTCCATTACGTTCATTTTAGTGATGGAAAGGGATAGGTATATACCGCAGGGCAAGAGTTATATCTGGGGGAAAGGCAATTATGATGCGATGAGGCAAGACTTGGGATGCATCGGATGGAGAGGAAAACTGCAGGGGATGGGCACAATGGAAATGTGGAGCTTGTTCAAGGAATAGCTACTGCGTGTCCTTGATAAGTATGTACCTGTCAGGCAGGGAGGAAGTGGTCGAGCAAGGGAACCGTGGTTTACTAAAGCAGTCGAAACACTTGTCAAGAGGAAGAAGGAGGCTTATGTAAAGATGAGACATGAAGGTTCAGTTAGTGCGCTCGAGAGTTACAAGTTAGCTAGGAAGGACCTAAAGAGAGAGCTAAGAAGAGCCAGGAGGGGACATGAGAAGTCTTTGGCAGGTAGGATCAAGGATAACCCTAAAGCTTTCTATAGATATGTCAGGAATAAACGAATGACTAGGGTAAGAGTAGGGCCAGTCAAGGACAGTAGTGGGAAGTTGTGCTTGGAGTCCGAGGAGATAGGAGAGGTGCTAAATGAATATTTTTTGTCAGTATTCACACAGGCAAAAGACAATGTTGTCGAGGAGAATACTGAGATTCAGGATACTAGACGAGAAGGACTTGAGGTTCATAAGGAGGAGGTGTTAGCAATTCTGGAAAGTGTGAAAATAGATAAGTTCCCTGGGCCGGATGGGATTTATCCTAGGATTCTCTGGGAAGCTAGGGAGGAGATTGCTGAGCCTTTGGCTTTGATCTTTAAGTCATCTTTGTCTACAGGAATAGTGCCAGAAGACTGGAGGATAGCAAATGTTGTCCCCTTGTTCAAGAAGGGGAGTTGAGACAACCCCGGTAACTATAGACGAGTAAGCCTTACTTCTGTTGTGGGCAAAATCTTGTAAAGGTTTATAAGAGATAGGATGTATAATCATCTGGAAAGGAATAATTTGATTAGAGATAGTCAACACGGTTTTGTGAAGGGTAGGTCGCGCCTCACAAATCTTATTGAGTTCTTTGAGAAGGTGACCAAACAGGTGGATGAGGGTAAAGCAGTTGATGTGGTGTATATGGATTTCAGTAAAGCGTTTGATAAGGTTCCCCAAGGTAGGCTACTGCAGAAAATACGGAGGCTTGGGATTCAGGGTGATTTAGCAGTTTGGATCAGAAATTGGCTAGCTGGAAGAAGACAAAGGGTGGTGGTTGATGGGAAATTTTGAGACTGGAGTCCAGTTACTAGTGGTATACCACAAGGATCTGTTTTGGGGCCACTGCTGTTTGTCATTTTTATAAATGACCTGTAGGAGGGCGTAGAAGGATGGGTGAGTAAATTTGCAGATGACACTAAAGTTGGTGGAGTTGTGGACAGTGCGGAAGGATATTACAAGTTACAGAGGGACAAAGATAAGCTGCAGTGCTGGGCTGAGAGGTGGCAAATGGAGTTTAATGCAGAAAAGTGTGAGGTGATTAATTTTGGAAGGAATAACAGGAAGACTGGGCTAATGGTAAGATTCTTGGCAGTGTGGATGAGCAGAGAGATCTCGGTGTCCATGTACCTAGATCACTGAAAGTTGCCACCCAGGTTGAGAGGGTGTTAAGAAGGCGTACGGTGTGTTAGCTTTTATTGGTAGAAGGATTGAGTTTTCGAGCCATGAGGTCATGTTGCAGCTGTACAAAACTCTGGTGTGGCCGCATTTGGAGTATTGCGTGCAATTCTGGTCGCCGCATTATAGGAAGGATGTGGAAGCATTGGAAAGGGTGCAGAGGAGATTTACCAGAATGTTGCCTGGTATGGAGGGAAGATCTTATGAGGAAAGGCTGAGGGACTTGAGGCTGTTCTCGTTCGAGAGAAGAAGGTTAAGAGGTGACTTAATTGAGGCATACAAGATGATCAGAGGATTGGATAGGGTGGACAGTGGGAGCCTTTTTCCTCGGATGGTGATGCTTAGCATGAGGGGACATAACTTTAAATTGAGGGGAGATAGATATAAGACAGATGTCGGAGGTTATGGGCGGGATTCTCCGCCGGTGGGATTCTCCGTTTTGCCGGCGCCCGGGGGTTTCCCGACGACGTGGGGCTGCCCCACAATGGGAAACCCCATTGACCGGCCGGTGTAACGGAGAATCCTGCCGGTGGGTCGGGGCAGAAAAGTGGCTCGGTGGGGCGGAGAATCCAGCCAGGTTCTTTACTCAGAGAGTAGTAAGGGCGTGGAATGCACTGCCTGCAACAGTAGTGGAATCGCAAACACTAAGGGCACTCAAATGGTCATTGGATAGACATATGGACGATAAGGGAATAGTGTAAATGGGCTTTAGAGTGGTTTCTCAACATCGAGGGCTGAAGGGCCTATACTGCGCTGTAATGTTCTATGTTCTAAGTTTAAGAAAAACAACAGAACACAACCATGAATGAGAAGAACTACAGTTCAAAATCTTGCTTGCCGTTGAAGTGGGTAGAATCTAGGCTACAGGAACTACGCTCGTGGTGGAGCTAGCCGGGCTGTGCGAACAGGGATTCAGAAGTCTTCCGACTCTGGAGAGGCCACTACTCAGGAAAAAGTCAAACCACAGTCAGGTAAAAAGAAAAATTCAAAATCTCATTTTGGATAAGGGGATTGTTTTTGACACACATCCAAAAGAATTAGAAGGGATGTCGTTGGCTGAAGTATAGATCCAAAGAGCCAGTATCCAGAATGGCAGGAAAAACAGGCACCATGGGTGCATTTGATGAAGACTTTGAGACTTAGAACTCATATGAAGAAAATTCCAATTGTATCTCATAGCAAATTAAACAGCATAGGACCTAAAGGTCATAACATTTCTCAGTACATTGGGCAGAAAACTTTTATGTTGGCACAAAACTTAGATCATCCAGCAAAACCGGGAGAGAAGTCCTAGAGCAAACTAATGAAGATTTTAGAAGAGCATTTCACATGATGACACTGTACATGGTAGGCTAGTTTGTGTACTCCACAATGAAGCTATTCAGAGGAAGCTGCTTACTGTAAGTGTTTTAACTCTTAAAGCAGAGTTGCAAGTTGCCACATCTATGGAGTTAGTGACAAAATAAACTTCATAGATCCACAAAATGGAGACCATCAGAAACAAGGCTGCAAGGGGACAACCATGTCACCGATGTACACAGGTTGGACACTCAGCAAGGGAATGCTGAAGTAGAGCAACTAAGTGCAAGAACTGTGGCAAAAAGAGCAATATTGCGAAGGCATGTTGGGTCAGAAAACTTCTCCAACATCAAGAATGCGCAAGAAAAAGAACACATCTAAGCAGACTAGTCATGCCTATAAATTAGTAGATGAAGTTCGAGTCCACTCAGAAGACGACACACCCGAGCAACTTCAGGAGCGGAAACTGGATGTCTTGATGATGTGGGGTTATCAACAATGTTTCTGAGCACTCCAAAGCTTGAGGGTCATAAAATCAAAATTGAAGTGGATATGGGCGCAGCTATATTGTTAGTACCTGAGAATATTTATAATCAACAGTTGAAGCACTGCCTTTAAAACTGTCAAATGTGATCCTAAGGATATATCCTCAAGAGATTGGGCCATTAAAAGGGTGCATTATGGTGGACGTAGAGGTAAATGGATGAACAGTGGAGTTGCCCCTTCATGTTCTCCGAGGACATTTTCCTGCTTTATTTGGTAGAACACGGCTGTCAAAGGTTCAACTCAACTAGGGAGCAGTAAATTAACTAGTGGATTCAAAGAGCAACCTACAACAACTTATGGAGAACTATGTGAAGGTGTTTGAAGATTCACTAGGCTCAATGACTGGAGTTGAAGTGAAACTAAAGATCAAGCCAAACAGTACACTCAAATGTCTCCAAGCTAGTACCATGCCATACACCATCAGGCCAAATGTTGACAAAGAACTGGAAAGGCTAGTCCAAACAGGAATAATTGAACCAGTTGCTACAAGTGATTGGGCAACACCAATCATTCCTATATTGAAACGCAGTGGCTTAGTGAAAATATGTGGAGACTTTAAAACAACTATTAACCTGGTATTGTGCACAGATCACTATCCACTGTCACAGTAAAATCGATCTTTTGCAGGCGGATTTACAAATGAATGTGGCTTCAAAGTCACAGCCACTCACCATTGTGAAGAAGACTTACTTTTGGAACACCATCTGCTCCTGCTCTTTCTCAGAGGTCCATGGATCAAAGTCTGAGTGGGCTAAATGGGGTGCAGTGTTATTCAGATGCAATTCTCAAGTTTTGAGCGGACAGGGGCACGTGAACAACTTGAATATTGTTTTAAAGTGTACACAAAAGCATAATCTCCAAGTTAAAAAGAAAAGTCTGACTTTTTCAAGACATTCATAAATTACCTGGGTCGTATCCTCAATAAAGAGGTCTTGCACAAGGAGCTGAAGAAGATGACAGCAATCTTAGAAGCACCATGTCCTCAAGATATGGCACACTTAGGTCATTTTTAGTATTGATCAATTATCATGGTAAAATCTTGCCGAACTTAGCAACATGATTGAAACCTTTAACACACTTCATGATGTGCCAAACAGGTGTGGCACTGGTCAAAATATTACGGAATTGCATACAACAAGGGAAAAGATGCCTTATCGAAGCTGTTGGTTTATCACAATCCCAAAGCTGAAGTTATAACTTGCTTACGATATTTCACCCTCTGGGGTTGGTGCAGTTGTCACGCACATCATGCCTCTAGGAGAGGAACAACTGGTAGCATTTGCTTCATACTACTCTTTCTAGTGCAGAAATTAATTTTACTCAGCTAGAAAAAGTGGCTTTGAGCATCATTTTCTCCCCTCCACAGGGTGCCCTGCCCAATAAGCCGAGGGTCCCCCACCCCCCGTCAAACACTGGGGCAGCAAGCCCAATGCCTCCGGGCTCTATGCTTGCGAGCAAAGATGCCTGCTCACCTCCTCGGCTCCCCACAGAAGCTATTCCTCGAGGTTCACGTTTTTAAAAAGAACACTAATCAGCGCCAGGGTGACCATTTGTTGGGGAGGCTGATGAATGATGGGAGGCCATTGGATAACAGGTCACTTCTGTTAATTGTACGGAAATAAGACTTAAGTGGTGATAATTGGTTTCTCGCCATATTACAGTAAGATCACAATTTCGCCGACGAGAGCGGGCCGGTTGCATCGTGCAAACTGTTTGCTGCCTGCCGCGGTTCTCGTTTTCGGCTTCTCCCGCTATTCACCGGCCTTGTTTCACTCGAGCGGGAGTGCAAGGAGGCCAGAGAATCATGCCCATAGTATTCAATATTATCGGCCCACATGTACAATATCCAATATCGCAAGTCAGCAACATACAAATGCTGCTGCTTTGACAAGAATGCCATTACAAGTGAAGCATAAACCTGAAGAACATTTCATCAACATCCTGTATTTCCCATTCATGGATAATGTGCTGTGGCTTCATATCAAGTTCAGAGATACACAAGCACCGGTCCAGTGGTGGGGAAGGCAATGAACCTGGTCCAGAAAGGATCACTGTCAGACCGTCATAATCCAGACCTCAAACATTGCATCACAAAGACTTGAGTTGACAATCCAGAATGGAGTTTTATTGTGGCAAATTTCATATTCCTAGTGCGTGCACAGTAAAGTCCTCGAACAACTACATGAGGGACATCCTGGTTGGTGAGGATGAAGGAACTTGCACACAGTTATTTTGTTGCCCAGGATTAGATGCTCAAATCGAAGAGAAAATGGGGCAATTTCAATCCTGTGCAAAACTAAGGAACATTCCACGACTGCAACCATCACATCTGTGGGAATAGCTGACACAGCCATGGGAAAGAAAACACACAGACTACGCTGGTCCAATGGAGGATCACACGTTCCTCTTGATTGTGGATGCACACTCTAAATGGCTACTGGCAAAGTCTTTGAAATTGATCCCTTTTACCATTTTTTCAGGTGTTTTTGGTGCTCAAACCCAGTGAGTTGAGTGGGTAAATCCTCTCCAGATGGGGGTATGACAAAGAAGCTCAATATTAAAAAGGCTCAGGAGGGAAGCCTGTCGAAGGAAAGTGAAGGAGGGAAGATCGCCGCTGTGGTGTTGGGTGTTCTGACACACAGATGAGCCAACACAGTTGCATATGGTACAACGCTTCTTTATTTAAACTTACTATTTACAGTTTGGTCTTTGCACTCTGCACGTGGGGGGTTCCCTGCTTGTGGTGTTTTAACAGCTCTTTCTTGTTCCCTTCTCCCCAGACCTACTGACCACCAGGTGTCGTGCTCGTGCTTTTTATATGGTTGGTGTTCTTGTCTGTGATTGGTTGTGGTGTTGTGTACTCTGATTTGCCTGTTAGTGTGTCCATCATGATGTGTGTGTTTGAATATCATGACATCCCCCCTTTTTACAAAGATATGTGCCTACGTGGTGATAAATATGATCGTGTCGTGAGTGCATCTAGGAGTGTGTGTGTGTCGTGTGCAGCATGTGCATATGACGGAACTATGTACATGGGGCGATGTCGGGTGCGTCACATGAGCCAAGTTGTACCATAACATAACATAAATGCGAACGAGAGAAGAAGAAGAAAAAAAAACTTGAACAGTTGTCCAGTCAGACGACCTCTGGAACGATAAACAACAACAGGTTATCATGTAAAATTGTGCAACTTGTTAAACATATGAACGGTATTATAAGTCCAGTCTAATGGGCTTGCGACGAGTTCGGGTTGACCGCCTCAAGGGTGGATCAAGAACCACCGGCTGCTGTGCAGGCCTGGCCATGGGCGGCGACGGAAAGGGCGTGATGTGCGGCAGCTCCACAAAGTCATCCTCAGAAGCCTGTTGAGGATCTGGCGTGTGCGTGCTGTGTGGCTGTGAGCGTGGAAGTCGGCGAAGGGCGCGCCGATTGCGGCGACGCACGGAACCATCCGGCATGCGAACCAGGAACGAGCGGGGAGCCACTTGTCGGAGGACTTCGGCCGGTGCTGACCAGCCACCATACGGTTGATGGACGCGTACTTTGTCTCCGGAGGACAGGGGGGGCAGGTCCGTCGCTCGTGTGTCGTACCGACTTTTCTGGCGATCACGCTGCAGTTGCATGTTCCGAAGAACCGCCTCATGGTCTGTCGTTGGTGCCAGGATGGACGGTACCGTCGTCCTGAGGGAGCGACCCATTAGTAGCTGCGCTGGCGAGAGACCCGTGGATAACGGGGCCGATCGATAGGCCAGCAAGGCAAGGTTAAAGTCCGATCCGGCAGCAGCCGCCTTGCACAGGAGCCGCTTGGCGATGTGGACACCCTTTTCAGCCTTCCCGTTCGATTGTGGATGCAGAGGGCTGGACGTCACATGAGTGAAACCATATGCTGCGGCAAAGGACGACCATTCACGGCTGGCAAAACAAGGTCCATTGTCTGACATGACAGTCCTTGGAATGCCATAGCGAGCAAATGTTTCCTTGCAGGCCCCAATGACTGCGGACGACGTCAGATCATGGAGAGGCATGACTTCCGGGTAGTTTGAGAAGTAGTCTATAATAACAATGTAATCTCTGCCGAGCGCGTGAAATAGGTCAACACCCACCTTCGCCCAGGGGGACGTCACCATCTCGTGTGGTAGAAGTGTTTCCGGAGGTTGCGCCGGCTGAAACCTCTGACAGGTTGTGCAGTTGAGCACCATGTTGGCTATGTCTTCATTAATACCCGGCCAATATACCGCCTCCCGGGCCCTTCGTCTGCATTTTTCGACGCCCAAGTGGCCTTCGTGTAGTTGATGAAGAATCATCTGGCGCACGCTGTGCGGAATAACGATCCTGTGTGATTTCATAAGGACCCCGTCTATGTTGGTGAGATCATCTCACACATTATAAAACTGGGGGCACTGCCCTTTTAGCCACCCTTCCGTCATGTGGCGCATCACTCGCTGCAGAAGGGGGTCAGTCGCCGTCTCTGCGCGTATGTGGGCCAGACTAGGATCATCAGCTGGCAGATTTGCTGCTGTCAGAGTTACGTGTGCCTCAATTTGACGCACGAACCCCTCCGCATCTGGTGGTGTGCTCACTGCTCGGGAAAGAGTGTCCGCCACGATGAGTTCCTTCCCCGGAGTGTAGATCAGTTCAAAATCGTACCTCCTGAGTTTAAGTAAGATGCGCTGGAGGCGAGGAGTCATGTCGTTCAGGTCTTTGTTAATGATGTTGACCAGGGGGCGGTGGTCAGTTTCGACCGTAAATCGTGGCAGGCCATACACATAGTCGTGGAACTTGTCCAGTCCAGTTAACAAGCCCAGGCATTCTTTTTCGATTTGCGCGTAGCGCTGTTCGGTAGGGGTCATGGCTCGTGAGGCATACGCAACCGGGGCCCATGATGACGTGCTGTCTTTTTGCAGGAGTACCGCTCCAATACCAGATTGGCTGGCGTCTGTTGAGATCTTTGTAGGGCGAGTCGTGTCAAAGAAGGCCAGCACTGGTGCCGTGACCAGTTTGTGCTTGAGCTCCTCCCATTCCCGCTGATGCGATTGGTGCCAGTTGAATTCTGTCGATTTTTTTACGAGATGGCGCATATTTGTTGTATGAGAAGCCAGGTTGGGAATGAACTTCCCAAGGAAGTTGACCATGCCCAGGAATCTTAAGACAGCCTTCTTGTCAGCCGGTCGTGGCATGGCTGTGATGGCGCTAACCTTGTCTGCATCGGGACGGACCCCTGACCTTGAGATGTGGTCCCCGAGGAATTTCAGCTCCGTCTGGCCGAAGGCACACTTCGCACGGTTGAGACGCAGGCCATTTTGTCGTATGCGGGTAAAGACACGTCGTAGACGATGCATGTGTTCCTGCGGAGTGGTGGACCAAATGATGATATCGTCCACATATACACGTACCCCTTCGATGCCTTCCATCATCTGCTCCATAATGCGGTGGAATACTTCAGATGCCGAAATGATGCCGAATGGCATCCGGTTGTAGCAGAATCTGCCAAAAGGGGTGTTGAATGTGCATAGTCTTCGGCTGGCCGGGTCCAGTTGGATCTGCCAGAATCCTTTGGACGCATCCAATTTAGTGAATATTTTGGCTCGCGCCATCTCGCTGGTGAGGTCTTCTCGTTTCGGGATGGGATAGTGTTCCCGCATGATATTGTTATTCAGATCTTTTGGATCTATACATATACGGAGCTCGCCAGAGGGCTTCTTTACACAGACCATGGAGCTGACCCATGGCGTGGGCTCCGTGACCCTGGATAGGACCCCTTGGTCCTGAAGAATCTGCAGTTGTGCCTTGAGGCGGTCTTTGAGTGGCGCAGGAACCCTGCGAGGTGCGTGAACGACAGGGATGGCGTCCGGTCTGAGTCGAATCTTGTACGTGTATGGCAATGTCCCCATGCCTTCAAAAACCTCCTGGTTGTGAGCAAGGAGGGAATGGAGATTTGCGTGGAACTCAGCATCCGGGAAGTCGGATGTCTCATCTGGAGAGAGAGACATAATGCGCTGTACCAGGTGAAGGACCTTACACGCCTGTGCGCCCAGTAACGAGTCCTTTGATGAGCCGACAACTTCGAAGGGGAGTGTGGCCGTGTGCCTCTTGTGAGTCACCTGTAGCTGGCAAGATCCTATGGACGGGATGACGTTCCCGTTATAGTCAACCATCTTGAGCCGGGATGGCGTGATGGGTGGTTTGACCTTCATGGCCTGGACTGCAGAGTAAGCAATCAGGTTGGCGGATGCGCCGGTGTCCAGACGGAAGGCGACGCGAGATCGGTTGACCGTCAGGGTGGCACACCACTCATCGGCTGGATTGATGGCATTGACCTTGTTGACATAAATGACGGAAACTCGGAAGGCATCCTGGTCATCTGCATCACTTAACTGGAAGTCTTGATGCGTGGGCTGGACGGTCCTGACTCGTCTGCGAGGTTGTCGAGGATGCGCCGGATCCATGGGTTGAGCCGAACGACAGCGGGCTGCGTAGTGGCCCATCGTGCCACATCTGTGGCACTGTCGGTTTTTTGCAGGACATTGCCCTTTTAAATGTAGAGCTCCACAATTGCCGCACGTCATGACGTCACGGCGTTCGTTGCGCCACTGCGCATGCGCAGTGCGATCTTGCGGTGGGCGCGCCTGCGCAGTGCGTCCCTCGTTGTGGCCGTTATTTTTGGCGCGCACCTGCGCGGGAGACCGCGAAAAGCGCGGGAAGCGGCCGCTGTCGTCCGGGCCGTGGGTCGGGAAGTAATCGACGGCCTGGATGCGTTCGACGTCGTGGGCGGCCTGGCTTGCCGATTCGACGGCTGGGGACCCCCTCCGTGCCAACTCGGACGCCTGAAATCGGGCAAAACGGCAGGTAGCATTTTCGTGGAGGACACAGGCTTCCACAGCAGACGCTAAGGTGAGGCTTTTCATTTTAAGAAGCTGCTGGCGTAGGCCACTAGAGGCAACGCCAAAAACAATCTGGTCCCTGATCATGGACTCTGTGGTGGTGCCGTAACCGCAGGACTGCGCTAGAATCCGGAGGTGCGTCAAAAAGGGTTGAAAAAGCTCCTCCTTACCTTGCAGGCGTTGCTGAAAGAGGTATCTTTCAAAACTTTCATTGACTTCAACTTGAAAGTGCTGGTCCAGTTTGAGGATGACCGTGTCATATTTGGCTTGGCTTTCGCCTTCTTCGAACACCAGTGAGTTGAAGACGTCGGTTGCGTGCGGACCTGCGTAGAAGAGGAGCATTGCAATCTTCGAGTCATCCGAGACATTCTGTTTTTCGGTGGCACGGATGTACAGGTCAAATCGCTGCCTGTAGAGCTTCCAGTTGGTACCTAGGTTCCCCGTGACTTGCATCGGCTGCGGTTTGCCGGTGTGGTCCATGTCCAGAATGGCAGGTTAGTAGGCAGGTATCGATCCACTCCTGTACCATGTGGTGTTGGGTGTTCTGACACACAGATGAGCCAACACAGTTGCATATGGTACAACGCTTCTTTATTTAAACTTACTATTTACAGTTTGGTCTTTGCACTCTGCACGTGGGGGGTTCCCTGCTTGTGGTGTTTTAACAGCTCTTTCTTGTTCCCTTCTCCCCAGACCTACTGACCACCAGGTGTCGTGCTCGTGCTTTTTATATGGTTGGTGTTCTTGTCTGTGATTGGTTGTGGTGTTGTGTACTCTGATTTGCCTGTTAGTGTGTCCATCATGATGTGTGTGTTTGAATATCATGACAGCCGCCACGTCCATTACATTAGACATGTTGGCAGTGGTAATGGCGCAGGAGTTTGAAAGGATCGGCAAACAAATGGACAGTCAGTTTGAATGGCTGGGCCAGGTAATTAAGAAACCTTTTGGACCTACTATAGAAGAGGCTTTGGGCCCAATCCGTGAATAGTTGGTGCGAATTTTGAACATGGTGAAGGCGTAAGGTGAGATGCTAAAAGAGTTGAAGGAGGCTCTGTCGAGGCATAAGAACAAGTTTGCCTCAGTGGAGACAGAGTTTCTGATGGTGGCGGAAAGCAATAAAGGCCTCAGAGTCAAAGTGGGGGGAATTGGGAATAGGTTATGGCGATTAAACCTCAGACTGATGGGGCTGCCAGAGGGAGGGAGCGCCTGAAGCTGACCCAGTATTTCTCCAAAATGTTTCCTCAGCTGGTGGGGAGGGATGAAGTGTTCATCCCTTCAGAATTGGAGAGAGCACATTGGACACTCAGGCAAAATCCAAGCCCAAATGAGCCATGGTGAGCGGTGACAATTCGCTTCCACAATTCTCAAAGGAAGGAGAGGGTCTTGGGGTGGGCGAATAGAATTCAGAATATTGACTGGGACATTCTGAACACATCAAGATATTCAGACTGAATTGGCAAAGAGGTGTGAGGCCTTCAAAAAGGCGAAGGCGGTGTTTTATAATAAGGGCATGAAGTTGGAATGGTGTACCCGGTGCGTTTGCAAGCGGCTCCGGCTTTTATCTGAGCAAAGAGGTTGGGACCGCTGTGAAGAGGACTATTTTGGAATCTGTGTATGAAGGGAGTGTTTGTGTGATGCAGATATGGTGCTGTTTTTACCACTGTTTCAGTTTTGCTTTGCTGGGGTAAAGGGGTGGTTGTAAAAGGGGGTTGGTGGCCAAACAGACATGGAGCTGGAAGTGGGACAATAGTATCCTGAAGGTCTGCCAAGACCTGAGTGTGGAGTTGGCCAGGAGAAGAGCAGGCTTCAACCAGTTTAGGTCGATCCTTTTTAGAAAAGGGTGAAGTTCGACTGCTGTATCCGGCCAGTCTCTGGGTCACGTACGAGGAACAGCACTTTCATTTTGAGTCGCCTGAGGACGCGCTGGACTTCGTGAAAAGAAAAGGACTGGTGGTGGACTGAGAACCTTTGAACTTTGCTGCAACATTCATGTTTTTTTTTTTCTTTTTGTTTCTCTGTTCTTTTAAATAAAAAGTTTCTCTTTTTTTGTTTTGTGGAAGCTCTTTGTAATGCCTTCTGTATTGATTTGGGACCAGTGGCAGAGCTGAGTGAGTTAAGGTTTTAATTTGCACTGTTGGGGGATGGAGGTGTGCTTGTGGTATTTTTCTGCCGGCCAATTGTGTGGGGATTGTTTGATATTGGAGTATGTTTGTATGAGCGGGGGGGGGGGAATGGAACAATAGATGGGAGACTATCGGCGCCAGGGATGGGGGCCACCAAGCTAGTTGGGCGGGCTAGCTCATGGAAGCGCAGTGGGGGGGGGGTGCATATGTTCGGTTTATCAAAGGGGTTGGGTTACAGAGTGTTGTTACTGGGAGGGGGAGGGGGGGAAAATGTTCTGCTGACGAGGGAGGGACTTGTACTAAGGGACATAGAGGAGGTTGGGGACGGAGGTTGCCTGGGAGCGGCTGGTGGAGGCGCGGAGCATGGGCTGGAGGCAGGCCCATAAAAGGGGATGGCTGATCAGCGAAGTGGGGGGGGGGGCAATGAGCCCCCCAACTAGGCTGATCACCTGGAATGTTCGGGAGTTAAATGGGCTGCTCAAGAGGGCACATGTGTTTGTGCATCTTAGGGGACTGAAGGCGGACATGGTAATGTTGTAGGAGACGCACCTTAGAGTAACTGACCAGATTAGATTAAGGAAAGGCTGGGTCAGTCAGGTTTTTCACTCGGGATTGGATTCTAAGACTAGAGGGGTCGCGATCCTGATCAATAAGCGGGTGGTGTTTGAGGCGGGTAGAATAGTTTTGGATGTGGGAAACTGGAGGGGATGCAGGTGGTATTAGTAAATGTGTACGCGCCAAATTGGGATGATATGGAGTTTATACGAGGATGCTGGGGAAGATACCAGACCTGGACTCGCACAGGTTGGTCATCGGAGGGGACTTCAGCACAGTTATTGACCCTGGCTTGGACTGGTCAAGCTCGAAAATGGGCAGGGTGCCAGCAATAGCAAAGGAACTAAAAGGGTTCATGGAGCAGGTGGGGTGGGGGGGGGGGGGTGGATCCATGGAGATTTGGGCAACCGAGGGTGAAGGAGTTCTCCTTATTCTCACACGTGCATAAAGTGTACTCCCGAATTGATTTCTTCATTTTGAGCAGGGCCTTACTGGTAGGGGTGGTGGACACGGGCTACTCGGCGATCACAATCTCAGTCCATGCTCTGCACTGGGTTGATCTGCAGATTAGTAGTAAAGACAGTAACCAGCGCCCGCATTGGAGGTTAGATGTGGGTCTTTTGGCTGACGAAGGGGTGTGCGAGCGGCTGAGGAAATATATTCAGAACTACCTGCAGGTCAACGACACGGGGGAAATTTCAGTAGCGATGGTCTGGGAAACACTGAAGGTGGTGGTCAGAGGGGAGCTGATCTCTATACGGACCCATAGGGAGAAGGTGAACAGGGCAGAGACAGACCGACTGGTTAAGGAGATACTACAGATCGATAGGAGGTATGCGGAGACCCCAGAGGTAGGGCTTTTAAGAGAAGGATGGAGGCTCTGGCGGAGTTCAGCTTGTTAACTACAGGAGCAGCTAAGAAAGGCGAGGGGGACGACCTATGAACATGGAGAGAAGGCTAGCAGAATGCTTGCACAGCAGCTAAGAAAGAAGGAGGCAGCCAGGGTGATAGGGAAAGTAAATGACGCAGATGGGAACCTGGTTGGAGATTCAGCGGGGTGAATAAGGCGTTTAGGGATTTCTACAATAGGTTGTGTAGATCGGAACACCCTACGGGGCCAGAGGGGATGAGGCACTTCTTGGGGGGGCTGAATTTCCCAAAGGTGGACGGAGAGCTGGTAGAAGGGCTGGGGGCCCCAATTGGGTTGGAAGAGATAGTGGTGGGCGTGAAGGCCATGCAGGCGGGTAAGGCCCCGGGTCCGGACGGGTACCCAGTGGAGTTTTATAAAAGGTTCTCTGGGATATTGGGGCTGGTGTTGATGAGGATGTTCAATGAGGCAAGGGAAAGAGGGGTGCTGCCCCCGACGATGTCACAGGCCATGATTTCACTGATTCTGAAGCGGGACAAGAACCCGGAGCTGTGTGGGTCCTAGAGGCTGATATCCCTGTTGAATGTGGATGCCAAACTGCTGGCCAAAATTTGTCCTCCAGGATTGAGGATTGTGTTCCGGACGTTATTGGGGAGGACCAGAAGGGGTTTGTTTATGGTAGGCAGTTGGTGGCCAATGTAAGAAGGCTGTTAAATGTGATCATGATGCCCCCGGAAGGTAGGGAGGTGGAGGTAGTGATCGCAATGGATGCAGAAAAGGCTTTTGATCGGGTAGAATGGGATTATCTGTGGGAGGCATGGAACGGTTTGGATTTGGGCGGGGCTTTATTGACTGGGTCAGGCTGCATCAGGATCCTGTGGCAAGTGGACGGATGAATAGAACAATATCAGACTATTTTAGACTGCACCTGGGGACGAGACAGGGGTGCCCCCACTCCCCACTGTTGTTGGCAATAGCTCTGAGAGCCTCAAGAGGCTGGAAGGGGCTGGTCTGGGTGGGGGTGGAGCACAGAATCTCGCACTATGCAAACAACCTTCTGTATGTATCAGACCCATTAGAGAGGATGGGAGAAATCATGAGGATTCTGGGGGAATTTGGCCGTTTTTCGGGGTATAAGCTAAATATGGGGAAAAGTGAGATGTTTGTGATCCAGGTGAGGGGACAGAAGAGGCGATTGGGGGAGCTGCCGTTTAGATTAGTCGGGGGAAGCTTTTGGTACCTAGGCATTCAAGTGGCACGGGAATGGGACCGGCTGCATAAATTAAATCTGGCCCGGCTAGTAGACCAAATGAAGGACGATTTTCGGAGATGGGATGCGCTCCCGTTGTCATTAGCTGGGAGGGTTTAAACGGTGAAGATGACGGTCCTCCCGAGATTCCTGTTCGTGTTTCAGTGTCTCCCCATCTTTATTCCGCGGTCCTCTTTTAAATGGGTCAAGAAAGTGATCTCTGGCTTTGTTTTTTGCGGGCAAGACCCCGTGGGTAAGGAAGGTAATGCTTGAGTGGAGTCGGGGAGAGAGCGGGCTGGCGCTGCCAAATTTTAGTAACTATTACTGGGCGGCGAATATAGCCATGATCAGGAAGTGGGTGGTGGGGGAGGGGTCGGCATGGGAGCGTATGGAGGGGACTTCATGCAAGGGCACCAGTTTGGGGGTATTGGTAACTGTGCCTCTGGCGTTCCCGCCGGCACGGTACTCCGCCAGCCCCGTGGTGGTGGTGGCCCTGAGAGCCTGGGGGAAATGGAGGAGACATGTGGGAGCAGAGGGAGCATCGGTCTCATAGATTATCATAGAATTTACAGTGCAGAAGGTCCCCAATCTGTAATAATCACCGGTTTGCCCCGGGAAGAATGGATGGGGGGGTTCCGGATATGGCGGAGAGCAGGGATTGAGAGGATGGGGGATATGATTATAGAGGGGAGCTTTCCGAGTATGAGGGCGCTGGAGGAGACATTTGGGTTGGCGAGTGGAAACAAATTCAGGTATCTGCAGGTGGGGGACTCCCTACACAAATAGGTGTCAACCTTCCCACTCCTACCGCTAAGGCGGATTCAGGACAGGGTAGTTTCCAGAGGGTGGGTAGGAGAAGAGAGTCTCGGACATTTACAAGGAACTTATGGGGTCAGAGGAGACGCAGACCGAGGAGCTGAAACGCAAGTGGGAGGAGGAGCTGGGAGGAGAGATAGAGGATGGTCTATAGGCGGACACGTTGAGTGGAGTCAACGCGTCCGCAACATGTGCCAGGCTCAGCCTGATACAATTCAATGTCGTTCACCGGGCTCACATGACAGTGGCCCGCATGAGCAGATTCTTTGGGGTGGAAGACAGGTGTGCAAAATGTGCGGGAGGACCAGCGAACCATGTCCACATATTCTGGGCATGTCCGAAGCTTAGGTGATTTTGGCAGGGGTTTGCTGATGTCATGTCCAAGGTGTTAAAAACAACCTCTGAGTCCAGAGGTGGCGATTTTTGTGGTGTCAGAAGAGCCGGGAATCCAGAAGGAGAAAGAGGCAGACGTTCTGGCCTTTGCTTCCCTGGTAGCCCAGAGACGGATACTATTAGCTTGGAGGGACTCAAAGCCCCCAAAGTCGGAGACCTGGCTATCTGACATGGCTAGCTTTCTCTGTTTGGAGAAAATCAAGTTTGCTTTGAGAGGTTCACTGTTAGGGTTCGCCTGAAGGTGGCAACCGTTCGTCGACTTATTCGCGGAAAATTAATCGTCAGCAGAAGGTGGGTGGGGGTTCGTTTAGCTTCGAGTAGGGGGTTAATAAAGGCGGGACCTATAAAGGAGGAAGACTGCTTTTGCACTATGTTTATAGTTCCATGTACATTGTTTATTGTATTGTTGTTATAATACCAAAAAATATCTCAATAAAATGTTTATTTTAAAAAAAGTAAAAGGGAATTGGTATATGCTCGTCTGCTTTTTTCTCTTGGAGAGGCAACAGGTTTGTGATCTTGTGGGGGATTTGGTACGATTGAGGGGGAGAAGGGTGTTAGCTGGTGTTTGAGGGGATATGTTAAGGGGAGCATATTTGGGAGCCACTTTGCTCGCAATGGGGAAAGGGGAGGCTAGCAAATGGGAGTGGAGTGAGGGGAGAAGCTGCTGCCTGTTGGGTCAGATTGGGAGCAACAAAAGGTCTGGATACAGTTTTGTGTTTATGTGACGGGGGGATAAAGGGAGGAGGTGATGCCAGGCCATCTGTGGGCCTGGATGGGGGAGGAGGGAGCAATGGTAGTGGGGGGAGGGGGGGGGGGGGGGGTGGTGAACTGATAGTGCCAGGGACTTTTCTTTGTCTCACCCTGTGGATGGGGCTGGTGGCCATCCTAAATGGGTCTGGGACCCAGGAATTTGGGGAGGGATATTGCACTATGGTGAAAATGGCTGACTCTAATGGGAAGGGGTTGAGAGACCCTGTGGTGAACCACTGTATTAGGGGATGTAAGGTAGGACCTGCACTACACGTTCGCCGATAGCTCCTGCCGGCTTGGTCTGCCCGCTGAGAACTGTATAAATATGTATGACCTCCAGTGCCCTGCCATTTCACCAGCTGCAGCAGGAGGCCACGCATCTGACTGTAATAAAGCCACAGTTGTACCCAACTTCAGTCTTTCTGCAATTGATCCTTAAGGAACACTACGCGCAGAAGGCGAACATGCTCTTCGCCAGGCATGTACTTGCCACCCGCTCGCAACTACCTGGTGAGTCCACTGAAGACATTGGGCGGGCCCTAATTCCACTCGTCCGGGACTGTGACTGTCAGGCCGTTACGACTGTCGAACACGCGAATTTCCCCATGCGCGATGCCTTCGTGACGGGGATTGCGTTGGACCACATCCGAGAACGATTGCTGGAAGGGGCCACGCTCGAACTGGCGAAGACGAAAACCTTGGCTCTCTCCATGACGGTCGCATCCTGTAACGTACAATCGTACCCCTCCCGCCACGCTGCTCACCCTTCTACTCCTTCCTACCCCTCCTGGACACCGCCGACGACATCCTCAGCCGGGGCCCTGCTTTCCCAATACGCCTGCGCCGATCCGTGCACCCCGGGGGTCCCCGCTGCTACTTCTGCGGTCAGCAGAAGCACCCCCGCCAACACTGCCCGGCCCGCACTGCCATTTGTAAAGCCTGCAGTAAAAAGGGCCACTTTGCGGCTGTGTGCCAGGCCCATGCAGTCGCTGCGATCGCGCCCGCTATCGTGCCCTCCCCCACGCCAGACGCACAATGGGAGCTGCCATCTTCTCCTCCCAGGGCCATGTGCGACCAATGGCCGCCGCCATCATGTTCCCTTCGGCCACGTGCGCCCCATGGGCGCCGTCATCTTGTCCCGGCCCCGCAATGTGCGCACCATGGGCGCCGTCATCTTGTCCCGACCCCGCAATGTGCGCACCATGGGCGCCGCCATCTTGTCCCCCACAGGGTCTCCGGACATCCCGACATCGGAACCGCACACGCTCGCCACCCGAAGCATCCGACGGATACCCGCAGCTCGCTTCGATGACGCTGGACCAATCTCGCCCGCACAACCTGGCCACCGCGTCGACGATGGTGAAAATCAACAGCCACGCAACCTCATGCCTGCTGGACTCCGGGAGCACCGAATGCTTCGTACACCCAGATACGGTAAGGCGCTGCTCCCTCACGGTCCACCCTGCCAATCAAAGGATCTCCCTAGCCTCCGGATCCCACTCCATCCCGATCTGGGACTTCTGTACTGTCACCCTCACTGTCCAGGGCGTAGAATTTAGTAACTTCCGTCTCTATGTCCTTCCTAATCTCTGCGCTGCACTCCTGTTGGGCCTGGACTTCCAGTGCAACCTCCAGAGCCTCACCCTCAAATTCGGCGGGCCCTTACCCCCACTTATCGTTTGCGGCCTCGCGACCCTCAAGTTCGATCCCCCCTCCCTTTTCGACAATCTAACTGCGGATTGCAAGCCCGTTGCCACGAAGAGCAGACGGTACAGCACCCAGGACAAGACCTTCATCAGGTCCAAAGTCCAGCGGCTGCTTAAGGAAGGTATTATTGAGGCCAGCAACAGCCCCTGGAGAGCCCAAGTGGTAGTGGTTAAAACTGGGAAGTAACACAGGATGTTCGTGGACTACAGCTAGACCATCAATCGGTACATGCAGCTCGACGCGTACCCCCTCCCACGCATATCTGATATGGTCAATCAGATTGCACAGTACCGGGTCTTCTCAACAATTGACCTGAAATCCACCTACCACCAGCTCCCCATCCGGAAGTCGGACTGGCCATACACGGCCTTCGAGGCGGACGGTCGCCTCTACCACTTCCTTAGGGTCCCTTTCGGTGTCACAAATGGGGTCTCTGTCTTCCAAAGAGAGACGGACCGAATGGTCGACCAGTACGGTTTGCGGGCCACCTTTCGGTGCTTAGATAATGTCACCATTTGCGGCCATGACCAGCACAACCACGATGCCAACCTCGATAAATTCCTCCGCAATGCCACTCTTCTCAACCTGACCTATAACAAAGAGAAGTGTGTGTTCAGCACGACCCAGTCAGCCATTCTCGGCTATGTAGCCCAAAACGGACTTCTCGGGCCCGACCCCGACCGCATGCGTCCCCTCATGGAACTTCCCCTCCCCCACTGCCCGAAGGCCCTCAAACGCTGCATGGGGTTCTTTTCCTACTACGTCCAGTGGGTCCCAAACTATGCAGACAAGGCCCGCCCACTCATTCAGTCCACCCAATTCCCCCTCGCGGCCGAGGCACAACACGCTTTCGCCCGTATCAGAGCAGACATCGCCAAGGCCGGGATGCGTGCAATGGATGAGTCACTTCCTTTCCAAGTAGAAAGCGACACTTCAGACGTCGCCCTTGCCGCCACTCTAAGCCAGGCAGGCAGACCCGTGGCATTCTTTTCCCGCACCCTTCATGCCTCTGTAATTCGACACTCATCCGTCGAAAAGGAGGCCCAAGCTATCGTTGAAGCTGTTCAGCATTGGAGGCATTACCTGGCCGGTAAGAGATTGACTCTCCTTACGGACCAACGGTCGTTAGCCTTCATGTTCAGTAACACACAGCGGGGCAAGATCAAAAATGATAAAAACTTGCGGTGGAGAATCGAGCTCTCCACCTATAATTACGAGATTTTGTATCACCACGGTAAACTCAACGAGTCCCCAGACGCCCTTTCCCGAGGGACATGTGCCAGCACACAAGTGGACCAACTCCGGGCCCTACACGACAGCCTTTGTCACCCGGGGGTCACTCGATTGTACCATCTGGTCAAAGCTCGCAATCTGCCCTACTTCGCCGAGGAAGTAAGGACAGTCACCAGGGACTGCCAGGTCTGTGCGGAGTGCAAGCCGCACTTCTACCGGCCAGACCGTGTGCGCCTGGTGAAGGCTTCCCGCCCCTTTGAACACCTCAGCGTGGATTTCAAAGGGCCCCTCCCCTCCACCGACCGTAACACGTACATCCTCAGTGTGGTCGATGAGTAATCCAGATTCCCCTTCGCCATCCCGTGCCCCGATATGACATCTGCCACCGTCATCAAGGCCCTCAGCACCATCTTCGCTCTGTTCAGTTTCCTCGCCTACATCCAGAGTGACAGGGGATCCTCATTCATGAGTGATGAGTTGCGTCAGTTGCTGCTGAGCAGGGGTATAGCCTCCAGCAGGACGACCAGCTACAACCCCCGAGGAAACGGGCAAGTAGAACGGGAAAGTTGGGACGGTTTGGAGGGCCGTCCAGCTGGCCCTCTGGTCCAGGAACCTCCGAGCCTCTTGCTGGCAGGAGGTCCTCCCTTAAACTCTGCACTCCATCCGGTCACTATTGTGCACCGCCACTAATAACACACCCCATGTACGTGTTTTTACGTTCCCCAGGAATTCAACATCCGGGGTGTCGCTCCCGACTTGGCTCGCAGATCCAGGAACAGTCCTTCTCTGTCGGCACGTCCGACTCCACAAGGCGGACCCCTTGGTGGACAGGGTTCACCTGCTCCACGCCAACCCTCAATATGCCTACG
Organism: Scyliorhinus torazame; assembly: GCF_047496885.1. Taxonomy (NCBI): domain Eukaryota; kingdom Metazoa; phylum Chordata; class Chondrichthyes; order Carcharhiniformes; family Scyliorhinidae; genus Scyliorhinus; species Scyliorhinus torazame. The sequence continues at coordinate 106,963,639 of NC_092714.1, read as the reverse complement.
TTGAGTTCCCCGATGGCCGCGAAGATACTGTCTAACTCAGGGACCTGGCACTGTCAGGTTCCACCCCAACACACACCCTCACCCATGTGCCCCCCCCTCCCACCACGCCGCCAATATTGACACCACCAGACCACCCCCCCGCCCTTTTCCGCACAAGAGGACAAAGAAGACTGGCCAGCATCAGCACCGCCAGCACCGCCATCGGTGCCACCTTCACCACCGCCACACTGACTTCGCCGCCACCGTTACGCCGCTCCCAACGAAGCACCAAAGCACCGGACCGGCTGAACCTTTGACGGACTCTGGACCGTCAACATGGACTTTTCTTTTTTTTCCGACCACTGTACATAATTGTCCTAATTGTATATAGTTTCACGTCACCCCCGTCGGACTCATTTTTAACAGGGGGTGAATGTGGTGAACCACTGTAATAGGAGATGTGAGGTAGGACCTGCACTACAGGTTCGCCGGTAGCTCCTGCCGTCTGGCTCCGCCCACTGAGGATTGTATAAATATGCATGACCTCCAGTGCCCTGCCATTTCGCCAGCTGCAGCAGGAGGCCATGCATCTGACTGTAATAAAGCCACAGTTGTACCCAACTTTAGTCTTTGTGCAATTGATCGTGCATCAGGCCCCCAACGAGGTTCATCTCCTGGAATGTGCAGGCCTTAGGGGGGCCTGTGATGAAAGCAAGGGTTTTTTCCATTTAAAAGGAAACTGACCCCTGGGTGCGGGACCAGATCAGATTGCGGAAAGCCTGGGTGAGTCAGGTTTTTCACTCATGGTTTGACAGCAGGGCACGAAGAATGGCATTTCTGATTAGAGGAGGATCCATTTACAGGCTGATCCGGGGGGTCGGTATGTCATAGTCACAGGTACGTTAGAGGGGAGGGCTGTGCTGATGGTGAACATATATGCCCCAAATTGGGACGATGTGAGATTTATGAGACCGTTGTTGGCTGCCATTTTGGAACTGGACACGCGTCAGCTGAATTTAGGGGGGGTTTCAACTGCGTTTTGGATCCAAAATTGGACCGCTCCAGACCCAGATTGCTGGTCTCTTCGAGGATGACGAAGGTGTTAATGGCATTTATGGCAGAGACAGGAGGGGTAGATTTGTAGTGGTTTATGCACCCGAGAGGTAAAACATTTTAATTTTTCTCGCCGGTATTTGCGTATCGACTTATTTTGTTATCGGTAGGATCTTGCTACCTCCGGTGAAGAGTGCGGTGTACCCAAAGGTGGTTATTTCAGACCATGCACTGAATCTGATGGGCTTAAAGTTGGAAGGGGACCGAGCACAGCGCGTGGGTTCCAGGTTGGATGTGGGTCCGTTATCGGATCTCAGGTTCTATGCAAAGATTTGTGGGCCATAAAGAACTACTTTGAATGGAATGAGCATAGGATGGTCTCGCCTTCCACTGTGTGGGAGGCATTGAAGGCAGTGATTAGGAAGGAGATCATCTCGTACAACTCATATATGGATAGGGGGAACAGGCGGGAGCGTCAGGAGGTAGTGGATGAAATTCTGGGTATGGATGGGGAGTATGCGAGTGACCCAAAGTCAGTCGTCTTGGCACCCAGGAAGAAGCTGCAAATGCAGTTTGACCAATTGTCCACAAGCCAGGTGGTGCGACAGCTGCGATGCTTAACGGGCAGTGTATATGAGTATGGGGAGAAGGCCAGCCGACTGTTCGCACATCAGTTAAGGTGGCAAGAGTCTCTTCCACACGGAAAGTGACCCAGGGCCGGGATTCGAACCCAGGTCCTCAGCGCTGCAGTCCCAGTGCTAACCACTGCACCACATGCCAGCCTACCCCAGAGAAAATTAATGAGGTGTGTCCTTTTATGAGGGGTTTTACAGGTCTGAGCTATCAGAGGATAAGTCGGAGATGGTTGCGTTTTTGGAGTGCTCGGAGTTTCCTCAGGTGGAGGATGAGTTGCAGGAGACATTGGAGGAGCCGATGGGGTTGGAGGAGGTCCGCAGAGCTCTGCGTAAGATGCATTGGGAAAGGCGCTGGGTTCCCAGTAGAATTTTGCACAAAGTCCGCGGACCATCTGGCCCCATTGGTGCTGGGGATGTTTAATGAATCATTGTTGCGGGGTGCCCTTCAGGAGACACTGAGGCAGGCATCCGTCTCCCTCCTTCTGAAAAAGGACAAGGACCCCACAGAGTGTGGGTCATACCACCCAATTGCTCTGCTTAAAGTGGATGCAAAACCTTTAGCTAAAATCCTAGCGTTACGGCTGGAGCCCTGCCTCCTGGAGGTAGTGGGGGAAGACCAGACAGGGTTTGTGAAGGGCAGAAGACTGTCATCCAACGTGAAGTGGCTACTTAATGTAGTTCTTACACCAGTGGTGGGACAAGAACCAGAGATTATTGTGTCTCTGGATACCGAAAAGGCGTTCAATGGGGTCGAATGGAGCTACTTGGTTTCAGTTCTGGAAAATGTTGGGATTGATCAGGGCTTTACGTCAAGGGTCCGGCTGTTATATGAAGCGCTGGCTTCTAGAGTTCAAATGAACAACATGAATTTGGGGTTGCTCAGGTTGCACAGGGGGACGAGGCAGGGATGCCCGATGTTCCCGCTGTTTTTTGCACTGGCAAGTGAACCATTGCTGATTGCTTTGAGGGCCTCGGAAAAATGAATCCTCACCACCTTCGAGGAGCATGTCCTGGAGGTGACTGGGGTGGCCGAGCACAGAGTGGACACCAACGCGGAGGCTGGCGGATGCCACAGAGGTGTGGAACCACCGGGCCTCAGCCAAAGGACCTGCAAAACGTGAGTTGTTTTTACGTGTCTGACCAATCCATCCCTCCCACTGACCACATGTCCATTCTCTCACAGATCCTCCAGCCAACGGTGCTGGCCCACCCGGGTGGCACCCTCTTCAGCCTCCCAGGAGAACATCTCAGAGGAGAGCTCCGAGGATGCCACTATAATAGGCGTGTCATCGCTGTCATCCCCATTCTCCACCAGCACAGAAGCACGTACCTTGGTGGGAAACTTTAGTGGTCAGGCTTCTGGGGCACAATCTGGTGAGTACCACACTGCTGCTGATGCACATTATGTGGAGGCAGTAAAGCCCAGGCGAGACAGCAGTCGGAGGTCTGCTGGATCCCAGAACCAAGCTGGATCCCAGCCTAATGCTGAGCCTGTGGAAGAGGTCATCCCGGAGCTGATGGAGACATTAAGATGCGGCTGGGACATTGAGAGGCACTCAGCAGGTGCGTAGCCTCTTGGAGGAGTCCCAGAGGCTACGGGCACAGGAGATGGCACAGGCACCGAGTGTGGCACCGAGACCAACACTGCTAGGATGGTGACTGCAGTGGAGAGCCTGGAGAACGACATCCACACCATTAGTGTTTCCAAGGCGTCACACAGTCGGTGATGGCCATGGCTGAGGGCCTCGGCAGAATCTCCGACTCTCTGGGGGATGTGACGATTCTCCGGAAAGATTTCTAAATGTTGTAGCGAGTGGGCACTGCCGCGTGTTTCCTGGCGCTCGGCCCAGCGAGGCCGGCAACACTATTCAACATTCATTGGTCCATTTAACGAGGCCCCACGGGCTTCTCGCCGCAAATGAAGGCTCGTCGATTGATTTGCCGGCACCGTGCTAACATGGTAGAGCAGCACTTGCTCAGCCAACCCTAGCCAGCTTGCAACAATAGCGCCCAGGTGACCAGCCCCAAGATTCGGGGATGCAGGTGTGAAGGGTTAGCCTCTCAGATGGGAATGGCCGAGGCACTGCGGAGCTTGTCCCAGTCGCAGGTGGACATTGCGAGGCGCTGCGGAGCATGGCCCAATCACTGAGGAGCATTGCTGAGGGCATCGACACCTTGGTGCCAACATCAGTCAGTCGCCGGGGCTGGCAGTGTGAGATGATGCAGGGCCAGCCCGGGCTCAAACCAGCTGACCCTCCATCCCAAGGGGAACCTCAGGACACTCTGGGCACCGAGCAGGGAGGGGGCGCTGTGTGGCTATCCGGACCCGTCCCAATGAGTGGTGACGGTGGCCACCAGCTCCCCCGAGTTCCACTCCTCTGACGAGGATGCACCTGACAGCCAGCGCAGGGCGGCACGGCTGTGCATGTGCCACCTCCAGCCCCAGAGGACGCCCTGCAGGGGCAGTGAAGACCACGGGCTGCTCCACCTCTGGTGTGCATCCTGGGGATACACCTTGATGTAGCGGTACAGCTAGGAGAGCCAAGCATATCGAGGATCACTCAGGACACTGGGGGAGGGGGAGGGGTGTTAGGTAGGGGGTGAGGGGTGATGGGAGAGAGGGAGGGCGGCACTATCGGGAGAGTGGGAATTGTTACACACAATAAACACCCTTGTGCTCAATCAGCATGATGCCTCTGTCATTTTCTTCCGCTATGCGCGCCAAACTCCTAACGCTAGCCACATCTTTCCAGGCATGTCTCCCCTCCCGGTGGAACTCACCTACCCTCCGGCCATGAACATGTCCCCCACTAGGGTGTCCCTGGGGGCCCCCAATCTTCAGCCCCCCCCCCCCCCCCAAGCCCTCTTACTGCAACCCCTCCTTTCCAGGACTCCCACCCGTCAACCCCCCCCCCAACCTCCCAGATGCCCTTCTTACCTGCCCTGCACATCCCCACCCTTCAAACCCCCCTGATCTCTCCTTTTATAGGCATGGCCCCCCACAGGCATTGACCCTTGGCAGTGCCACCCTGGCACTCAGGGCCCTTGCATTGATGGCCTGGTGCCCAGGCAGTGCTCCACCCAGCTTGGCAGTGCAGCCTGGGCACCTAGGCAGTGGCAGGGTGAGTGTGTCAAGGTGCCAGCTGGGCAGTGCCAAGGTGCCCGTGTTCCAAGGGAAGGGCCAGGGAGCCACCCTGCATTTACCCTGACCACCCAGGGGTTTCAGGTGGCCTGGGAGACCCCGGATGCCGTTCTGCCTGGTCCACATTTGTGTGGACCAGCGCTGAATGGTGCCCGGCTGCAGTCACCCTCGACAGGTTAGGGAATTGCGGGAGACCTGTGTATCCTGGGTAAGTAGGTCTTAAGTAGGTTTAAGACCTATTTCGGTGAGTGCTGTTTGGTCACGGGTCTTTTGGGCGGAGTTGCAACTCCAACATCTCGCGGGACCTGCGTGAATCCCATGAGGCCCGGAAGCTGCCGGGAGGCCTGCTGAAGTGCATTCCTGGGATTCTCCGGCCACGCTGAGCACAACACAACCAGAGAATCACACCCTTAGAATTCATTTTAACACTTGGGAGTTGAACTTAGATTGAGATGCCATTTTGAAGGAGTGCCTCGATCTCCAAGTGAGTTTGTGAGTCCCCACATCCTTCACCCATGGGCAATGTCACCCCCACACACATGGACACTACCCCACACCCCCCAAATGAGGACATCTTGTTATGGGGTCGCTGGGGTCCCCTCTCTTCGGGCCCCTCCCCCAAGCCCCCTTACAGCAGCCCCTCCCTTTCAGGACCCCCACCCGTCAATGGCCAACCTATCAGAGGTCCCTACATACCTGCCCTTCAGATCCTCTCCCTTCAAACCTCTCTCCACCCTCCTTTTGTATGCATGGCCCCCCTTGGGCCCTACCCTTGGCAATGCCAGTCTGGCACTCAGGCACCCTTACACTGGCACCCTGGTACTCAGGCAGTGCTCCAGCCAACTTGGCAGTGTTGCTTAGGCACCTTTGCAGTGCCAGGATGGCATTGTAAAGGTTCCAGCTGGGCAGTGCCAAGGAACTGTGTTCTAGTGGGAAGGGCAGGGAGCCACCCTGCACTTACCCTGACCACCCAGGGGTCTCCAATGGCCTGAGATACCCCGGGTGCTTTTCCACCTGGTCCACGTTTGAGGAGAATCGAAGGAGGCCGGTGTATCCCGGATGAGTAGGTCTTAAGGTTTTAAGACCTACTTCCAGGAGCGCCATTTGATCATGCCCCTTTGGGCAGGGTTCCGAATGGGATGCCTCATAGAACTTGGGCAAATCCCATGAGACGCGGAGTATCCGGAAAGCCTGCTCGAGCGCAACGCAGCCGGAGAATTGCGCTCATGAAGTTTATATGTTTGTTATGTTTTGGACGGTCTATTTAATTTAAGGTAAAATGGAGTAATGAAGTGGGATCACCTGACCTGTTCCAAATCACACTTGATAACAAGCATTGGTGGCTTGGTTTCTATGGAGATAGGGAGGCCGAAATTGATTTACTGGGAGATGCAAGATGTCCGGACCTGCGGACAATGGCAAAGGGATCAGTGATGACTCTGGATAAACTGTTAGTCTCCACATTTCTCAGGGGGGAGTTAGCAATGACAGGTTTTCTAACTGGTTATGCTTCTAACTGCCTATTTAATTTCAAGACAGAACTGAGTTGGGGATCTAAGGATATCAAATTAGCATTTCCATGTGGGTACAAGGCTCAAGCGATTCACATTGCCGTGAAAATAGTCTTTGGGAAGGGATGTGTACACCAAGCCATATCAGCTGACAGAGCTTTTCTTAAGATATCCCTGAACCTCACAGTCGGGTCACTCTGCAAGCGTCTGAAACAGAGAGCAAGGAGATAAATAGAGTCAGCAAGTCTCTATTGTTCACCTTGCAGAATGTGGGTGGGAGTCTGATTTAAATTGGGCTGGAATATTTGACTAGCTTTGGCTAGAGGCAGGAATCTCCAAGTTAATCCTCACCAACAAAGTTGGTTCCAGGATTGGTATTATCTAGCTGGAAAATGAAGATGAAAGAATGCCATGTGGAGCAGAGAATAGCTTTGGACTGACTCCTGGAGATGAAATATCCACTAAAAGGACAGAGTAATTTATAACCACGGAAAGGGATTTTCAATCATTTAAAAAAATTAAATGGTGAAACCCCTCTGTAGTTTAGAGCACAAGTTACCTACCAAAACAATATTTTAGTCATTGTTGCTTTTAGTTTGTTTGTTGCAGTAAAAGTGTTAAATCTTGTTGCATGATCCTTCCAGTCAGCCACTGGAAATATAAATATTTTTTAAAAATGTATCAGTCTCTATGCAGATCATAACAATTAAAAAAAAATTTAGAGTACCCAATTCATTTTTTCCAATTAAGGGGCAATTTAGCATGGCCAATCCACCTACCCTGCACATATTTGGGTTGTGGGAGCGAAACCCATGCAAACACGAGGAGAATGTGCAAACTGCACATGGATAGTGATGCAGAGCTGGGATCAAACCTGGGACCTCGGGGCCGAGAGGCAGCAGTGCTAACCACTGCACCACCGTGCTGCGCTGGATCATAACAAATTGATGAGTGGATCTTTTAAAGTCTATAGGCGTGATCTAACAACAAAAAAGAGTCCGTTCTCGACACGATTAGTGGGGTCATTCCCGGTGCTTGTAGCACCGGCAATGACCCTGCTATATAACAGCAATTTGATTTTTTTGGAAGGCCTCAGTGGGTAACACCGCACCGAGGCCGCACTCAGTCACATTTCCTGCACTGATGAGCTCCACTTATCAATGCAGGAAGAGATCAGGGAGCCATTTTTAAATGGTGCCCTGAACCCTCAACCTCCTGACGCAACCCTCAGAACCCCACCCAATGCCCCATTTCACGTGTTGGGGAGTCCTCCGCACCCCACCTCATATGGGCAGGGCAACTACCCGCCCCCCCCGGCCCGATCCCTGGCGAGGGAAAATGCCACCTACGTACCATCGTACTGCCAACTTGGCACCCTAACAGTGCTCCAGCCAGCCTGGCAGTGCCAGACTGGCACCCAAGTGCCACTGCCAGGGTGTCTGGGTGGCACTGCCAAGCTGGAAGTGCCCAGGTTCCCATGTGGCATTAGCAGTGCCAGGTGGCCAATCTGCCCAGAGGTCGATCACCTGGCGGCCTCCAATCGCCAGGTAGACCCCCCTAAGTGCCGTTTCGCCTGGTCCCCGTTTGTGGGGACAAGTGCTAAACAACACCCAGCTGGGGGCTTCTCGGCGAGGCCGGTAGATGCGGTATTGGCGGAGTTAAGTGAGCAGTTAAGCTCACTTAACAATGCAAATCCAAATTCTGCTCATTGTGGGCAGGATCCAGACCATGATGTCTCGCGAGATCTCGTTAGATCTTGCGAGATGTAACGGCCATCGTAAATCCCAGAACAGGCCTCTGTGTGATATACTGGCCACATCCTGTCCCGATTCCAGCGGTAAGCGGCTGGTAAATCGCCCCATAGCTTAGATTGCATCCATTGAGCATGTCTCTTTATTTATTAGTAGTAATTGATGTTTGTTTAATTTGCATCATATTCCATGACTAGATTGGTACGTTTGGTCCTAATTTCACACTGTTATTAATCAAGCTGTTGTTTTTTAATACCTTAGTAAATGGCAATAAAAATCAATTATTCTTTGTTATGCGGTGCATGATGATCCAATCCCCATGAAATATTTTTTATATTTCATGGAAATTATACTAAACTGAGAACAAATGGCATTGTGTTGGAATAGAAAATCATCGGAACATTGCTGAACCCTTTCTGCAAAAATCTCACATTAATTTAATATTTATATCCAACGTTTAACAGTTTAATTTAACTAATATATCGTATCTGTGTCCACCATTTTAATTATGGTATTTAATTCAAGAAACACATTCACAGCCCAAAGGCTGGATTGCAGTGTAATTTACATCAAGAAATTCATTATGTAGACTAAGTAATTAGGTTAAAAGCATACAAACAGGTATAACAAAATAGACAAATTCAACAGATAACAGTTAAGGGGTGGATAGGATTTTAAAAGAAGTGTGATATTGAATTAAAATTATATTGAAATTGCAAACCAATACACCATTCCTACGTTTCAGGCACTGAAGTACATAAAAATTACATAATTAAAGAATATATGGTGAAGAAGTGAACCAAGGATGATCTGCATGACACTAATGGTTCAGACCATAACTCCCATCTGAAAAATGAATGGAGATTTATATTTGTGTCCAGGGTTTAATATGCAATACCAAATTTGACTCTGAGTCATCCTACATAAGCTGCATCAATTAACATTGACCAAGCCACTGAGCAGCATCAGCAAGTTTACAATACAGCACTGGCTGCCATTTAACTCACAGATCAACTCAGCCTTATCAAGGACTGAGAGGACACAAAATGCATTACTGAACAACTATTTCATTTTATCGCTTCGATGTAAATAGGTAAATAATGATTATGAATGTAATTATCATCAGCATTGCAATCGTTTAATATCAGGATTTCAACATCTCATTAGCTGGACTAAGTGTAATTTGAGATAATTCGGTTCAGCATTACAGAAATACAGATTTAACTGATTTCAATTCAGCATTATTTCAGGATGTAGGCTTATAGTATGGTAACAGGTAATGCTCATATCTCCCTCTGAAAATTCATCTTTCTGGAAGAGTAATAAAAGAAAAATATACAACCTCTTTGATGGAATAGCAATTCAAGTTTGTATGAGAATGGTTTTGTTTTTATTCCCAAGAGGTGCTTCCACCTCCAGATTACATCCATGATAACTGAGATATGATTTATCCATAATTCAATAACCATTTCTATTTTCTGTCCTTGCAATTTTTAACTGTTACACTATGTTTGCTAGAATTACACCATTCCTTTTCTACTGAGTTAACTGTTTGATTATTCTCTCTACTTCTCTTTTTATCCACTTGTTTAATCTCATGTTCGTCTCAATTTCTTCTAACCATTTTAAGCTTATTTTGTGAAGAAATCTGGATAGCTAATGTGTTTCCTATATTAAAAAAGGGGATAGAAAAAGTCCAGAGAATGATAGAACTAATTAGTTTAACATTTGTGATAGGAAAAGTAATGGAATTTTTACTCAAAAGTGTAATCGTAAAGCACCTCGTAACTGAAAATAACAAAAAGCAGTCACCTTAGGTTTCAGGAGGGAAAGTTATACATAAGAAACCTTATTGAGCTATTTCAAGTAGTAACAGAAAGGGAAGACCAGGGTAATGCACTAGACTTATTAGATGTGGATTTTCAAAATATCTTCAATATGGTACTGTTTTGGGCCAGGGTTTAGAGAACCCCAAAGTGTATCATGGAGTTCACCTGACCCACAACTTTTACTAGATTGTGGTATGGGGAGCACATGGCCCACTTTGCAGGTGTGGTACAGCAGAAATGGAAAAGTATTTTTTAAAGCAAAACAATGTTTATTCTATGAACTCAAGTTAACCTTTTTAAAACAAACAGTGAACATCTTAGCAACCATTAATTCAAATACAACCCCCAAAGAATACAACACTAAGTAATCCTTAATAACTTACCAAACAACATCCAGAAGATAGAAGAAATACCTTTTAACAGAAGCACATTAGGTTTACATTCACGACTGAGAACATTTATAATTCTGAATTCACCAAATGATCAAAAGATCAACAGTACACCTGCTCTGTCTGGTTTCAGCTGCAACACTAAAAACGAAACTAAAACAAACCCTGCAGCAAACAACCTAAAACGAAAGACAGCCCAGCTCCACCCACTCTCTGACATCACTGCAGTAATAAACACCCATGTATTCTTAAAGGTACATTTCTTAAGCACCCATTTCTCAAAGGTACTCGCACATGACACCTCCCCCCAAGAAAAAAAAACGCCCATCAACTTCAAGATGGTTTCATTTTTCACCTTTTCACTATCCTTTAGGAAACGCACACAGTAAATATACTTTTTTGTTTCAAAAAACAACAAACGCAAACAGGTATAATAATATTGTCCATTTTTTCCAGTTCTTCTTCCAACTGAAATCCTTCTCGATTGACAGTCTCTTTGAACAAAAAGGTCTCTGCATGATCCGTCCATTTCTCTACGCCTCGGCATTTCTCTTTAAAGTCAGCTACTTTAGTTCAATCTGATCGCAGAGTCCCTTGTAATTCTCCAACACAGGAGCATTGGTTATCACAGCTTTCAGGCTGTCAAATGCTTGTTGAAAGTCCGCTGTCCACTGAAATTTTTGACGTTTCTGCAGCAAGTCCATCAGTGGAGCAATCACGCGACAAAACCTTTGCACAAATGTTCGATAAAATCCACTCATGCCAAGAAATCGCATTATTTCCCTTCGTCTTGAGGGTATCGGAAACTCCTCAAGGAAAATGACTTGGGATTTTCCAAATTCACTTTTGGCTAGGTTTATCACCAAACCCGCCTCCTGAAGTCGATCGAATAACTCCATCAGATGTTTCAAATGTTCTGTCCATGTCTGGCTGAAAATTACCAGATTGTCGATGTATACCGCACAATTGGGTAATCCTGAAACAACTTTGTTAGTTAACCGTTGAAATGTGGCTGGTGCATTTTTCATGCCAAATGGCATAACTTTTAATTGGTATATACCATCTGGAGTCACAAAAGCTGAAATCTCCTTCGCCCTTTCGGATAAAGGTAACTGCCAGTAACCTTTAAGTAAATCCAGTTTGGAAATAAAAGTGGATTGTCCCACTTTCTCAATGCAATCCTCATAACATAGGATATGATAAGAGTCCGTTCTTGTAACTGCATTAACCTTTCTATAGTCCACACACAACCGTTGGGTACCGTCTGGTTTTGGTACCATCACTATGGGTGAGCTCCATTGGCTGCAACCCACTTCAATTATGCCATTTTTAAGCATACTCTCAATCTCTTTGTCAACCTGTGCCAATTTTAAAGGGTTAAGTCTATATGGATGTTGTTTGATAGGAACAGCATTTCCCACATCTACATTATGTATAGCCATTTTGATACTTCCCAATTTATCTCCACAAAGGTGCCCATGTGATATCAATAACTCTTTCAGGTCAGTTCGTTTTTCCTCTGGAAGGTAACTCAACAATTTATGCCAATTTTTAAGAACATCCTCATTTTCCAATTTAATTTGAGGTATGTCGAAATCACAGTCATTCTGGATTTGGTTCATCACTTTGAGTGAAAATCATTAACATCTCCTCCTTTTTCTCTCCTTCCCTTTCAAAGTACCTTTTAAGCATATTAACATGACACACTCGGTGAGTTTTGCTTCTATCTGCCGTTTTTAACCACATAATTCACCTCATTTAATTTCCTTTCAATCTGATAAGGTCCACAAAACCTAGCTTTTAAAGGTTCACCTACCACTGGTATCAACGCTAAAACTTTACCTCCACTGGCAAAACTACGAACTTTGGATTTCTTGTCCGCTACCCGTTCCATCACATTTTGTGCAACTTTTAATCCTCTGGATAATCTTGACAATACTCCCTCAACATTGTCTTTAATATCTGATGCCACCTTTCTAACGCTCCCTGCGATTCTGGATGGTACGCAGTTGATTTAAATTGTTTTATTCCTAAGCGATCCATTACTTCTTTGAATAACCTCAAGGTAAAATTTGATCCTTGATCCGATTGTATTTCTGTGGGTAGTCCATATCTCGTAAAGAATTAAGTAACTCCTCCACAATCTTTTTAGCTGTGTAGCCACCTAAAATGGCTGATTCCCTATTAATTTGGCCAAAACCTGATTTAAAATGGCTAACCGAAAAGGCTGATGGGAAAAGCAGCCAACAGGACACAAACGGACAGCTGCAGACAGAATAGCGTATTCGGCTCTGGGGAAGTCGGCTCAGATCGATACTCAAGACTATTAGCAGCACATCAACAGCTCACCCCTCACTGTCTTTAAGTTCACTCAGCCACTCCAATAGATAGACTTTTATCCCGGACGAGCCCCCAATTTGGTATGGGCCAGAGTTTTGAGAACCCCAAAGTGATCAAGGAGTTCACCTGACCCACAACCTTTACCAGATTGGTATGGGGATCACACAGCCCACTCTCCTGGAGTGGTACAGCAGAAATGGAAAAGTATTTTTTAAAGCAAACCAATGTTTATTCTATGAACTCAAGTTAACCTTTTTAAAACAAACAGTGAACATCTTAGCACCCATTAATTCAAATACAACCCTCAAAGAATACAACACTAAGTAATCCTTAATACCTTCCCAAACAACATCCAGAAGACAAAAGTAACACCTTTTAACAGAAGCACATTAGGTTTACATTCACTACTGAGAACATTTATAATTCCGAATTCACCAAATGATCAAGAGATAGTATTTTCATGGCAGAGCGATCAACAGTACACTTGCTCTGTCTGGCTTCAGCGGCAACACTGAAAACAAAACTAAAACATACCCTGCAGCAAACAGCCTAAAACGAAAGTAAAATGCTGTCAGACAGCCCAGCTCCACCCACTCTCTGACATCACTGCAGTAATAAACACCCATTTCTTAAAGGTACATTTCTTCAGCACCCATTTCTTAAAGGTACTCTCACATGACAGTATTGCATGGAAGACTCATGATTAATGTAAAAACATAAGTCAAAGGCTGAGTAGCTGAATGGATAGCAAGTTGGCTTCAAAATGGCAAAAACGGGTATGGAGGTTAAAGATAGTTACTCAGATGGGCAAATAATGGGATGTGATTTTCTATATGAATCATTGCTGGGACCATTGTTGTTCACGGTTTGCAAAAACAATTTGGACATGAGGATTAGAATGCCATTTATCGCAAGTCATCTGAAGCTAACCAGTACCCTAGGTTCACATAGCCATGAAGGTAATATGGCCTCAAACCTGCTTCCATTTCCTAGCACACATGCTCCAATATTTACATGCATGGTGTCCTGTGTGTTGTTCTGTTACTTTGTGTAACATAAGTTTGCACTGAGTGCTGAATTTGGTGCATTTGAGTGCTATAGTAAGAGTTTGGTGACTGAGGGAGTATAAGGGTTCATTTTTATCTAAAGTCTAGTCTTTCTTTCATTTAGTTAATTAACTGAAAAGTTGCTGTTTGGTTTAGAAGAAGGTGAATTTTCAATCAGCTTTAAACAAAGGTTCTACTTGTAGGTACTTACAGCTAGAGCTTGTTAATTAGTTAATTGGAATAGGCCTATTTTCAGAGGCTAAAGTCAGACAATATAAAGGTGAGCCATCTTACAGTGCTGTCTTTGTTTGCACGGAGTGCTGAGTTTGGTACATTTGAGTGCGATAGTGAGAGTTTGGTGACTGAGGGAGTTAGGTGAGGAGGGAGTAAGGTTCTCCTTTCATTTCGTTTCCTACATTTCCACAAAGAGCGAGAAGGGAGCCAGGAGTTTACAGAGAGTGCAGCTGACTGGGAGCAGAGTTGGAGGGCGAAGGTCCAGTTGGTCCACAGGGCAGCTATATTCTGTAAGGTAAGAGGGGATGGAGGCTAGGTCAGTCGCATGCTCCTCCTGTAGGATGTGGGTGGTGAGGGATACTACCGGTGTCCCCGCTGACTATACCTGCGGGAAGTGCACCCAACTCCAGCTCCTCAAAGACCGTGTTAGGGAACTGGAGCTGAAGCTGGATGAACTTCGGATCATCTGGGAGGCAGAGGGGGTGATAGATAAGAGTTACAGGGAGGTAACCACACCCAAAGTACAGGACAAGAGTAGCTGGGTTACAATCAGGGGAAAGAAAACAAACAGGCAGACAGTGCAGGGATCCCTCGTGGCCGTTCCCCTTCAAAACAAGTATACCATTTTGGATGTTGTTGGGGGGGGTGACCTACCGGGGGAAGGCCCTAGCGGCCAGTTCTCTGGCACTGAGTCTGGCTCTGGGGCTCAGAAGGGAAGGGGGGAGAACAGAAAAGCAATAGTAGTAGGAGATTCAATGGTTAGGGGAATAGATAGGAGATTCTGTGGTCCCGAGCGAGACTCCTGTAAGGTATGTTGCCTCCCAGGTGCCAGGGCCAGGGATGTCTTGGATCGTGACTTCAGGATCCTTAAGGGGGAGGGGGAGCAGCCAGAAGTCGTGGTGCACATTCGTACCAACAACGTAGGTAGGAAAAGGGGTGTGGAGGTAAGAAACGAGTTTAGGGAGTTAGGCTGGTAGTTAAAAGCCAGGACAGACAGAGTTGTCATCTCTGGTTTGTTGCCGGTGCCACGTGATAGCGAGGCTAGGAATAGGGAGAGTGCAGTTAAACACGTGGGAGGGCTTCAGGTATTTGGATAATTGGAGTGCATTCTGGGGAAGGTGGGACCTGTACAAGCAGGACGGGTTGCATCTGAACCAGAGGGGCACCAATATCCTGGGAGGGAGGTTTTCTAGTACTCTTCAGGAGGGTTTAAACTAATTTGGCAGGGGAATGGGAACCGGATTTGTCGTCCAGCAACTAAGGTAGCCGACATTCAGGACGCCAAAGTGTGTAGTGAGGCAGTGGGGAAGGGAACACTGAAAAAGGAGAGTACTTGCAGGCACGGAGATGGGTTGAAGTGTGTATACTTCAACGCAAGAAGCATCAGGAATAAGGTGGGTGAACTTAAAGCACGGATCGGTACTTGGGACTATGATGTGGTGGCCATCACGGAAACTTGGATAGAAGAGGGGCAGAAATGGTTGTTGGAGGTCCCTGGTTATAGATGTTTCAATAAGATTAGGGAGGGTGGTAAAAGAGGTGGGGGGGGGGGCAGGGTGGCATTGTTCATTTGAGATAGTATAACAGCTGCAGAAAGGCAGTTCGAGGAGTATCTGCCTACTGAGGTAGTATGGGTTGAAGTCAGAAGTAGGAAAGGAGCAATCACCTTGTTAGGAGTTTTCTATAGGCCCCCCAATAGTAGGAGAGATGAGGAGGAACAGATTGGGAAACAGATTTTGGAAAGGTGCAGAAGTCACAGGGTAGTAGTCATGGGCGACTTCAACTTCCCAAACATTGAGTGGAAACTCTTTAGATCAAATAGTTTGGATGGGGTGGTGTTTGTGCAGTGTGTCCAGGAAGCTTTTCTAACACAGTATGTAGATTGTCCAACCAGAGGGGAGGCCATATTGGATTTGATACTTGGTAATGAACCAGGGCAAGTGATAGATTTGTTAGTGGGGGAGCATTTTGGAGATAGTGACCACAATTCTGTGACTTTCACTTTAGTAATGGAGAGGGATAGGTGCGTGTAACAGGGCAAGGTTTACAATTGGGGGAAGGGTAAATACGATGTTGACAGACAACAATTGAAGTGCATAAGTTGGGAACATAGGCTGTCAGGGAAGGACACAAGTGAAATGTGGAACTTGTTCAAGGAACAGGTACTACGTGTCCTTGATATGTATGTCCCTGCCGGGCAGGGAAGAGATGGTCGAGTGAGGGAACCATGGTTGACAAGAGAGGTTGAATGTCTTGTTAAAAGGAAAAATGAGACTTATGTAGGGCTGAGGAAACAAGGTTCAGACAGGACTCTGGAGGGATACAAGATAGCCAGGAGGGAACTGAAGAAAGGGATTAGGAGAGCTAAGAGAGGGCATGAACAACCTTTGGTGGGTAGGATCAAGGAAAACCCCAAGGCCTTTTACACAGATGTGAGAAATATGAGAATGACTAGAGCGAGGATCCGATCAAGGACAGTAGCGGGAGATTGTGTATTGAGTCTGAAGAGATGGGAGAGGTCTTGAATGAGTACTTTTCTTCTGTATTTACAAATGAGAGGGGCCATATTGTTGGAGAGGACAGTGTGAAACAGACTGGTAAGCTCGAGGAAATACTTCTTAGGAAGGCAGATGTGTTGGGCATTTTGAAAAACTTGAGGATAGACAAGTCCCCCGGGCCCGACGGGATATATCCAAGGATTCTATGGGAAGCAAGAGATGAAATTGCAGAGCCGTTGGCAATAATCGTTTCGTCCTCGCTGTCAACAGGGGTGGTACCAGGGCATTGGAGAGTGGCAAATGTCGTGCCCCTGTCAAAAAAGGGACTAGGGATAACGCTGGGAATTACAGGCCAGTTAGTCTTACTTCGGTGGTAGGCAAAGTCATGGAAAGGGTACTGAAGAATAGGATTTCTGAGCATCTGGAAAGACACTGCTTGATTAGGGATAGTCAGCACGGATTTGTATGGGGTAGGTCTTGCCTTACAAGTCTTATTGAATTCTTTGAGGAGGTGACCAAGCATGTGGATGAAGGTAAAGCAGTGGATGTAGTGTACATGGATTTTAGTAAGGCATTTGATAAGGTTCCCCATGGTAGGCTTCTGCAGAAAGTAAGGAGGCATGGGATAGTGGGAAATTTGGCCAGTTGGATAACAAACTGGCTAACCGATAGAAGTCAGAGAGTGGTGGTGGATGGCAAATATTCAGCCTGGATCCCAGTTACCAGTGGCGTACCGCAGGGATCAGTTCTGGGTCCTCTGCTGTTTGTGATTTTCATTAATGACTTGGATGAGGGAGTTGAAGAGTGGGTCAGTAAATTTGCAGACGATATGAAGATTGGTGGAGTTGTGGATAGTGAGAAGGGCTGTTGTCGGCTGCAAAGAGACATAGATAGGATGCAGAGCTGGGCTGAGAAGTGGCAGATGGAGTTTAACCCTGAAAAGTGTGAGGTTGTCCATGTTGGAAGGACAAATATGAATGCGGAACACAGGGTTAACGGTAGAGTTCTTGGCAATGTGGAGGATCAGAGACATCTTGGGGTCTATGTTCATACATCTTTGAAAGTTGTCACTCAAGTGGATAGAGCTGTGAAGAAGGCCTATGGTGTGCTTGCGTTCATTAACCGAGGGATTGAATTTAAGAGCCGTGAGGTGATGATGCAGCTGTACAAAACTTTAGTAAGGCCACATTTGGAGTACTGTGTACAGTTCTGGTCGCCTCATTTTAGGAAGGATGTGGAAGCTTTGGAAAAGGTGCAAAGGAGATTTACCAGGATGTTGCCTGGAATGGAGAGTAGGTCTTACGAGGAAAGGTTGTGGGTGCTAGACCTTTTCTCATTAGAACGGAGAAGGATGAGGGGCGACTTGATAGAGGTTAAGATGATCAGGGGAATAGATAGAGTAGACAGCCAAAGACTTTTTCCCCGGGTGAAACAAACCATTACAAGGGGACATAAATTTAAGGTGAAAGGTGGAAGATATAGGGGGGATGTCAGAGGTAGGTTCTTTACTCAGAAAGTAGTGGTGGCATGGATTGCACTGCCTGTGGAAGTAGTTGAGTCGGAAACATTAGGGACCTTCATGCCGCTATTGGATACGTACATGGATTACAGTGGAATGATACAGTGTAGATTAATTTGTTCTTAAGGGCAGCATGGTAGCATTGTGGATAGCACAATTGCTTCACAGCTCCAGGGTCCCAGGTTCGATTCCGGCTTGGGTCACTGTCTGTGCGGAGTCTGCACATCCTCCCCGTGTGTGCGTGGGTTTCCTCTGGGTGCTCCGGTTTCCTCCCACAGTCCAAAGATGTGCAGGTTTGGTGGATTGGCCATGATAAATTGCCCTTAGTGTCCAAAATTGCCCTTAGTGTTGGGTGGAGGTGTTGACCTTGGGTAGGGTGCTCTTTCCAAGACCGGTGCAAAGTCGATGGGTCGAATGGCCTCCTTCTGCACTGTAAATTCTATGATAATCTATGATTAATCTAGGACAAAGGTTCGGCACAACATCGTGGGCCGAAGGGTCTGTTCTGTGCTGTATTTTTCTATGTTCTATGTTCTATAAGCCGCTACTTGGTGTAGGCGCTGTTGAAGAATACTCCAGACCTCGAGGTAAGTTGAACGTATTTATTGAGCAATTAACAAAGCTCCTAAATGAGTTCTACACTCTACTGATCTGACTCTAATAACACAGTACACTCTACTAACTATGTGAACTTACTCCAGACCACATGTCGTGGTGTGATGGTGCTGCTTACTGCACATGTCTTGCTCTCTAGGTTTCTGCCAGTGGAAGGGGGAGAGGGCCTGTGTGTCTTGTCTTTTATAGTGGTCGTGTGATGCCCTCTTGTGGTGATGCCACCGCTGGGTGTTCTGATTACCCATTGGTTGTGTCTTGTTCTGATTACCCACTGGTTACATGTCTGCATATCATTACATCTCCCACCTTTTTTTTTGTGCATTTCTGTTGTGGTGATGGTAGCTATGGTTGACAGTACTAAAGATAATAACATGATATGCATGACTTAGATATACAGTACACATGAGAAGGAAACTGTTCATAAGTCCAGTCTTTGGGGTCTCTGTCTCAACCTTGTGACCTTCTGAGAGGTGAAAATGAAAAAAAAAATGAAAATCGCTTATTGTCACAAGTAGGCTTCAAACGAAGTTACTGTGAAAAGCCCCTAGTCGCCACATTCCGGCGCCTGTTCGGTAAGGCTGGTACGGGAATTGAACCATGCTGCTGGCCTGCCTTGGTCTGCTTTAAAAGCCAGCGATTTAGCCCAGTGTGCTAAACCAGCCCCTGTGCTAAACCAGGTGGCGGAGGAGATGCCGATGTCTTGATAATCGTGTGGGAGTCACGACTGGTGGAATCGTGGTTTGTGGTGTCTTGAGGTGGCGCTTCAACAGACGGCAATGGAGGGGGAATTGGTCGTGGGCGTATGATTTTCCGAAGTGCCCTTCTATTTCTTCGAATGATAGTGCCGTCAGCCATTCTTATCACGTAGGATCTGTGGAAGAATACTCCACGGAAGAATACTCCGCGGCCTGCCGAATGGTGATAGCTGGGGCAGACCACCCGCCCTCAGGTATTTTGATCCTGATGGTGTCTGCTGGGGATAGCATGTCCAGATCGGTGGCATGTGTGTCATAGTGATGTTTCTGACTGTCACGAAGCTGTTGCATCTTTTGTAGTACCGGTAGGTGATCTGGGTTGGGCAGGTGTAGAGCTGGAAGGATTGTTCTCAGGTCCCTGTTCATCAGCAGTTGAGCTGGTGACATGCCAGTTGATAAGGGAGTCGCCCGGTACGATGGTAGTGCAAGGTGTATGTCGGAGGCGGAGTCCGAGGCTTTGTGGATAAGTTGTTTGATGATGGGCACACCCTTTTCGACTTTGCCGTTGGACTGCGGGTAGTGCGGACTGGAGGTAACGTGCTTGAAGTTGTAGCCTTTAGCAAACATGATCCATTCTCGACTGTGGAAGTACAGTCCACTGTCGCTCATGACAGTATTCGGGATACCATGCCGCAAAAACGTCCCTTTGCACACTTTGATGACGGTCTTTGAACTGAGGTCGGACAGCTTCAGCAGCTCAGGATAGTTTGAGAAGTAATCAATCAGAAGTGTGTAGTCGCGACCATTCATGTGGAATAGGTCAATGCTGACCTTGGACCATGAAGAGGTTTCCAAGTCGTGTTATCGAAGCGTCTCCTTACCCTGTGCTGGTTGGAACTTCTGACAGGTCTCGCAGTCCAGGACCATGTCCGTGATGTTCTGTTTGATACTGGGCAAGTAAATGGCTTGTTGAGCCCTGCATCTGCATTTTCCTATGCCCAGGTGTCCCTCGTGAATTTGCCGCAGTACCATATGCTTGAGACGCAGCGGGATCACGATTCTGTCCATCTTTAGCAGGATTCCGTTGATCAGCGTTAGGTGGTCTTTTACGCTGTAGAATTGAGGGCATTGCCCTTTCGGCCACCCATTGTTGAGGTTGTAGATGACTCGATGCAGCAAGGGGTCTTTGTCCGTCTTTTCTCTGATGAGAACGAGTTTTTCGTCTGTTGCCGGGAGGTTGCTTGCACACATTTATACCTGCGATTCAATGTGCTGGATGATCTCCAGTGGCTCATTCGGTGAGGTTATGTAGCGGGACAATGCATCTGCAATGATGAGATCTTTGCCAGGCGTGTACACAAGATTGAAATCGTACCTCCGCAGTTTGAGCAGAATTCTCTGTAATCGGGGCGTCATGTCATTCAGGTTCTTTTGGATGATGTGGTTCAGAGGTCTGTAGTCTGTTTCAACTGTGAATGTTGGCAGTCCGTAGACGTAGTCATGGAATTTGAGGATGCCGGTGAGAAGACCTAAACACTCCTTTTCAATCTGCGCGTACCTGGTCTCTGTCGGTGTCATTGCCCATGATGCATATGCTATTGGGACCCATGATGATGTGTTGTCTTTCTGTAGCAGTACTGCTCCAATGCCATTCTGACTTGCATCAGTTGAGATCTTAGTTTCATGATCTGGGTCAAAGAATGCGAGGATGTGTGCAGTGGTGAGTTTGGCCTTTAGCTCCAACCACTCTGTCTGGTGTTCCGCCGTCCAGTCGAAGGCGGTTGAATACTTTATCAAGTTTCTTAGGGACGTTGTTGTGTAGCCAAATTCGGGATGAATTTGCCTCGGAAGTTTACCACTCCAAGGAAGCGCAGTATTGCTTTCTTGTCCTCGGGGACTTTCATTGCCTCAATGGCTTTTATTTTGTCCGTGTGCAGGCGGACACCATGTTTCGATATCTGATCACCCAGGAACTTCAGCGTGGACATCCCAAAGCTGCACTTGGAGTTGTTTAGCTTGAGGCCATGCTCATGTATGTGTCAGAATACTCTCTTCAGTTGCGACACATGTTCCTCCAGAGTTGAAGACCAGATGATGACATCGTCAACGTAGACACGAATCCCGTCTATTCCTCCCATCAAGTGTTCTATGATGCGGTGGAATATTTCAGATGCCAAAATGATGCCAAATGGCATTCGGTTGTAGCAGAATCTGCCAAAAGGTGTGTTGAAGGTGCAGAGCTTTCTGCTGGATTCTTCGAGTTGGATTTGCCAGAATCCTTGGGATGCGCCTAGTTTCGTGAAGAAGCGCGTGTATGCCATTTCGCTCGTGATTTCTTCCTTTTTTGTGATTGGGTAATGTTCCTGCATAATGTTTTTGTTTAGATCCTTGGGGTCGATGCAGATTCGTAGGCTTCTTGACGCACACCATCGAGCTGACCCGTCAGTTGGTTCAGTGACCTTAGAGGTGATACCTTTCTTCTGTAGGCTTGCGAGTTCTGCTTTTAGTCGATCCCTCAGTGGAGCAGGAACACTCCTTGGTGGGTGGACCACTGATTTTGCATCAGCCCGCAGTAGAATTTTGTACTCGTATGGAAATGTGCCCATTCCGCTGAAGACATCTGGCTATTGGTTCAGTATGTTGTCGATGCTGGCCTGAAGATCCTGATGAGATGGAGTCATGGTGTAGATCCTTTGAATGAGGTTCAGTTGCTTGCAGGCTTGTGCACCTAGCAGGGATGCCTGTCTGGTTGGACAATCTCGAATCTCAGGCTTGTCTCTGTGTTGATTGGACACTGTCAGATGGCATGACCCCAGTGCCATGATTGCGTTGCCATTGTAGTCCTGGAGTTTACAGGCAGCTGGAAGGATTTTGGGAGCATTCTTGATTTTCGTGAAGTCAAACTTCGAGATCAAGTTGGCAGAGGCACCTGTGTCCAGTTTGAACTGGATGGGGCATCGATTGACATCCATCACAGTGTTCCATTCATCCTCGGAATCAATGGCAAGGATTGATTTGACTTGCGAGGTGTCCGGTGTGGCGTTTTCGCACTTTGTGATGATGCCTACTCGGAATGTTTTATCCAGGTAGTCCTCATCTGGATCTGTTGCACTACCTTGATCAGAGTCATACGTTTAGTGTTGCACACTTCTGATGCGGTTCTGTTTGAACTGTGGTCGCTGACTCCTGAATTGGAGTGCAGATCTGCACTGGGCAGCATAGTGGTTGAGTCTCTCAATTTGGAGACATAGTTTGCCTTTTGCAGGGCATTTTTTCTTAAAGTGGGCAGTCCCACACTTTGTACACGTTGATGTTCCGTGCGTCGTCACGGATGTGCGGTGTGGTTCTCGGCCGATTTGTCTTTCCGGTCGTGCTGCGCATGCGCCGGGCCCAAGGAGGAGCATGCAAGATGGCTGCCATCGGAGATGTGGAAGCGTTGCATTCGGGCGATGGCCTGAACGCTCTCCATCTCGTGGGAGGGTTTTTTTTCACTCTCAGCATTTCTGTATTGTAAGTAACGATTTTTTTTAGTGTTCATTTACGGTGCACGTTTCGATAGCGATCTTTAAAGTCATATGTTTAATTTTTAGCAGTTGCTCTCTCAGACGATCAGAGTGGATTCCAAAAACGATTGCGCCTCTGTTCATGGAGTCAGTATGTCACCGAAGTTGCAGGATTGGGCTAGCAGTCTAAGGTTAGTGAGAAAACTATTGAAGGATTCATCTTTACCTTGCATCCTATTGTTAAAGATGTAGCGCTCAAATATTTTGTTTGTGTCAACCTCGCAGTGGCTGTCGAATTTTTCCAGGATAGTTTCATATTTCGTTTTGTCCTGCCCTTCTGTGTATTCAAATGAGTTGAAGATCTCTATCGCGTGGTCACACGCAGTGGTCAGTAGGAGAGCTATTTTCCGAGCATCGGTCACGCTGTTCAAGTCAGATGCTTCTACATGTAGTTGAAACTTTTGTTTAAACGAATGGCAGTTAGCACTAAGATTACCGGTGGGCCTGAGGTGACGAGGAGCTTGTGTCTTGTCCATCGTGCCTGGATTCGGTAGCTTTGTTCCGCCGGCGATGCTTGTGTTGGCTCTGTTGCCAAAGAGCTGTCTGAGTTTGTCTCTGAACTTACTGAATTTAACTAGGTAGATACATTAGTCACTCCTTTTACCATGTGTTGTTATGTTACTTTGAGTAACATAAGCTGCTACTTGGTGTAGGCGCTGTTGAAGAATACTCCAGACCTTGAGGTAAGTTAAACATATTTATTGAGCAATTAACAAAGCTCCTAAATGAGTTCTACACTCTACTGATCTGACTCTAATAACACAGTACACTCTACTAACTATATGAACTTACTCGAGACCACATGTAGTGGTGTGATGGTGCTGCTTTACTACACACGTCTTGCTCACTAGGTTTCTGCCAGTGGAAGGGGGAGAGGGCCTGTGTGTCTTGTCTTTTATCGTGGTCGTGTGATGTCCTCTTATGGTGATGCCACCGCTGGGTGTTCTAATTACCCATTGGTTGTGTCTTGTTCTGATTACCCATTGGTTACATGTCTGCATATCATTACACCCTGGAGTAGCATGGTGGATCATCTTGCATGCACTTCTGCAGCTATCAAGAGGAGCTTTAGAGTGCTGGATAGTTCCATCACTTTCCAATAGAATTTATTTCATATCTCTATATTAAGTTATTTTTTGTTGAATCTTTGAATCAGTTCGTATCCTAAGTTCCTATTTTAGCAATTCTGCCGATGGACCAAATTCAGCCGTTGCACAGGCAATGGGTGCAATTCTCTCAAGGCCCAGCTAGTGGGTTCAATGGTGGCAGTGTGTGGAGGGGCAGTGGTTTGGAGAATTCGGCAGAGTCCAAAAATTGGTTTTATGCCAATCAATTTCCTGTGAGATCTTCTGCTGGTTCCCGCCATGGTGGATCAGGAATCCCACCGCAGGCCGACGTGAAATTAATTTGCATCCTGCTAATTAGATGTAGATGAAGGTCCGACTGGAACCTTCCACCCACATCTTTTAGCACAATTGGATAGCACAATTGCTTCACAGCTCCAGGGTCCCAGGTTCGATTCCGGCTTGGGTCACTGTCTGTGCGGAGTCTGCACATCCTCCCCGTGTATGTGTGGGTTTCCTCCGGGTGCTCTGGTTTCCTCCCACAGTTCAAAGATGTGCAGGTTAGGTGGATTGGCCATGATAAATTGCCCTTAGTGTCCGAATATGCCCTTAGTGCTGGGTGGGGTTACTGGGTTATAGGGATAGGGTGGAGGTGTTGACCTTGGGTAGGGTGCTCTTTCCAAGAGCCGGTGCAGACTCGATGGGCCGAATGGTCTCCTTCTGCACTGTAAATTCTATGATAAATCTGATTCTCCACGATGCCAGTGGGAAAACACAACATGGTGTGCAGAAATCAAGACTCGCCTGAACAATGCCTGGGGCTGTCTCCAGAGTTTGTGATGGAGACCACCAGCAACCCTGGATTCTGGAAGAACACATCAGTGGGTTGGGGCAGCATCACCAGATGGATCTTCCAGCTTTAGTGTCATTGAAGAGGTCCATCTTCCAAACCGCAAGAGTGTTCCCGGAGGTCCATCTATTTTCAGGAGGTCAATTTTCTTTCTGCATTTGTGGGTCAGTGATGTTGGGTGAATTTTCAATATGACACCCAGATATGATGGCCGGACTCTTCCCATCATGTCTGCCTTGCCATGGAAAACGGCGCGAAACATCCAGGTGCATAATTAATGAGGTTAGGGCCAGAGGAATGGTGTGGTGTCCCGCTGGCTTTTGCAGTGGAAAATATTCCCCATTCTCGCCCTGCCACAGGACTTAGTCCCAGATGGTAAAATTCAGCTAAACAAGA
Organism: Scyliorhinus torazame; assembly: GCF_047496885.1. NCBI lineage: Eukaryota > Metazoa > Chordata > Chondrichthyes > Carcharhiniformes > Scyliorhinidae > Scyliorhinus > Scyliorhinus torazame. The sequence continues at coordinate 106,938,530 of NC_092714.1, read as the reverse complement.
ATAATTGCCCCCTTTTCTGCACACCTTTAAGTTACTGAATCTCTTTCGGTCACCTCTCAGCACACATTCAAAGCTGCACCTGGAGCGATGAATAATTATGATAATAGGCTAATCATAGAAAATGATTTGTAAGCATAACACAACACCACATGGTGTGCTTTGCACTTGTTACCAGTCACTTGTTGTCAAGTTGCATTTATACAGAAAACTAGGCCTGGACAGAAGCTGATAAAAACTGTGCTGAGAGACTATTTGGTTCATTTCCTGGTCACATATTTGCTAAAACAAGGCTTTTAATTATATCCCTCCTTTATTTACTACCATAATTAAATTGCAACAGCCAGATCCTCAAAATGTACAGATGATTCAGCGTGTAATGAAAGTTATTTGGCTCTTGTCTCACAGTTGTGAAGTTCGATCTTTCAAGAGAATTGAATCACATTTTACAAAAATATTAAAGAATCCATGCTAACAGCTTGGGGGATGTTGTTTCGATCTTTTCTGTTCTTAAATTAAGTATGAACATCACCATCAATAAATGTAAATCACAATCAGCCATGGAAACTATCCAACTTAAAATGTTACAGTTTTACAGGATGAACACTTTATTGTACCTAATATCATTTAAATGATCTTACTCATTTTGCAAGACAATTGGTGCAGCTGGGAAAATTGGGTGATCATCGGGTACCCAGCAATGGGCAATTTGGGGCGCAAATTGGAATGCATTACCAATGCCTCTGACCAGATTTTAACATTTAAAATCTAATAAACAGAGGGCAGGATTCTCCATTTGGGAGACTAAACGTTGCCGCCGGGACTGAATTGCGTGCGGTTCATGTTCCCGTTGGGTATGCTATTTGGGAAGCGAGTCAGGACATGTAAATAGGTGAGCACTCTGCCCATGCGAATCTAGAGCAATTCCAATTCACACTGGTGTCAGATTCGCTGGGGCCGGAATGGGCATGGAGAGCCTGACAAGTTGGAGCTGCTTATAAGCACTCCACACCCCATACACTCTCATTTCATCCAAGAAGATGGCTCCACGAAGACCTGCCTTGAGGTTCAGTGAGCTGGACAGAATGCTGGATGTGGTGGAGGAGAGGACAGGCATCCTCTTCCCCAGGGTGGGCAGGAGACTAAAGCTTGCCATCATCAACAGGACCTAAGAGGAGGTGGCAGAGGCAATCAGTGGTGCCAGCCTCATCAGGAAACTGGGACCCAGTGCCAGAAAAAAAAAAGAAGGGCTTCTTTAGGGCAGCTCGGGTGAGTCACCACCACTGTGCCCCTGGCATCACTCCTCACTTCACCCCTACTCCCCTAGAGGCCAACTAAAACCAACCTACCTGCATATCCCTTACATCCCATTGTCCACCAAACCCCAACACCTGTACTGTCCTCTTTGGCCAGGTGTCTTGCACACACATGCCCTGTACAACTTGCCTCCATGTGTCTCACCATGTTCTTTATGTGTCCCGTACGACAAGGCAGCCAATAATCAACGTGAGTGGAAGAAAACTGGCAGGGGCACCCTAGACCTGAGACTCCAAACCCCCGTGGATCAGAGGGCGATGGAGCTAAGGGGATGAGGTGGGGAAGTGTTTTAGTGGTAAATGGACCAATAATCTTGAGGTCCAGATTAATGCTCTAAGGATATGGAATCAAATCCCACCATGGCAACTAGTGGGATTTGAATGCAGTTAATAAATCTGGAATATAGAGCTGACCACACGGAGACCCTGAAACTATGTAAAGTGGTTTGGATTGGTGGTTCAGTGGTATAATTCTCGCCTGTCACGTGGGAGGCACGGGTTCGATTCCCGGTCAATGCAAGGCAACTCTCTGGGGCAGCAGGGTAGCACAGTGGTTAGCATAGTTGCTTCACAGCTCCAGGGTCCCAGGTTTGATTTCCCACTGGGTCACTGTCTGTGCGGAGTCTGCACATTCTCCCCGTGTTTGCGCGGGTTTCCTCCGGGTGCTCCGGTTTCCTCCCACAGGCCAAAGATGTGCAGGTTAGATGGATTTTCTAGGCTAAATTGCCCTTAGTGTCCAAATAAGGTTAGATGGGGTTACGGGGATAGGGTGGAGGTGTGGGGATAGGATGGAGGTATGGGCTTAGGTAGGGTGTTCTTTCCAATGGCCGGTGCAGACTCAATGGGCCATATGGCCTCCTTCTGCCCTGTAAATTCTATGATTCTATGATAATGGACAAGGCAGATGAAAGGGCAGTCTCAGAAGCGAAGGTCGGCATGCAGCAACTAAGTGATCTCCCAAAGCAAAATGATGCCCCTATAGCAAGTGCGTCATCTCTCCCTCACAGACCATTCCTTCCCAACATCTCACCATGCTCTTGTCTTTTTCTTGCAGGATCACCACCAGCCGTCCGGGTTCGCTGCTCCCCAGCCATATCCCCAGCACACCCTGGAGCACGAGTCCGAGGAAAACACCGACTTCTCATCACTGCTGTCACCTGCACTCTCCACCATTGCAGAGACTAGCACCTCAGTGCGGCACTTTAGTGAAGAGGCTCCTGGGTCACTTTCTGGTGCGCCCTTCACACATGCTGCAGCACATCAGGTGGAGGTAAGGACTCCCGAGGGAGCGGCGGTCAGAGGGCTGCCTAATCCCAGGAAACAGCTGCAGTCTTGACAGGTATCACACATCTGGAAAGTATGATCCCATCACGTGTAGAGATGCAGCCACAGAGACACGATTTACAGGAGGGGGTGTCAGCAACTTTCCAGAGCCTGCAGGTACAGCTAGAGGAGTCTAACCATGTTCAGGCACAGCAGATGGTGCCGACAATGCGTGGTACTCAGGCCAACACTGAATGGATGGCACCCGTGTTGGAAGGCCTGGGGCCAGATGTCAGAGCCATGGGTTAAGACATTCAAGGCTTGGGGAAATTTGTGTGGTTGATGGTTGAAGCTCAGGACATAGAACATAGAACATAGAACATAGAACAATACAGCGCAGTACAGGCCCTTCGCCCCACGATGTTGCACCGAAACAAAAACCATCTAACCAACACTATGCCATTATCATCCATATGTTTATCCAATAAACTTTTAAATGCCCTCAATGTTGGCGAGTTCACTACTGTAGCAGGTAGGGCATTCCACGGCCTCACTACTCTTTGCGTAAAGAACCTACCTCTGACCTCTGTCCTATATTTATTACCCCTCAGTTTAAAGTTATGTCCCCTCGTGCCAGCCATATCCATCCGCGTGAGAAGGCTCTCACTGTCCACCCTATCCAACCCCCTGATCATTTTGTATGCCTCTATTAAGTCTCCTCTTAACCTTATTCTCTCCAACGAAAACAACCTCAAGTCCATCAGCCTTTCCTCATAAGATTTTCCCTCCATACCAGGCAACATCCTGGTAAATCTCCTCTGCATCCGCTCCAAAGCCTCCACGTCCTTCCTATAATGCAGTGACCAGAACTGTACGCAATACTCCAAATGCGGCCGTACCAGAGTTCGGTACAGCTGCAACATGACCTCCCGACTCCGGAACTCAATCCCTCTACCAACAAAAACCAACACTCCATAGGCCTTCTTCACAACCCTATCAACCTGGGTGGCAACTTTCAGGGATCTATGTACATGGACACCTAGATCCCTCTGCTCATCCACACTTTCAAGAACTTTACCATTAGCCAAATATTCCGCATTCCTGTTATTCCTTCCAAAGTGAATCACCTCACACTTCTCTACATTAAACTCCATTTGCCACCTCTCAGCCCAGCTCTGCAGCTTATCTATATCCCTCTGTAACCTGCTACATCCTTCCACACTATCGACAACACCACCGACTTTAGTATCGTCTGCAAATTTACTCACCCACCCTTCTGCGCCTTCCTCTAGGTCATTGATAAAAATGACAAACAGCAACGGCCCCAGAACAGATCCTTGTGGTACTCCACTTGTGACTGTACTCCATTCTGAACATATCCCATCAACCACCACCCTCTGTCTTCTTTCAGCTAGCCAATTTCTGATCCACATCTCTAAATCACCCTCAATCCCCAGCCTCCGTATTTTTTGCAATAGCCTACCGTGGGGAACCTTATCGAACGCTTTGCTGAAATCCATATACACCACATCAACTGCTCTACCCTTGTCTACCTGTTCAGTCACCTTCTCAAAGAACTCAATAAGGTTTGTGAGACATGACCTACCCTTCACAAAGCCATGCTGACTATCCCTGATCATATTATTCCTATCTAGATGATTATAAATCTTGTCTCTTATAATCCCCTCCAAGACTTTACCCACTACAGACGTGAGGCTCACCGGTCTATAGTTGCCGGGGTTGTCTCTACTCCCCTTTTTGAACAAAGGGACCACATTTGCTGTCCTCCAGTCCTCTGGCACTATTCCTGTAGCCAATGATGACATAAAAATCAAAGCCAAAGGTCCAGCAATCTCTTCCCTGGCCTCCCAGAGAATCCTAGGATAAATCCCATCAGGTCCCGGGGACTTATCTATTTTCAGCCTGTCCAGAATTGCCAACACCTCTTCCCTACGTACCTCAATGCCATCTATTCTATTAGCCTGGGGCTCAGCATTCTCCTCCACAACATTCTCTTTTTCCTGAGTGAATACTGACGAAAAATATTCATTTAGTATCTCGCCTATCTCTTCAGACTCCACACACAATTTCCCATCCCTGTCCTTGACTGGTCCTACTCTTTCCCGAGTCATTCGCTTATTCCTGACATACCTATAGAAAGCTTTTGGGTTTTCCTTGATCCTTCCTGCCAAATACTTCTCATGTCCCCTCCTTGCTCGTCTTAGCTCTCTCTTTAGATCCTTCCTCGCTACCTTGTAACTATCCATCGCCCCAACCGAAACTTCACACTTCATCTTCACATAGGCCTCCTTCTTCCTCTTAACAAGAGATTCCACTTCCTTGGTAAACCACGGTTCCCTCGCTCGACGCCTTCCTCCCTGTCTGACCGGTACATACTTATCAAGAACACGCAGTAGCTGATCCTTGAACAAGCCCCACTTATCCAGTGTGCCCAACACTTGCAGCCTACTTCTCCACCTTATCCCCCCCCAAGTCACGTCTAATGGCATCATAATTGCCTTTCCCCCAGCTATAACTCTTGCCCTGCGGTGTATACTTATCCCTTTCCATCATTAACGTAAACGTCACCGAATTGTGGTCACTGTCCCCAAAGTGCTCTCCTACCTCCAAATCCAACACCTGGCCTGGTTCATTACCCAAAACCAAATCCAACGTGGCCTCGCCTCTTGTTGGCCTGTCAACATATTGTTTCAGGAAACCCTCCTGCACACACTGGACAAAAAACGACCCATCTATTGTACTCGGACTATATCTTTTCCAGTCAATATTTGGAAAGTTAAAGTCTCCCATAATAACTACCCTGTTACTTTTGCTCATATCCAGAATCATCTTCGCCATCCTTTCCTCTACATCCCTAGAACTATTAGGAGGCCTATAAAAAACTCCCAACAGGGTGACCTCTCCTTTCCTGTTTCTAACTTCAGCCCATACTACCTCGGAAGAAGAGTCCCCATCTAGCATCCTCTCCGCCACCGTAATACTGCTCTTGACTAGCAGCGCCACAGCTCCCCCTCTTTTGCCTCCTTCTCTGAGCTTACTAAAACACCTAAACCCCGGAACCTGCAACATCCATTCCTGTCCCTGCTCTATCCATGTCTCCGAAATGGCCACAACATCGAAGTCCCAGGTACCAACCCATGCTGCCAGTTCCCCTACCTTGTTTTGTATACTCCTGGCATTGAAGTAGACACACTTCAAACCACCTACCTGAACACTGGCCCCCTCCTGCGACGTCAAATCTGTGCTCCTGACCTCTATACTCTCATTCTCCCTTACCCTAAAACTACAATCCAGGTTCCCATGCCCCTGCTGCATTAGTTTAAACCCCCCCAAAGAGCACTAACAAATCTCCCCCCCAGGATATTTGTGCCCCTCAGGTTCAGATATAGACCATCCTGCCTGTAGAGGTCCCACCTTCCCCAGAAAGAGCCCCAGTTATCCAGAAATCTGAATCCCTCCCGCCTGCACCATCCCTGTAGCCACGTGTTTAAATGCTCTCTCTCCCTATTCCTCATCTCACTATCACGTGGCACGGGCAACAACCCAGAGATAACAACTCTGTTTGTTCTAGTTCTGAGCTTCCATCCTAGCTCCCTGAAAGCCTGCCTGACATCCTTGTCCCCTTTCCTACCTATGTCGTTAGTGCCAATGTGGACCACGACTTGGGGCTGCTCCCCCTCCCCCCTAAGGACCTGGAAAACACGATCCGAGACATCACGTACCCTTGCACCTGGGAGGCAACATACCAAACGCGAGTCTCTCACGCTCCCACAAAATCTCCTATCTGTGCCCCTGACTATCGAGTCCCCAATTACTAATGCTCTGCTCCTCTCCCCCCTTCCCTTCTGAGCAACAGGGACAGACTCCGTGCCAGAGGCCCGTACCCCATGGCTTACCCCTGGTAAGTCCCCCCCCCCACAATTATCCAAAGCGGTATACTTGTTTCTCAGGGGAACGACCGCAGGGGATCCCTGCACTGACTGCTTTTTCCCAGTCCCTCTTACAGTTACCCACCTATCTCCAATCTTTGGTGTGCAACTCCCTTCCCTTGTGCTCTGTCCCTCCTCCCTTCACTCCACGTTCCCCGTCCCTCCTCCCTTCACAGTGGAGCCCAGTCACAGGCAGACATGTCCCGTGCCCACATGGACATTGCTGTGGTGTTCCAGAGCTTGGCCCAGTCATGAAGGGCCATGCTGAGGGCATCAAGAGCATTGGCTGGGCTCTGATTGACAATCGCTAACCACAGAGGGACATGTCAGAGGCGCCGAGGGACATGGCACAGTCTCAGAGTGATACTGCACAGTGCCAGGGGCACATGACCAAGGCAGTGAACGATATGACCGAGGCAGTGAGCGATATGGCTCACTCACTGAGGGATGTGTCTTGAGTCTCAGTGCTCCATGGCTGAGGACATCAAAAACATGGCTTTGACCAGAGCAGGCCTCCATCACTGACAGATGACGGTGGGGCCTCTGGAGGTCACTCCGGCCTCACCTCCGTCTCATGGAGTAGTCCAGGAGCAATCGAGCACTCCGGGGGAGGAGGAAGTGAACGGGCCCATGCCGGTGCTTCCTGCAGAGGCGGTGCTGGAACATCTCAGCGCTTCCCAATCCTCCCCACCTGTCACTGGTGCATCTGATGGCAAGCTTTCAGAACAGGGTAGCACGTCATCGCCTGTGACACCCGAAGGTGGGCCGGGCCTATCCAGTTCAGGCCCTCCAGAGGATGGCCGCCAAAGGCATCTCGGGTAGGAGGTGAGAGATGCAGCAGGCCGCCTCCATGTTTGTTGTGGTGTCTGAGGTAACACCTAGAAGGAGCATTGGAGCACAAAAAATTAGAAAGTTAGACACCATTTAAGTTGACACGGATGTTGCACATTACTGACAGTTAGGGGTCAGGGCACAAAAATGTATATAGCCACCAGTAAACTTTTCACCAGCATTCCAACCTGCCTCTATCCTCTGTCTGAAGGGTTTTAGGGATGGGCTGGTACTGGGAGTTTAGGCTGTACCGGGTGGGGCTTGTGGCAGAGTGTGTGTGGGGGGGTGGGGGGGGGGGGGGGGGGGTGGTTGGAGGATGGCGCAGTCCAGGGCCCCTTGGATACTGAACGTCTCACCTGGGGTCACCCTCAGCAAGACGTGGCAGGCAACTGAGCGAGAAGTGTGAGGCCACCTTGTATGATAAGCTTATCCAGTGAGTGAGCTGTAACCACTCACCATCTCCAGTGTCCACCCCTCCCCGCCCGCCCGAAGGATATATGATATTGTGAGTTGGAATGGCCTATACACCTACAGGGATCACCCGGGTGGACAATAGGATCTGATCTTAAAGGCAGGAGTCAGGCTTTGTCAAATGATGAGAAGCAGCAAAACTCATCTCACAGAGAGTCATCCTCCTCCGTCCTGTGGACAAGACTGCCAACCCAGGGCCAACACTCTGTAGTGATGCTGGTCGGAACCTTGGAGGGGGGCAGGGGGAGCTGCAATAGTGGGATAGAGTGAAGGGCAATTAGACAGGGAAGGTGGAGTTAAGGGAGGAGGGACAGGGAAGGTGGAGTGAAGGGAGGAGGGACAGGGAAGGTGGAGTGAAGGGAGGAGGGACATGGAAGGTGGAGTGAAGGGAGGAGGGACGGGGAACGTGGAGTGAAGGGAGGAGGGACAGAGCACAAGGGAAGGGAGTTGCACAAATGGCCTGCTTTTGCACTGTAGGAATTGTTAACATGACGAGCACTCCCTTGACCATCCAAAATCAATAGGTTACATGGTGACTTTGAGTTGTACTTCAGCACTACCCTCAACATGTCCCCCCAACCCCATCCCCACCCCTCAGCCGCTCCCACCGGTATGTTGTCATCCGCACTATACCCCTGACCCTATGAATGAGTGACACCAAGCTTGTGATGTGGGGAGCCTCTATCTTCACCACGCATCCCTGTCAATGGGGGTACTGGTGGGTGCTGCAACCCGTGTTAACGATAAGCTCTGTGGCCCATGTCCTGTCTCCTACAGTAGGAACTACTGTTTGTTTCCTCACTGGGTGGGCCGTGTGTTATCCCTGCAGCAGGGTGGCACCTGGTTGTGCGGTTGAGAAGGTGGTCTTGTGCCACCAATCGCCTCCATGTTTAGAGGCTTGTATGTGGGCAGGCCCTACAGATGGGGGTGAGCTAGGGCAATGTGCCTTTGCTGAGAGCTGAACAGCAGTGTGATGTGTGTCGTAGTAATGTTTCTGCAGTGTGATGTCTGTCGTAGTAATGTTTCTGATCATCACAAAGCTGTTGCATCTTCTTTATCACCGGTAGGTGATCTGGATTAGGTAGTTGTAAGAACATAAGAACTAGGAGCAGGAGTAGGCCATCTGGCCCCTCGAGCCTGCTCCGCCATTCAATGAGATCATGGCTGATCTTTTGTGAACTCAGCTCCAATTTCCGGCCCAAACACCATTACCCTTAATCCCTTTATTCTTCAAAAAACAATCTATCTTTATCTGAAAAACATTTAATGAAGGAGCCTCTACTGCTTCACTGGGCAAGAAATTCCATAGATTCACAACCCTTTGGGTGAAGAAGTTCCTCCTAAACTCAGTCCTAAATCTACTTCCCCTTATTTTGAGGCTATGCCCCCTAGTTCTGCTTTCACCCACCAGTGGAAACAGCCTGCCCGCATCTATCCTATCTATTCCCTTCATAATTTTATATGTTTCTATAAGATCCCCCCTCATCCTTCTAAATTCCAACGAGTACAGTCCCAGACTACTCAACCTCTCCTCGTAATCCAACCCCTTTAGCTCTGGGATTAAACTAGTGAATCTCCTCTGCACACCCTCCAGTGCCAGTACGTCCTTTCTCAAGTAAGGAGACCAAAACTGAACACAATACTCCAGGTGTGGCCTCACTAAGACAAATTTGTAGAGCCGGAAGCGTAATTCTTAGCTACCTGTTCATCAGAAGTTGATCTGGTGACATGCCAGTCGATGACGGAGAAGCACGATATGAGAGTAGTGCTTAGTGAATGGCGGATGCTGAATCCAAGGCTTCGTTAATTCACTGTTTGACTATTTGCACTCGCTTTTCAACTTTGCTGTTGGACTGTGGGTAATGCGGACTAGAGCTGATGTGCTTAAAGTTGTAGTATTATGCAAATGCAGTCCAGTCTTGACTGTGAAAGCACAGTCCATTGTCAGTCACAACAGTATTCGGCATGCTATGACGAAAGAAAGTTTCTTTGCATGCTCCGATCACGGTCTTTGAGGTGAGGTCGGACAGCTTCATTACTTCAGGGTAGTTCAAGTACATAAGGAGTATGTAGTCACGACCATTAGAGTGGAATAGGTCAATGCCTACCTTGGGTCAAGGAGAGTTTTCCAAGACGTGTGGTTGAAGAGTCTCCTTACACTGCGCTGGTTGGAACTTTTGACAGGTCTCACAGCCCAAGAACTTGTCTGGGATGTCCCTATTTATGCCAGGCCAGTAGATGGCTTGTCTAGCCCGTCGTCTGCATTTTTCTATTCCAAGGTGTCCCTCGTGAATTTGACAAAGTATCATAGGCCTGAGACACAGTGGAATGACTATTCTGTCCAGCCTCAGCAGTATTCCATTAATCATCATTAAGTCGGCTTTTGCATTGTGGAATTACGGACATTGCCTTTTCGGCCACCCATTGTTGAGGTTATGAATGAGTCGTTGCAGCAATGGATCTTTTTTAGTTTCTTCTCTGATGAGAATTATTTTTTGGTCCGTTGCAGGAAGGTTATCTGCACACATTTGTACCTGAGACTCGATGTGTTGGATTATCTCTAGTGGTTCACTTGAATGAGACAATGCATCTGCAATGATTAGATCTTTGCCAGACGTATATACTAGATTGAAATCATATCTCCGAAGTTTGAGTAGTATTCTTTGTAATCGAGGAGTCATGTCATTTAGGTTCTTTAGGATGATGTGCATCAGAGGTCTATGATCGCTTCAACGGTGAATGTTGGTAGGCCGTAGACGTAATCATGGAATTTTAAAATGCCAGTGAGAAGACCTAAACACTCCTTTTCAGTTTAAGCATACCGAGTCTCTGTCGGTCTCATTGCACGTGATGCATATGCTACTGGAACCCATGACGAGGTGTCATCTTTCTGTAACAACACTGCTCCAATTCCATCCTGACTGGTGTCAGTCAAAATCTTGGTTTCACCACCTAGATCAAAGAACGTTAAGACGGGTGCAATTGTGAGTTTCGCCTTTAACTCCAACCATTCTTTTTGATCTTCCGTCAAACGAGGTTTATTCCTTGATTAACTTTCTTAGAGATGTTGTGCGGTTGGCCAAATTTGGGATAAATTTGCCTAAAAAATTCAACCACTCCAAGGAAGCGAAGAACTGCTTTCTTGTCCTCAGGGGCTTTCATTGCCTCAATGGCTTTTATTTTGTCTGTGTCCGGTCTTACACTGTGTTCCGATATCTGGTCACCAAGGAGCTTGGGCGTGGACGTTCCAAAACTGCATTTAGATTTGTTTAGCTTGAGGCCATGCTTGTGTATGCGTTTGAAGACTCTCTGCACTCTGGAGTCGAAGACCAGATGATAACATCATCCGCGTAGACGCAAACTCCGTCTATTCCTTCCATCATCTGTTCCATGATGCGGTGCAATATTTCAGACGCCGAGATGATCCCAAATGGCATTCGATTGTAACAAAATCAGCCGAAAGGTGTATTGAACGTGCAGAGCTTTCTGCTGGATTCTTCGAGTTGTATTTGCCAGAATCCTTGGGATGCATCTAGCTTGGTGAAGATGCACGCGTGTGCCATCTCACTTGTAATCTCTTCTCTTTTTGGGGTCGGGTAGTGTTCCTTGGGGTCGATACATTCTTAAATCACCCGAAGGCTTTTTTACGCACACCAGCGAACTGACCCAGTCAGTCGGTTCTGTGACTTTGGCGATGATGCCTTTCTTCTGTAGACTTGCGAGTTTTGATCTTAACCGTTCCCTCAGTGGAGCAGGAACTCTCCTTGGTGGGTGAACCACTGGTTTTGCATCAGCATGCAGCAGAATCTTGTATTCAAATGGAAGTGTGCCCATTCCGCTGAAGACGTCTGGGTATTGATCCAGTATTCCTTCAATTGATGAGATGACGTCAATATGTAAATCCTTTGAATCAGGTGCAACTGTTTGCAGGCTTTCGCACCTAAGAGCGATGACTTGTCTGATTGGACAATCTCAAATCTCAGGCTCGTCTCCCTGTTTGTTGGACAGTACTAAATGGCATGACCCCAATGATGAGATTGCATTGCCATTGTAGTCCTGAAGTTTGTCGGCAGCTGGAAGGAGTTTGGGATTTTGCTTCATCTTCCTGATGCCGAGCTTCGAAAGCAGGTTTGCAGAGGCATCTGTATTCAGCTTGAATTTAATCGGGGCTAAGTGTTGACGTTGTCATAATACGCCGGAGCATTTTATGAAGGTGTCATCTGGCCCCTAGGATCAACGATCCTGCGCCGCACAGGGGGCCAGCATGACACTGGAGCGCTTCACGCAGCTCCAGTTCCTGATACGGGCGCCAGCACGGCTTGCGCGAGTCCGCGCATGCACGTAGGTTGCCTTCTCCGCACCGGCCCCCGGGAAACATGGGGAAGTCCTACAGGGGCCCAGCGAGGAGGAACATAGACTCCCCCCCCCCCCCCCCCCCCGGGGTAAGCCCACTCGCCGATCGGTATGCCCTGATCACGGAGTTGAATCCCCCCATCACACCTGGGCAACCCCCGCAGCATGAACGCCGAGGTCCCGCCGGGTGGGATCACACGCGAACGGCGCCGGCGGGACTCGGCCGAACTTGGCGGGTATTCGGCCCATCGAGCGCGGAGAATCGTTGGGGGGGGGGCATGTTGAGCGGCCCCCGACCGGCGCCGCACCGACCGCGCCGGCGCCACTGCTGCTGATTCTCTGGTCATCGGAGAATCTGCGGACCGGCGTCAGAGCGGCGTCGCGTGATTCGTGCCACCTCCCGCCGATTCTCCGACACGGCATGGGGTCGGAGAATCCCGCCCTCTGCACTGAGCAGCGGTTTAGTCTCCCACATTGGAGACATTGTTTGCCTTTTGCACGGCATTGTTTTTGAAAGTGGCGGTTCCACACCTCGGCATGTCATCGCGCCAACTTCATGACGTTCCGTGCCTCGTCGCGCATGCGTAGTACGGTTCTTGGCCGTTTTGCATCTTTTTGCAAACTGGGCATGTGCAGGACTCAAATGCGTGTGCGCAAGATGGCTGCCATCGGAAACATGGAGCCTCTTCAATTGCAACACTGCCTGGATACAAGTAGAGCAAGGAAGGCTAAGCACGTTGAGGATCACGGAGGGCCCTAGAGGACGGGGATTTAGAGGGCGGGGGGGCAGGGTGGTAGGTTGGGGGTGAGGGAGGGTGAGAGGGTGATGGGGAGAGTGGGGCATTGTTGGACACCTGTGAAACATTAAAAAACCTTCACCACAACCATTATGATGACTCTGTCACTTTCCATCAGAATGCGCGCCAATCTCCGAACCCTTGGCCCATCTTTCCAGACATGCCCCCACCCCCCGGGCACACCACATGCAGGTGATGGGTGAGAGCGAACACTTAGCAAACAGGCTGGGGTCAGGTTATGGCATAGATTGAGGAGCACCAGCGCACAGCTCTCTGCAGTTTATCATGACCCCCTGCCCCTGACAGTGACCCACTGATGGTGCTGTCACAATATCAGTACCCTGGAGTGATGTCACACATAACCTGGGAGGGTGGTAAATAGGGGGTGGGTGAGGAAGGTACCAATTGCGGACCAAGCCACAAACTAAGAGAAGCGGGCAACTATGAGGACTTTCATGGCCCTCTGGACTTGCCGGACCCTCACTGCTGCTGCCTGTCCTGCAGCCTCTGGCTGGTCCTTCGGTTCATCCTCAGGATCATCCTCCAGCGCCTGCTGATCCAGTGCTTTCTCATCATCCTCATCCTCTTCCTTCTCCTCCTTGGAGCACATGTTCCTCATTCCCCATCTCCAGCACTTCGCCCCGCTGTTGTGCAAGATTGTGGAGGGCACAGCAGACCACCACAAAGTGGGCAACCCTCTGGGCGGTGTACTGCAGTGCACCACCAGAGCAGTTGAGACATCGGAATCGGATTTTGAGCAGTCCCATGCACTGCTCAATGATAGCCCGGGTGGCCACATGGGTCTTGTTGTACTGGGTCTCCGCTTCAGTCTCCGGCCTCCATACTGGCATCATTTACCAGGTCCTCAGGTACCCCTTATACCCCAAGAGCCAGCTGGCTGTCCTGAGATGGTCCTCGAAGAGGCCGGGGATGTCTGACTGCTTCAGGATGTAGCTGTCGTGCACACTTCCGAGGAAGCATGCACACATGTGCATGATCTTTATGTGGTGGTCACACATGAGCTGGATGTTCAGGGAGTGGAACCCCTTCCTGTTAAGGTAGGATACTCCCAGATTGCCCGGTGAGTGCAAGGCGACATGAGTGGTGGATGTTGAGTCTGGAGAAGGGTGTGTAGATAGCCTTGATGTGACCCAACATTGAGATCCAAAAAGACGAGGTGTTGGGCATCTTGAAAAATATTAAGGTAGATAAGTCCCCAGGGCCTGATGGGATCTACCCCTGAATACTGAAGGAGGTTAGAGAGGAAATTGCTGAGGCCTTGACAGACATCTTTGGATCCTCATTGTCTTCAGGTGATGTCCCAGAGGACTGGAGAATAGCCAATGTTGTTCCTTTGTTTAAGTAGGGTGGCAAGGATAATCCCAGGGAACTGCAGGCCGGTGAGCCTTACATCAGTGGTAGGGAAATTACTGGAGAGAATCCTTCGAGACATGATCTACTCCCATTTGGAAGCAAATGGACGTATTAGCGAGAGGCAGCATGGTTTTGTGAAGGGGAGGTCGTGTCTCACTAACTTTATAGAGTTTTTCGAAGAGGTCACAAAGATGATTGATGCAGGTAGGGCAGTGGATTTTGTCTATATGGACGATTGAATAAACTTGGTTTGTTCTCACTGGAATGACGGAGGTTGAGGGGTGACCTGATAGAGGTCTACAAAATTATGAGGGCATAGACAGAGTGGATAGTCAGAGGCTTTTTCCCAAGGTAGAGGGGTCAATTACTAGGGGTCATAGGTTTAAGGTGCGAGGGTCAAGGTTTAGAGGAGATGCATGAGGCAAGTATTTTACACAGAGGGTAGTGGGTGCCTGGAATTCGCTGCCGGAGGAGGTGGTGGAAGCAGGGACAATAGTGACATTTAAGGGGCATCTTGACAAATACATGAATAGGATGGGAATAGAGGGATACGGACCCAGGAAGGGTCCAGCTTGGAGGGCCAAAGGGCCTGTTCCTGTGCTGTACTTTTCTTTGTTCTTTCTTCTGTGCAGTCTATCAGCACCTGGATCTGGGGAATCTCGGCGATGGTGGAGAATCCTACTGCCAGGGCATCTGGTTGGGCTTGGTCCATGTCAAAGTTTATATAGTTTTCCACCTGGGCAATGTAGCCATCTGGGATGGCCACTTCCCGATTACAAAATGGACACTCTGCAAAGATTGCAGGGAAAATGGACAATACTAAGCAAGCAAGTAGGTGCAAGGTTTGTCTGTTGATTGGAGCCATGGCTCCCAGACAAGACCGAGACTGCAAACCATTTCCATACTAATGAGCCATCCCCGGGAACAAAGAGGTAACAGTTAAGTAAACAATACCAAGACAGACATCCCCACGCCAGAGGAGACCAGAACAAAGCAGGCCAACGGCCACTTAGGACACGCCCAGCAATCAGGGCACCCACCCCTCTATTGGAGGAAATCGATGCGAACAATTGGGAAACGGCCCAATTAATTGGGGCCAAGTTCATGCCCGCCCAAAAGTGTGCGAAGCCCCTTTTGGGTATAAGAAGAATCCCCCAAGAGAGAATCGCTCTTTTGCGGCCCCGGCTCTCACCAATGAGAGACCTGCCCAACAGCAACATCAGAACAAGTAAGTCCAAGGTCAACGCACGCTACCAGACAGACGCTCCTAACTGTTATTCCATACCAATTCGACCCCAACAGCCTCAGAACCGAACAACGGTCATTGTTCCTCTGACTGAGTGGGTGCCCAAAGCTAAGTATAGGCTTTAGCAGTCGTGATAGTTCAGTTTGTAGAGTTTGAGTATGAGTATATTTGACTGTGTGTACATAAATAAGCATTGAGTTTGAACATACTAACTGGTGTATCGAGTCTTTGATCAGTATTCGGTTTTGAACCTTGTGGCGGTATTGAAAGATACCTGGCGACTCTAGAACAAATGTAATTAGAATTAAGGAAGGCAAACATATTGGCCGCCATCTTCAGGGCCAAATTAAGAGAAACACAATTAGCAACAGCGAACAGGGCATCCGTGACCCTGTTGGATGCACCCTGTGGGCTCTGGCCTGCGAGTTGCCACACAGGCCCCCGTTTGAGCCCTGGAATGATCCTGAGGTGTAAAGATTCAGGGCTGCGCTGACCTTGACGGTTACAGAGAGCGGGTGTCCTCCTCCTCCATGTGGTGCCAAGTCCGCGGGGATATGGCACAGGTGTTGCACCATCTCCTTGTTGAAGCAGATCCTCCTGCAGCATGCGCTTTTCATCATTTATTTAAAGGACCAGTGGTGCCTGTACACCCTGGGGCGTCGCGGAACTCCCCCTCTGGGTCGCACCCTGGCCTGATGGGTGGCCGGGACCTCAGGGTGTGGGATGGGGTTAGGCACATGGGCCGCCGCCTCGGGCCTCTGCAGATGCTTCCGCCGTCTCTGGCGCCTGGTCGCCCAGCCTATCATCAGCACAACTAGGGCCTGTTCTGCAGGGTCCATACCGTTCAATATCTGTAAGGAATTAGGATAGGGTGTCGGACGGACAAACAGCGGTGGCTCCCACCCTGGGACACTCCATTCCCCCATTGATC
Organism: Scyliorhinus torazame; assembly: GCF_047496885.1. Taxonomy (NCBI): domain Eukaryota; kingdom Metazoa; phylum Chordata; class Chondrichthyes; order Carcharhiniformes; family Scyliorhinidae; genus Scyliorhinus; species Scyliorhinus torazame. The sequence continues at coordinate 106,922,001 of NC_092714.1, read as the reverse complement.
CCCCCCTCCCCCACACCCAGCACATCCTGCCGACGCACTCCTAGCCACAGAGGGCCCCCCTCAATGGACTCCAAGCCCTGTACCTTAGACACCCGCACATACCTTCACCGGGACTGGGCGCTGGTCCCCTCCCTGTTGCGCTCGAGTAAGACCGCAATGAGGCCGGCAAATCGTGCCCTGTGTCTTTGCCATCTCTTTGAATAAACTATTCAATTTGTAGCACTCACCCACCCTTGGCCGTGGACATGTCCCCGCTGCCGGGGCCCATCCCCTGGGCATTCAGATCTCAGTTGCTGTGTGTGTGATGTTGCCTTCCGCAGTGTTCAGGCACAGTGTCCAGGCATTGCGGTTTGATTGGGATGCTAGGAAATTACTCCCACATGCTACATGCCCACCCACTGGAATCCACTTGGGCTGTGTGAAGTGATCACTAAACTACAATTGCCAATTCAGCAATAGCCTTCAGGCACACTGCCAGAGACCTCATCAGTCGGTGGGGGTTATGGGTGTCAGTGCAGCAGATGGGCAGGGACAGGTGTTGCCCACGGAAAGGGTACACACGATCCAGGGGTTGGCATGGTGGAGCTGCGCCTGGTTGCCCCCCCCCACCCCCCCCCCCCCCCCCCACCCCCCCCCCAGCGGCCCCCTCTCCACTCCCATGGTGGAACCCCAGCTGAGGGTGCCCCACCCCCCAACCAAGGGTTCCATACCCTGCGCTCTTTGCCGAGCACTCGGGTGGCAATCCCGGCGCCCCCAGGTTCTTTGCCTGTGAGCAAAGATGGCTACTCACCTCCCCGGCTCCCCACAGAAGCCCTTCCACAGTTTTAAAAAGGAATATTAATCGGCTCCAGCGTGACCACTTGTTGGGAAGGCCGCTGAATCATGCAAGGCTGTTGGATATGGGATGGCTCCCATTAACTTTATGGAAATAGGACTTAAGTGGAAATAATTGGCTTCTCGCTACGCTATGGTGGGATCCCAACTTTACTGCGGGAGCAGTAAACTGTTTGGTGCCTGGCGCAGTTCTCGTTTTCAGCCTCTCTTGTTATTCACCAGCCTCATTGCGCTCGAACGAGGCCGGCAAATCGCACCCTGTGTCTTTGCCATCTCTTTGAAAGAACTATCCAATTTGCTTCACTCTTCCCCTACAGCTCTACAAGTGCTTCTTTTTTAAGTATTTGTTTCATTCTCTTTTGGGTGTTTCTGATGAATTTGTTTCTGCAAATCATTCAGCCCGTGCATTGCAGATCAGAACAACTTGCTGCATTTCCCTGCCTAGCTCTTTGGCCACATAGTTAAATTTCTATTGTCTGCTACCAACCAACTCACCAGTGGAGACAACTTCTTCCTATCTATTAAATTGTATGGTTTCAAACAGCAGTTAGGTATCGCACTTAGTGCAAAGGGATCAAAGAATATGGGAGAAAGCGGGATGAGGCTATTGAGTTGCATGATCAGCCATGATCATAATGAATGGCACAGTGGACTTGTAGGGCCGAATGGCCTTCTCCAGCTCTTAAGTTTTCTATGTTTCTAAATCTCACCTTATCCTAAGGAGAAAAATCTTAGTATCTCTAGGCCTTCACCCTGACTAAATAAGTGAAACAGGTGGTGCTGCTGTCCCTGGCTTTGCTTCCTCCAGCATACCCACAAATGTTTGAAGAAAAAGACAGGATATATTGGCGTATATAAGATCATAAGAGCATAAGACATAGGAGTGGAAGTAAGGCCATTCGGCCCATCGAGTCCACTCCACCACACAATCATGGCTGATTTCAGCTCCATTTACCCGCTCTCTCTCCATAGCCCTTAATTCCTTGAGAAATCAAGAATTTATCAACTTCTGTCTTAAAGACACTCAATGTCCCGACCTCCACCGCCCTTTGTGGCAATGAATTCCACAGACCCACCACTCTCTGGCTGAAGAAATTTCTCCTCATCTCTGTTCTAAAGTGACTCCCTTTTATTCTAAGGCTGTGCCCCCAGGTCCTAGTCTCCCCTGCTAATGGAAACAACTTCCCTACATCCACCCTATCTAAGCCATTCATTATCTTGTAAGTTTCTATTACATCTCCCCTCAACCTCCTAAACTCCAAAGAATATAATCCCAGGATCCTCAGACGTTCATCGTATGTTAGGCCTACCATTCCTGGGATCATCCGTGTGAATCTCCGCTGGACCCGCTCCAGTGTCAGTATGTCCTTCCTGAGGTGTGGGGCCCAAAATTGCTCACAGTACTCTAAATGGGGCCTAACTAATGCTTTATAAAGCTTCAGAAGTACATCCCTGCTTTTATATTCCAAGCCTCTTGAGATGAATGGCAACATTGCATTTGCTTTCTTAATTACGGACTCAACCTGCAAGTTTATCTTTAGAGAATCCTGGACTAGGACTCCCAAGTCCCTTTGCACTTCAGCATTATGAATTTTGTAACCGTTTAGAAAATAGTCCATGCCTCTATTCTTTTTTCCAAAGTGCAAGTCCTCGCACTTGCCCACGTTGAATTTCATCAGCCATTTCTTGGACCACTCTCCTATATATATGAGCAGCTTTCACATTAACACTCCCTGGAAGAGGTGACATAGTAGATTGCTTCACTGTATATTTTGTTACCAGTAAGTACATCAGCAAATGCAATGAAGAGGAAGACCAATTGAAAATTCTCACTGCATAGTTCCAAAGTTCTCTGACGCAGCCTCTGGTATGTAGGATCTCTCACTTTCCCACTTAATCAATTTGGCCCTCGAATTGCATTAACTGGTAATAGTATTCTATTCGAGGTTCCCTGAGATGATTGGCACCTGAATGGCACACTCCTGCAGAATCTCCTTCGTGAGGTTCATGACAATCCTGATGGTACAGGTTCCCCAGATGCTCCTTTTTCTGTGCATTCAATAAACCTTATTAAATGGTCTGATTAACTCTGGCACCACTCAGCAGCTGTAAAATTGTCAACTTCACAATATCAGACAAGCAGCCTGAATGCACAGAGACAATGGTGGGTGAAGAGTTAACACTGGGTGTCAGCAAAGTGAAAGTCAGCCGAGAAAGGCCTCATATCTGCTCAGGAAATCACCAAGAGGCAGCTTGGAGATGAGAAAGAGTTGGAAGGATCAATGCCGAAAAGATTATGGAGATAATAGGGACAGGAAAAGAATTAATTGCTGGAACTGGTCCTGCTACAATAGGATAGATAAGTGTGACCAAGTGATGACAGTCCCACTGCGTTGGGCAATGAAATGGTAACAGAGCAGAAAGGTGTGGCAGAGAGTTTTTGGTCAAAGAGAAGACACAATGCACAGTCATAAAATGTGACATTTGTCCTTTAGTTGAAGCTGTTTTTCTGCTGTGACAGGACAAGATAAGAGAGTATCAATGATGGCGTTACTTGAAAGCAGGGCATAGGTTTGAGTGGTGGCAACTGGAGGTTTGAAGAAGAATGGCTGGTTGGTGGATATGGTGGTAGGTTGTAAGGTCAGAGATAGAGAGTGTATTTTTTGTGGAAGTGGTTTTGAAAGAGAGGGAAGAGTATCAGGTTGGAGGGTGGGTGTAAGGGTATATTAGAGATGACAGGGTATTTTACGATCAGGTATTGTGTTGACCATGTATTTGTCAAAAATATGACTAATATGTTTGTTAACATAGTCAATATTTCTATGTCGTTTCCCATTGAACACCATGACATATACAGGCAATGTTGCCACATTAGCACAGTTCCAATATGCAGGGGCCACTGATTCCTGTCATGGGCCCAACCTGAAGACCTTGGAAGATGTATTATGGCAAGACTTTTTGTACATTTCACCTTGAATTCACCCTGATGAGGTAAGTGGATGCATGAGATACAAGTTAAAACTGATAAAGTTACTAGAAGACTTGCATTGGTGAACAATAAACACTTTACAACATATACTACCCAGCTGACACCATCTTCTCTGGTATTATTTCAAGGAATACAAGTACCATAGACACGAGTATACTAGCTCCAGCCCCATGAGAAGTATGGTAATCTGCTGCTGTCTGTGGAAGGTGCTCTTGAATGCCAATCAGGATATGGCTTTTGCAAATATCTTATGCACTGTAGTTATCTTTGCCAGCTGTCAAACATAAGATCGGGGGCTACACCACTTCCTCACGTGTCCATATTTTCCACTTTATGTTTATTGTTTGGTTTCACTTTCCATTCCCTGCGCATTGTCTTGGATTTGGTTTTTTCCTTGCTCCATCCATTTGCAATGGGTGTAACAGATTTTAAACGGTATCTGGAAGAATTTATTTTATAAAGTCTACAGTACCATTTCATTTTGGAAGACTTCCTTCCCACATTTCTGAAATGGTCAATGGTTTTTGAAAAACATATTGGTGACATTTTTCATCAATAAAGATGTTTTTAAAGCATCTCAGATACAATAGTTCATATTTCAGGTGGAAAGAAGTGATGGATATTGATGTCCTCCTGAACATTTTGCCCACCTTGACACACTTTCCTGCCATTGAATTATATTATTCCAGCTTTGCAGCAAGAATACCAAAGCAAAATAATGTGACGTCAAGAAGTCACAATTCGTGGATGGCATGTCTAGCACCTTCAGTTGTTCGGCCTATTATTTATTTTCAGCTGGCACGGCATATCAGATATTTACTGCACAAATATACATCTTAAAAAGCCAGAACTTGAAGTACTAGGAAGATGTGAACGTTACATCTTGATTCCTGCTGAATTATAGTTGTGCATGAGGTTCAGTGAAAGAGCTAATGGTTGAATGAAGACTTCAGATGGAAAAGTAGCAAATGTGCATGGGTGTTGGGTGAGAACAGGATTGAGTCTATGATCAAATAATTTTCCAACATGCTGGAGCCAGTATTAACCTTGCCTGGTAGGGGGCAATTAAAATGCTTCTGTTGCTTCCCCATATTGCAGTCAGTTGCCAGGATCTGACAGTCCATGACTTTAACCTGTAATAGGCAAGGACACATACCCAAAACTGTAGGGTCCTACTTCACATACATGCATATTGCAATCTGATGACATCCTGCCACCTCTGCGTTCCTGCTGGGCCAGTTTGTGACAGAGGAAGATCAGCTCCAGAAGTGGCCAATAAAGGTAAGTGTTTTTTATTTCTTTTGTGAGGCCAAGCAGAGTTGAAACCTGTGGATCTTGTGAATTTCTAGCGATTCCTGCTAACTTCCAAACTGTTCCAGGAAGGAATTCAAACTGATTGCATGTTACTGAGGCCCAGGAGTTAAAAGTAGCATTTCCCCGATTTGCAACTCAGCTTCCTACCTACCCATACAGTTTAAACTCGGGGCCTCACAGTCTAAATATTAAACATGCCCGCAAGGTTAAGTTTCTTCTATTCAGTATATCAAGCAAACATTAATGCCTTCAGGAGAGGATGGTAAAATTAAGGGGGAATAATTGTCGAAAGAAATGAAAAAAAAATCCTAATAACATGAATACTACAATTTCACATAAAAGAATAATTGACATGGAACACTTACATTGCTAACAGCTGATATCGTAACGTTCTGCTAGACATCGTTTTCAACACTTAAGTTTCTGTTTTGACCCAATTAAATATGAGCGCCGGTTACCATTGCTTTAGCAACAAATTATTAAAGAAGTTATTAACTTGAGAACTGACAACCTGAAATTTTATTTGATTTCACTGTAAATCTCAAACCTGTAATCATTGCATCCTCTATCATTTTGTTTCTTTATAGACCTGCTTTAAGCAACATCTTGTATTCAAATAATTGGTATCTTCCTGTGCCATTTGTCATGGGAAGATATAACTCTTGTTTATATCCAGCCTGTGTGTATGTGTTTACAGGCCTAATTTATTTAGATTTTCACAAAATGAAGGAATATTGATTCATTGGGGTTGATTTAACAGTCGGGGGAAAAAAAGAATTGGATTACACTTGCATGTGTGAGTACATTAGCAGCATAATCATGTCAAATTCCGCTGAGTAAGCTGATTCCTAGTATTTTAATAAGCTCCAGATGAATGCAGACAGGGGAGAGATGATAAGGATGGTTTCCCTTTTTTTCACCTATCGGCTGACCAAAGACAGCAGGCGTGATTCAACCACCACGTTGCACCAAGCGCGGAGCTGAGTGCAACGGGTGAATCCCGGGCCACCCGGCTCGCTATGCGCGGCGCGATAGGATAATTATATTTAAATAAGTCAAGGCTCATTTATATATCCTGACGCCACATTCACCTGGGAGACAACGGCTGCGCCTGTTAGGCCTCAACCGGGCACCTATTAGCACAGGTTTCCACAAGCGTGGACCATGCGTGATGGCACCTCAGAGTTCTCGGTGGCAATAGAGCTCCCCCGGGTGGCCTGGGACAGGGCAGGGTAGTAACCTTGCACTCCCCCTGGCACCCAGGAACCCTGGCAGTGCCACCTGGGCACCTTGGCAGTGACAGTTTGACACAAGCCAGTGTGCCCATTTGGCACTGCCAGTTTGCCAGGTTCAGGGCCAGAGTGTCTTTCAACGTCATCTATGGTCAGTAGCAACTTATGTTAATCAAACAGCATAACATAACATGGTGCCGGTAGTGGCTGCTGCATCTACCTAGGTAAATTCAGTAAGTTTAGGGAAACAATCAAAACAGCTATTCGACAACTGAAGCATCCAGAATGACCCTGTCGAATCCAGGCACGATGGACAAACCACAAGCTCCTCATCTTCAGGACCAAGGGTACCCTTTGTGTTAACTGGCGCTTGTTTAAACAAACATTCCAACTGTATGTTGAGGCATCTGATTTAACAAACACGACCGATGCTCGGAAAATAGCTCTCTTATTGACTACTGCTGGTGATCACATGTTAGAAATCTACAATTAATTTAACTATACAGATGGGCAGGACAAAATAATGTATGAAAACATCCTTAAAAATGTTGATAGCCATTGCGAGGTCCAGGAAAATGAAATCTTTGAGTGCTACATTTTCAAGAAAAGGATGCAAGGAACAGATGAATCCTTCAACAGTGTTTTCACTAACTTCAGACTGCTCGCCCAATCTTGTAACTTTGGTGCAACAACTGACTTGATGATCAGAGACCAGATAGTTTTTGGAATCCACTCTGATCCTCTCAGAGAGCAACTACTAAAGCTCAAACACATGACTTTAGAAATCGCCATAGAAACGTGGCATGAACACTCAAAAAATCGCTACCTACAATATAAGAGCGCTGAACAAGTGAAAAAACCACCCTCGAGGTCGAGTGTGTCCAGGCCATCTCCCGATTGTAGCGCCCCCATGTTTCGGACGGCAGCCATCTTGCAACTTATATTAATGAAACAGCATAACATAACAAGCGGCACATGCACAGCCGTGCCGCCCTGTCCCATGTGCTGCCTGTGAGACGCAACCTCATCAGAGGGATGGACCCCGGGGGAGCCGGTTACTACCGTCACCACTCAATGGGACGGGTCTGGGTTGGCACCCAGCGCATCCTCCTCCCATCGGTGTCCATAGAGCCCTGTGGTTCACCTTGGGGTGGAGGGGCAGCTGGCTCATACTCTGTCCGCCCCTGCATTATCTGGCTCTGCCAGGTGTGTGACGGTTCCCCATGGTCCGCAGCATGGTGTCGACACCTTCAGCGATTCTCCTGAGCTGTGCCCACCTGCGACTGGGACAAGCTCCGCAGTGCTTCGGCCATGCCCATCTGAGAGCGGGACATGTCCCGCAGAGCCCCGTCAAGGTTAGCCTGGTACTGGGTGACAGCCCCAGCGAGTCAGACATTCTGCCGAGACCCCCAGCCATGGCCGTCACCGACTGCGCGAAGCCTTGGACTCCTTCACTCATGGTGCCAATGTCATGCATCAGGCTCTGCACTGCGGGCCCTGCCCTAGCAGTGTTGGCCTCAGTGCCATTCATTGCCAGCGACATCTCCTGCACCTGTAGCGTCTGGGACTCCTTCAAGTGGCTATGGATCTGCTGGAGTGTGGCTGACATCTCCCTCTGAATGTCTGGCTGCACCCTATCATTTCCATTAGCTCTGACCTGTCATCTTCCACAGGCTTAGACCTGTCAAACGTGAGTTGTTATTGCCTTACTGACTGACCCATCCCTCCCACTGACCACATGGCCATTCTCCTGCGGGTCCTCCAGCTCACGGTGCCGGTCCATCCCGGGTGGCCCCTCTCCTGACCCTGAGGAGAACATCTCGGAGTAGAGCTCTAAGGATGCCACCATGGTCATGGCACAGCTGTCACCCCCACCCTCTACCAGCGCCGATACACACATCTCGGTGGGACATGTGAGTCGTCAGGCTCCAGGGGCACAATCTGGTGAGAACCACACTGCTGCTGATGTACTTCAGGTGGAGGCAGGAACCCCCAGACGAGACAGCAGTCAGAGGGCAGAACTTTCCCCTCTTGTAAAGGCTGTCCAGAAATAGCATTGGAAAATGTGTTCCTGAGGAAAGTGGCAATATTCGAGCAGAAAGAAATCCTACAAATGGAGCTAGTGTACAGCGACCATGAGACAAAGTGATGAATCATATGAATGCTGCACATCATATGAATCACTGCTCACCGTCTCTATTACCGCATCTCCACCCCCAACCGCTACCATCCCATGCCTTTCTCTCCCCCATAGGGTATATGGGCCCGTGAGATGGAATGGCCAGCCAACATGCAGGGATAACCCTAGCGGACAGTGGAATGTGATCCCGAATGCAGGAGTCAGACTTTGTCAAATGTTGAGGAACACTGGAGCTCATCTCTCAGCGAGTCATCCTCATCCTCCGGCCTGTGGACAAGACCCATTGACACTGCCAACCCAGGGCCCACACCCAGTAGTAATGCTGGTAGGACCCTCGGACAGGGGTGGGGATGCTGGGGTGGGGGGCTGGAGTGAAGGGTGCAATTGATAATATGGAAAGATGTGTCATTTGAAACATGGAAGTCTGGCAATATCTGGTCTGAGAGAAACATGAGAGAATACAGGGCAAGATCCCACAAAGGGTTAACAGCAGCTGCAAAGAGCAGGATTGTAAAATGCAGATAGCCTTAGTCAAGCAGGCTTAGCAAACACACAGGATTTTTGTATGAAGCTAAAAACAATGGTTCACACCTTCATTGAAATTAACCATCTCAGTAAGCATCTGGAAAAGCATGGATGAGGGTTTCACTTGAGTTAGGTGATAAATGTAAATCTTTCAAGTCATAATCAAGTGGATTTTTAGCATACAGCTAAAAGCAATGATTCACACCCTCATTGAAGTAAAATCAGCAGATAGAAAAGAATGACTCGGGGGACAAATATATTGGTGTGAAATTCTGCTAACACCAAGTAAATTAAAGAAAACTGGAGACTATCAGTCCACGAGAAACATAATTTAGAGCCAAAATCAAAGTCAAAATTATGAGCTGAGGACACGATTGGAAAATAAAACAATAGAAATGACAGGAATTAAAAGTAACACCCCTATTGAAACCAAAGCATTTTTGAATATCACAAAGGAACTTTGAACATCACAAAGGAAACAATGTAATCAGAGACCTGAGAGGTGAGGTCATGTCAAAATGAATAATTAGTCGTGTTAGAAAAATTTAGATTAAAGGTACCTTTTTCAATCCAAGTAAAATAAAAGTTACTTTACAATAAAGTCATAAAAACGTAATAACTGTTAGAAAGAGAATATAAACCCAGAGACCAGAGCAGGAACTACCAGAACTCAGAGAGAAGCAGAGAGGCGGAGAAGCAAGCAGAGTCAGGTTACAGTCAGTCATGGGAAAGGGACAGAGCCAAGTAGCCGAGCTAAAACATATAATACATCTAAGGAAGACCAGAATTTAAAGAGGAGGCAGAGTCAGCTCAGAGTCAGCTCAGAGATAGCCAGCAGAGTCAGCTCTCATAGTTCGGTACATGGGAAAGATAGGACACAGCAACCGAGCAGAACAGTGAATACATCTAAAGAAGACCAGATTTTAAAAAGAAGATTGATTGTCAAGTTGGGCCTGAAGGTCCCTTCTACCAACCAGAAAGATCCAGAAGCAAGATCTTTTTACTTTTCTGTAAAGACAGTGATTGCAGCTTTCAAAAGAAAAAATATAATAATAAAATAACTTCAAAGCTTTAACCTGAAACAGTGGTTATTCCAAAGTCTACTTTACTTACCTAGCAATGCGGGTCCCAGGATCGATGCTACTAAGTGGTAATTAGATGAAATCTTCTGTGAAGGTCTGGGTTATACCGGGGGATAACTTGAAAACATAGATTGACATGAATAGCACCACCGAAGCCTGCATTGGAGTCGGGGAGTGAGAATCCCTGATCACCATTTAGAATGTCGGCCCTTTTTGGTATAGGGGGACTTTTAAGAATAGTGGTGACTTTTCAACAACAAGGGAGGAGGTACAGGGGAGGATGTGAGCAACTATGGGGGATTATGGAGGGGTGGGACAGGGAGGCTGAGCTGCCGGTGGACAGGCCCCCTAGTCTGCGAACATAGAAGTGATGAGATGTGCAGCGGCCCTGGTGCACATGTAGGGAGGGTGGTCTCCTGTGCCTGCTCGGCTCCCATTTCCTGTTCCTCCTGGCCATCATCCTCACCCTCCTCGTTGGATGAGGTCTGGCATTCTTCCACCTCCTCCTTCAGTATGTTCCCCCTCCACTGTGTGATGTGATGCAGGATGCAGCAGGTTACCAGGATGAGCGAGACATTCCTAGGGCTATATTGGAGAGCCCCACCAGAGCAGTCCAGGCATCTGAACTGCATCTTCAGGACGCCGATGCACTGCTCAATGATACTTCTGGTTGCTGCATGGGCGTTGTTATAGCGGTTCTCCGTTTCAGTCTCGGGCTTCTGGAAAGGGGTCGTTCACCAATACCTCAGTGGATAACCCTTGTCACACAGTAATAGCCAACCACGCGCCAAAGGAGCACCTCGGAGGTGCCGGGAACCAATGAGCACGCCATGATGTAGGCATCATGCGCTCTGCCTAGGTATCGGGTACAGGTGTGCATGATGTGCAGCTGGTGGTCACACACAAACTGCACATTCAGGGAGTGGAAGCCCTTCCTGTTGATGGAGGGTATCCCCTCAAGAGCCGGTGCCCGTAGGGGCACGTGTCCCATTTATCATCTCCCGGACCTGGGGCCATGCCATCGATGGTGGCGAATCCCACTGCCCGGGCATCCTAGTGGGCTTGGTCCAGACTGAATTTTATGTAGTCCGTTGCCCAGGTTTATCTGCTACAGCACGGATGCACCTGTGTGCCTTATATGAGATATCCCAGACAGTTTCCCGCTCGGCGCCTGGAAAGAGCCGGCGGCAAAAAGGTTCAGGGCGACCGTCACCTTGACAGCTACTGAGAGCAGGTGTCCTCCTCCATACCCCTACAGTTCCTGCAGGCGTGCATCATCATCTGGCACAGATGTTGTATAGTCTTCGGCAATACATTCAGTTCGCCAGGTCCTCGAAGGACAGGCACCAACGGTATAAAATTCACCTGATGTGGCGCCTCCTTTGCACCTCCCCCTTGGCCTGTTGGACAGTCGGCTCTCCAGCCTCACTTACTGGTCCCTGCTCTTCTGGGGCAGGCTCCTGTTTGCAGGGTCCTCCCCGAGCAGCATCTGTGCCTGCAGCTTCCGTGCATCTACAAAGGCAGCTGCGGCCAAGTGGGTAGCAAGCATTCCTGGCTAGACTCTGAAATTCATTCTCTGCAGGGGGGCACAGAGAAGACATGTTAGCAAGGTGAGTATTCCCTGTCCCATCCAGATCCAATGCGACCCTAAATTGCACTTCAGCCATCCTCCCCCCACCATGCCAACCTCACCCCTACCCCTCAGCAGTCCCCCCTGATTTGTTGCCTACCACATTGCAACCCTGACCCCATCAGTGAGTGGCATCAGGGAGCCTCTATCCTCACCCGTCTTTTTCCCTGTTGACGGGTACCGGTGGCTGCCGTAACCCATGTCAGGGATCGGCTCTGCGGCCTTTCCTGCTCCCCAGTAGAGCCTACCATGGCTGTCCTCACTGAGTGGGCCATGTGTTATCCCATCAGCAATGTGGCACCCCAGGGAGCGCTACTATTTTTAGCAGATTTACAAACTTTTCTTACCTTCTCTCTTTCCCTCAGCAGCCATGGCACCCAGCCCCCATCTATGAATTCCTGCTGCAAACTGCACACACACGACTTCCGTCTGACAGGGCATGGAGCATACTGGGTCAAATCCAGTCATGATAGGTTAATACACGCAAATGCTGGTTTTGCATGGTGCCATGTTGCCGCAACCAGCAGAGCCATGGATAATAGCTTTCGGTTCGGCGCCGGGTGCGAATCTGGGGTTGGGTTCTATGGTCGCCGACGCCGAAATCGGGATCGGTGAACGGCCGGAGAATCCGGGTTCCCGACCAAATCGGGGGTGGTGCCGCTATCGCGATGCTTTAGGAGTACGCCGCGCCAGGTATCAACAACCTCAAGACATTGCCTGAGGCCTGCCCCCCCCCTCCCCCGATGCTCCGCTCCCGACCGGCCGAGATCCCGACGGAGTCGGACACGTGTGATCCCACCCGTCAGGAACTCGGTGTGGCGGCTGCGGACTCAGCCCAGCGCTGCCACAGTCGAGGGAGGGCCGATCTGTGGGCAGGGGGGGACATTATTCAAGGCTGGGGGGCACTGTGGGGGGGTGGTCCGGGGCGCACGAGCCAGCCAAAGTGGGGGGACTATTTTGTGGGCCGGATCCGCGAGCAGCCTCCGCCATGTTGCATGGCGCAGCCCCTTCAGGCCGCAGCTGTGTGCATGCATGGCCAGGGGCCCAGCAGTTCTTCGGGCCATATCGACAGCTAAAGCCGGGTGCTCTATGCTGCCTTCCTGCTGCCCCCCAGCAAAATGGGGAATCGGTGGCCGTTTTGCGCCATTTTTCCTGGCGTAAAACACCACCGTTCCCACGCCACTGTGGGGACATAGCCCCAGAATTGGAGAATCTAGCTCTTGATTTTTGGTGGATGCCCGATTCTCTGCCCAATCGCATTTCGCATATCCAGCGACGCGGACAGAGAAAATTTTTTAAAATGTAATTCATTTGCAGGTTGTGGGTGTCGCTGATTAGACCTGCATTTATTATCCATCCCTAGTTGCCCTTCAGAGGGTTGTGGTGAGTTTCCTTCTTTAACCACTGCAGTCCTTGAAGTGTAGGTACAGCCACTGTGCTGTTAGGGAGGGAGTTCCAGGACTTTGACCATGCGACAGTGAAGGAACGGCGATATATTTCCAAGTCGAGGTGTTTTTTGACTTGGAGGTGAACCTCCATGTGGTGGGGTACCCATGTATCTGCTACTCTTGTCCTCGATGGTAGTGGTTGTGGGTTTGGAAGGTTCTGCCTAAGGAACCTTGGCAAGTTCCTGCAGTACATCTCGTAGACGGCACACTGTCACTGTTTGTCGATGGTGGAGAGATTGAATGTTGTGGAAGGGGTAGCACTCAAGGTGGCTGCTTTGTCCTGGATAATGTCGAGCTTCTTGAGTGTTGTTGGAACTGCACTCATCCAACCAAGTGGACGATATTCCATTAGACTCCTGACTCGTGCCTTATAGATGGTGGAAAGGTTAGGGGCGGGGGGTGGGGGGGGGGGGTCAGGAGGTGAGTTACTCGCTGTAGGAATCCTAGCTCTTGTAGCCATAGTATTAATATGGCTAGTCCAGTTCAGTTTCTGATCAATGGTAACCCCCAGGATGTTGATTGTGGGGAATTTAGCGATAGTAATGCCATTGAATGTTATGGGGCAGTGGTTAGATCCTCTCTTGTAGGAGATGGGCATTGCCTGGCATTTGTGTGGCGGGAATGTAACTTGCCTCTTGTCAGCCCAAGCCTATATATTGTCCAGGACTTGTAGCATTTGTACAAGGACCACTTCATTATTTGATCAAGGCCAATATGTTCTTGCAGGGTAAAACTGTCATCCCAATGTGTTCCTTTCTGGCAATTCCCTTCCCTTCAGTGTAGAAATGACAAAGAACAAAGAACAAAGAAATGTACAGCACAGGAACAGGCCCTTCGGCCCTCCAAGCCCGTGCCGACCATACTGCCCGACTAAACTACAAGACCTTAAGCATGGAAACTACAGAACTACCACCCAGCTCCTGGTGACGGGTGGATGAACCAAATCAGAATGATTCTGCAAAACTGCGCTTGCAGAGGGAAGGCTGTGCCTACAGGGAGAATGGGTTGGAGCTCAGAATACAGTATTGTAGCCCAGATTCTCTGATTCACACTTTCTGTAGACTTCAGCTTCAGACTGGGAATATGGAATTGTGGAAAAGGACTCCATGGCCTTGCTTATATTTTGCTTTCAGCATGAATTTTGGGTCAAGCATGAGTCTATCCAGTGTAAATATTGTTAGTGTGGAAGGTTGAGGTTGGAAAAAGATATTTTGCTGGCTCTTATGCATATTGATATATTTCACAGAAATGCATTTTACGGTTGGTGACTATCTTAGGTATGGATTTCCAATGTACTCTCTGTTTTAATGCATATTGTACGCCACAGGTGTACTGCTTCACTCAAAATGAAGGTTAAAAGATTTGTTAGATCATATCATGACTAATGAATCCCTGGGAGTGATAGAAGGTAAAAATCAAAGAGATTTAATGGAATAGCAGAATATCATTTTTGAAAAACAGCCTATGATGAGCTTGTAAAGAGATCATAAAAATATCCATCAATATTTCCAAATATAAATCCTGCCATTCCTTTGTCCTTTATTATTCTGAAATGTCCATGCCATGCTTTGATCCATAAAGTGGAAATCCCTAAATAGGAACTTTTATTCCAAAAATAAGCAAAGATTTAAAGAACAAAATTAAATGTATGGAGATGCTCTCTGGTAAGCACGAACCATGATAGATCTCATTTCATAGCTATCTGCTTCTCTGAGGAATAATAGTCATTAACAGGGCAACGTAGTGAAACATTTTTGTAATTAACTCCTGTTTGCTTCCAAAAATGCCATTATTAGGAGCTTCACTACATCAGGGGTCTGTTAATTGAATGTTACTAACAGTTGGACAAATTGGGGAAAGCAGGAAATCACATTCATGAAATGGACTACACACTGGCATCATACGCATTCACAAGAAAGTTCATGATGCTGAGCTGTTTACCTGAACTGCAGCTGAACTTAAGCTGACTGCATTGAATGCTTCTTCTGTCTGTGAAACTAGTCTGAATATTTATACACCTTATTAATAAAGGTTTTCTGCTTGTATTGCCATACAGCATAACCGTTTGGCCTAACCGACCATGCTGGACTTTATTCTCCATATGAACCTCAACCTACCTGGCATCATCTACCCCATAAGTGTATCCTACTGTTCCTTTCTCCCTCGTGTGCTTATATTGCTTCTGCTTAAATGAATCTACGCTGTTTTCCTCAAGTAATCCTTATGGTAGTGAGCTCCACATTCTAACGACTGCCTGGGTAAAGAAGGTTCTCTTGATTTTCTTATTGGATTTATTAGTGACTGTGTTATGATCGCAGCTAGTGTTACTACTTGATAAGTAAGATCCCAAGGTGGAATCCAGCATGATACATCCTAACTCTTATTTTTTTGTTTAGAAAGGTGGAGGGTGGCTACTGAACACAGTCTCAGAGTCTAGTGAAGAACTTTTAATGAAGTAATAATACATTTATTAAATAAGAAAAGATGAACTTTAGTACAACACACCCACAACTATACCTTTACAGAAATACAAATTTGTAAGGATAACACAAGTTACAGAATCTATCTTGTACACTAATGTTCACAATAAGTACACAGTCCATGTAAACCAGTAGGCAATCTGTGGTCAGGCACCCCTCAATCTAAAACCAAGTGGCAGATGCCATCCCAAACTGATGCAATAGACTTTTAATCAACCTCCCCAGATTCCTGTCACACCGTGAGCCAACCTAGTCTTCCTAAATTCTGTCTTTCTCCTGAAGGTTTCCATTCACAACTCTCAAAGAACTCGCTTTGGAATCTTCTCCCAAATGATACTTTCTCTCAGTCATCTTCAACGAGAATCCACTTCCAGGGTTTTTATTTCTCCTTCCGATGTTCCCCTCCCTTGGATCACCACTTGCATTCAAACTTCGCCTTCTACACATTCTCGCTCAGTTACTCAACCGTATCAACTGAATACCATACGCCTGTAGTTAAGAATGACAGATCTTTGGTTGTCTCCTTCGATCTCTGGCTTCTCGCAAGCCTATTTTGCTTTGAGTCTGCTTCCTTCACCTTGTCCTCTTTAATTTGGAACCTTCTCCTCTGATCCTTACTTTAACATCACTGAACAAGATCTGTTTTGAATCTCTGTCCCTGTTCCTTGACTTTGCCGTTGTCTTCGGACAATCCTGTCCATTTCCTGGTTTTTGGAACATTCTTCTTTAGTTTGGGACTTGTTCTCTGTCCCTTTTCATGTCCTGCCTATTCTGGCACCTTCTTCTAACTAACTCCAACCTGTTGTTTCCTTGTCGCCGTGGCCCTCCTGTTGTGAGGCAGCAGCACAGTTTTTTTTGCTTCAACAGTTATAAAACCTCATTAGAATGCAAACATCTTATAAAGTGAAACCAACACTCAACCCCTTTTCTTAATATACAAATACAGAAATACAAATTAAACTTAACTTAAAGCTGAAACTTAAAGCTATGTTTTTTTCTAACACCCAAAAATACAACTTACTTAACTATCACTATTTACTAACCATTTTTTCACATTTAGTTGTTTGGGAATGCAAAACGTGTGTCTTGCTGAAAAATACGTCCTATCGAAGTTTTCCATCTTGCACACATCAGGACAATTGGAAGACGACCAATGTCAAGGGAACAATAACATTACACTGTATCAAAGGAGAGTGCTGAACGATTGGGAAGTGGACTTTGATTGGTAGAGGCTTTGCCATGGAAAATGCACCAGTTAATGCTGACTGACAGTCAGAGTGTATTTTTGCACCTTTTTTAGTGCCTTTATGCTAGCTTTCATCTTTCAACCAAATTTCCTTATTGGTCTGTTTTGGTATTACCTTTTCACGCTTAGAAAGAAATAATCAGATTCCGGACCATGAGAAAAATAGGTGGCTGTGAAGTTCTGATCCCAGGACTCCCCAGACCCATCATAGAAAAGAAACAATTTAAATAGTTTTGTTTAAATTAAATTTATAAACGCTTTTCAATTAAATGATTAAAAGATTATCAATGTACAGATACATTTGAAATGTACTAAGATCAGAAGCACCAGTTAGAAATTATATGGGGTAAATGTCATTGCTCCATGTGGACTAAAAGTGAAACAATAGAGGTTGAATTCTCCGTTTCTGCGACTTAGCGTTGACGCCAATGGAGAAACCGTGGACCTTTACAACAGGAAAATCGGCGACGCACCTGAACCGCTACCAGTGTGGGACTAGCACCAGTGCCACATGGGATACCATCAAATCCCATGAAAAACGGTGCAGAATCCACCGGGCCCATGATCGATACTCGCAGGGCCGACAAGCTGCAGCCGCGCATTAATGTACACTCCCCACACACACTTATTGATGCCATAAAGATGGGGCAGGTGTGCTGGAGCGCCCATACAGCTGATGGGTCGGCTGGGGCCAGAGGGCACCCAGGAGGGTGCCTCATGGGGGTGCCCCAGGGGGGATACCTATATGACCCAAGGCATCAGGTTTAAAGCGGGCTGTCAGCAGCATGGGCTGCCTTGCCAGCTGTGGTAATGGTGTTGCATACCCCGACCCCACAGCCCACCTCCTGGCCACCAACACCCCCCCACCCACCACCACTCCCCGGTCCTGGCAGAAGCCCCCCAGCCAGCAACCCGACTGTCAGCAAAGTATGGCGGTGTCGGACACTGTCCATATGCCCTTTCTCTCTCTCAGCAGCCACTACGCCAAGTTCATAATTTCTGAGAGCCCACATGGACCATGTTGTCGGGAACGTGGCCCATCGGAAGCGGAGAATCGCGTGTGGGCCCACTAATTATATGCAAAAGGTGTTTAAAGTACGAGCGGCATGCATTGCATTGACGCCGTTTTTGAGGTGACGGAGCATCGCGATTAGGCGTTAAACCGGTGCCTGCCGCGATTTTGGCGTCGGAAGCTGTTCTCCGTCCAATCGCAGGCCCTGATCTCGGGGTCGGCTAATGGTGAATCCCGCCCTAGATATTTCACAATCACCTCTGAATTTTTTATTGCCTAATTATTACTCAGTTAGTCCCATAATATGTGAAGTTAATTACTGAACACTTCTGGGCTTTTCCTTACATATGGAGTTCAACACAAATAACTTAATGATATTGTGAACTGTGAATTAAATTTATTTGGAGCTTAATAAATGAAGGATGAATATCACACTCTTCCATCAACTTGTTATTATATATTCCTATGTCCATATTTATAATAGAAACTGTCTAAATAAACTGCATGTGCAGCAATTGCATCTTCTTACCAATGGTGGTGCTGTCGCCTTCCATTACAAAGAGCTCACAGCTTACCACTTTAGTCACTGGTGCAATGCCAAGACCTTGTTAAAATTCTGAACTCGACCCCTGATTGATAGGCCTTTTAGTTGTTCTTTCCCACAATGAGCCAATTAACAATGAACCTTCAGGCTCTCCAGCCAATTAGGGAGGGTGGGCAGCAAAACAAGGCCTTTTGGTCAGGGGAAGGATTGTTGTTTAAAGGGGCAACAGCATGTTTTCAAAAAGGTCAGCAGCATTAAGAGGGGTTTACACCCACCCCACTTCACTCCACAAGGGTCTTGGTCTTGGAGGTCAAGCAGTAAGGTGATCACTCCCAAGATCATAGGACAATATCCAACCTCTCCAAACAAACAGGTGAGGATGGAAGTGGCTGAGGCAGCTAGCAGCCAGAGTATGCTCCCTCCAAATTGGAAGCAGTCCACCAGGAAGATCCATGGCCACAATGGGGTATGGCATGATATTGGCAAAACACTCTGACTTGCACAGTATCTCCTCCGGTCAGTGCATCTTGCAGCTCCATTCATTTCTCTCTGAGCATGACCCTTTGTCAACCTTCACTGCTTTCCATTTCTCTCTTAGTGCTGGACATGGTATTTACCAAGACACTTCCACAACCGTATTTCCTTCTGTTATAACCTGCCTGCTTACCACTGGCTGGGGACTAATGGCAATCCCACAATCCTTTGGGAGTATGAGCTTCCCCAATGAGGGGGGGGGGCAGATAAATCATTAGGAGACTCCCTGTATAAATAAAGCTGGCCAGTTTGGAACCAGCTAGAGAGGAGTGAGTAACAAGCGAGTTGCTGCTGTTGTATACATATGTTATTGTAAATAAATGTTATTTCTTTCTATCCTTCAACTTGTGCTGGATTCTTCGTGGCCCTCACAAAACTGGCGACAAGGGTTAAAGTGGATAGCTGTCTACGCTGCTGAAGCCACCTCCCTGAATTTTTGTTGGATACAGGTTGGAAGTTTCCTTTCTGTTACACCGTGCCTCTGTACGGACTTTTGGATGTTTTTGATTCTGCGCTGGAAAGTTGGAACCAGTACGCACAACGGATGCGTTACTATCTCCGGGCAAACAACATCACCAAAAACGAGTGCCAGGTGGTCATTTTGCTCACCGCCTGTGGCCCGCATATGTTTGGGGTGATTAGGAGCCTTACGTACCCAGCTGTGGCGGACACCAAGGCATTTGATGAACTTATGAACTTAGTGGGGCAACATTTTAACCCAACCACGTCCACGGTAGTCCAGCGTTACCGGTTTAATACCGCTGAGAGAATACCTTGCAGAGTTTCTATCTAGGCTACGCAGGAATGCAGAGTGCTGTGACTATGGTGAGACCTTGTCAGAAATGTTACGCGACTGTTTGGTTTGCGGTATTAACAAGGCGGCCACCCAGAGAAAGTTGTTAGCTGAGTCGACATTGACTTTTCAACAGGCCATTCAAATAGTATTGTCCCGAGGAGCTACAGGGAATGGAGGTGCACGCCTTGGGTGCAACCCCTTCCGTCCAAAAGCCTCTCCCCGCACCCCTGCAGTACCTTGGGCAAGGCGACGTCCGGATCGACGCCAGTGGCCGTCGGACGTTCCTCCCCGAAGGGAGCCTTCTCCAGAACCAATGGATGAGGAGCATTGTCCGTGTCGGACTTGTGGGCGCCGACCCCGTCGCGGACGCCGGTCCTGGAGGCGCCAGATGCGCCGTTGTCCCGACAGAAACTGGGGCCAGCCCAGGGGCCTACCTTCCATTTGGATGAACCTGCGGCGACTATTCCTGAGGACATGGAGACGGAGGACGACTGCCTGCAGCTGCAGTGTGTGGCAGCTCCCCGTGTGGCCCCCATTAAGGTGACAGTACAGGACAATGGTCACCCGGTTGAGATGGAGTTGGACACTGGCGCAGTGGTCTCTGTGATCGCCTAGAAGACATTCGACCATATCAAGCAGGGTATACAGACCCTTACATTAACTGACACACAGACCAGGTTGGCCACCTACACGGGGGAACCATTGGACATTGCAGGAACTATGATGATCCCTGTTGTTTATGGAAGCCAGGAGGGGCGTTTCCCACTTATCGTGGTGCGCGGCCATGGGCCCAGCCTGTTGGGGCGGGACTGGCTGTGCCATTTGCGGCTGCAGTGGCAGCACATACTCCAAACAGGTTCTGGAGGGTTGACTGAGGTGTTAGGACGGTACCCAGATGTATTCCAGCCCGGTTTGGGGAAAATAAAAGGGGCCGTAGCCCATATCCAAGTCAAACCAGGAGTCACGCCGCGCTATTTCCGGGCGCGCCCGGTGCCTTATGCCTTGCTCGAGAGGGTAGAAGGGGAGCTCACTTGTTTGGAGTCCATGGGTATTATCAGGCCGGTCCGTTTCGTTGACTGGGCAGCACCAATTGTACCTGTAATGATGCCAGATGCCACAGTTCGCTTGTGCGGCAACTATAAACTTACAGTCATTACGGCTTCCCGGCTCGACCGATATCCAATGCCTCGCATAGAGGAGCTCTACGCAAAGCTTGCAGGCAGACTCTCGTTCACGAAATTACATATGAGTCATGCCGACCTACAGTTGGAGCTGGATCCTATCTCCCGGTCAGGTGCAACTATTAATATACATGGTTGCCCTTTGGGGTATCCTCTGCCTGCGCTATTTTTCAACGCGTCATGGAGGGCATCTTGAGAGGTGTACCGCGTGTCACTGTCTACTTAGACAACATTTTGATTATAGGGACGTCGGAGCAGGAACATTTGGAAAATTTGGAGGCTGTCCTTAGACGCTTTTCAGAGGCTGGAGTCCGTTTACGTTTTTCAGGTGAAGGACGTAGTCTACATGGGTTATCGGGTGGACTGCGAAGGTTTGCACCCCGTCGCAGAGAAGGTGCGCGCAATTCAACAGGCCCCCGCCCCGACTGACACTTCGCATCTTCGTTCTTTTCTCGGCCTCGTAAACTATTATGGGAAGTTCTTCCCCAATCTGGCAACTATGCTGGCCTCATTGCACCTTCTGGTAAAGAAGAATCACACCTGGGTTTGGGGTCAGCCGCAAGAAACCGCTTTCCGGTGGGTAAAACAACAATTGTCGTTGTCTGGGTTACTAACCCACTACGATCCTGGAAAGCCTTTGCTCATCACATGTGATGCATCCCCGTATGGTATTGGGGCCGTCATGCCCCACAAGATGGAGAACGGGGCCGAGCGGCCGATAGCTTTCGCCTCCCGTACATTGGCTGCAGCGGAAAAGAAGTGTGCGCAGATCGAGAAGGAGGGCCTGGCAGTGGTCTTTGCGGTGAAACGTTTCCACCAGTACGTGTATGGCCGCAACGTCACTATCATGACTGATCATATGCCTCTGCTGCGACTTTTCCGAGAGGATAAGCCAATACCGCCCATTGCATATGCACGGATCCAGCGCTGGGCTTTGTTGCTCGCTGCCTACGAGTATTCTCTGGAGCACTGTTGCCCTCTTTATTTGGTTCTAAATATGGCAGTCAAGAGGGTCACCTTCCTTAATTCTAATGACGTTTGCTTTAGAGTCGCCAGGTATCTTTCGATACGGCCACAAGGTTCAAACCCGAATACTGATCAAAGAGCCGGTACACCAGTTAGTTAGTTCAAAGTCAATATTATTTATTTACACACACAGCAATATCTACTCATGCACAAAATACTACAGACTAAACTATCACTACTGCTAAAGCCTATACTTAGCTTCGGGCACCCATTCAGTCAGAGGAACAATGCCCGTTGTTCAGGTCTGAGGCTGCTGGGGTCAAAGGGGTGGTACAGGAGAACAGCTAAGGTCATCTGTCTGGTAGCGAGCGTTGATCTTGGACTTACTTGCTTCTGGTGCAGCTGGTGGACGGGTCTCTCCGCTTTGAGAGCCGAGTCCAAGAGAGCGATTCTCTCTTGGGGCCTTCTTCTTATACCTGAAGGGGCTTCGCGTGCTTTTGGGTGGGCCTTGAACTTGGCCCCAATCAATTGGGCCGTATCTTGATCACTCGCATTGATCCTGACCAATAAAGGGGTGAGTGCCCTGATGGCTGGGCGTGTCCTAGGTGGCCGTTGGCCTGGCTTTCTTTGTGCTTTCGGTTTGGGGAACTGGCACCGCGAGGTCTGGAGCTAGATCGGTTACTTTAGTATCTCCCTTTGTTCCCGGGGATGGGCCATCAATATGCTAATGGACCTACAGTTTCAGTCTCGTCTGGGAGCTGCGGTTCCATTACACATACAGGCTCTGTGCCTGCCTGCTTTCTTAGCATTGTCCATAGTTCCCTGCAATCTTTGCAAACATCCATTTTGTATTCTGGAAGTGGCCATCCCAGATGGTTACACGCCCTCCTTGTGATCCTCAACGAAAAGTGTGAAGGATCACATTACCGCGTCGTCTTCGTGCTCCTCCCAAGTCGGGCAGCCATAAGCACTGACAGGCTCTACACTGCTCTGTCCTATGAATTGCAACTTTTACCTAAATTATTTTATGTACATACATCATTATAAAATTCTACAAGGCGCTATGACATTCAGGCATGCATTACAAATTTTAAAAACTGGAACCTCTAACTGTCCTTAACTAAACTATCCTCAATCAATCAAAATCATTTACATCATTTTAAACTGTACAATAGCAGCAACACAGATCTCTCTGGCTTGGCGGTCAAGCACAGAGTTTTACATTTCTTTACTAGAGCAAAACAAACACACAAAGAAACAGATGTACTTTAATTCACTTAAAGGGGTTGGTGGGGGGGGGGGGTCTGTTGAAGTCTGAAGATAGGGGATCTGTATGTGTATACCTGGGTGCGGGAGGCTTTCCTTCGCCATTTCCTGAGTCTAAGGGTCTGAATGACACTGCAGAATATCGCCAGTCCTAACAGTGCTTCTACAACGTAGGACAGGGAATACCAGGTGATGAACTTGTCACACCAGGTCGGTGTATCGGTAACTACCTCGGGGTACAGTGTATGGCAGGGGTTGGAAACATTCACGGTCTGTGTGGTAGGGGTCAGGGGGGTAACGTCCGCGCACAACTGGAGGGATCCCGCTAAGATCCAACTGTAGAGCATGATGGTTGTCTTCATCTTTCCTTCTTTCTTTCTTCTTCTTTTCTTCTTGAGGATTCTGTGGTTCCGGAGTTCTATGGACACAAGCATAATTTCTGTTATTATCTTGTTTAAGATCCCGTATGTCTGCCTGTCTGTCCTTTATTGCCAATTACCCATTATAATTGGTCACCATCTGTGACTCCCTCATTTTTTTTTATACCAAATGTTTGGGACAAAACATCCGAGAAAAATACTGGCACAGCGCAAGCCATCTCACAGCCTGTGCAATCTACCATCCCAGTGTTTGAGGATGTAAATAACATCTGGAAGCAACCTAAGGGTCGCCGTAAATAAACAAAAGAGTTTTGAACTAAAAGTGCCAGAATGGGGTGTGTATGGTCCGCGGCGGGTAAGAATGGGTGGAATCCCCGGGTAGTATGTGCTCTACCTGAGCGTAGCTGACCAGAGGGGGGTCCTCAGGCAGGGTAGGGATTAGTGCCGTTTCTCCATTGCCTGAGCGACCGGCAAGTATGGACGGATTTGTGGTCGTCGTGGGGGTTGCATTTGTTGCTAACTTCGACCTTCAAAGCAGAAGAGCAGTTATGATCACTTGTCTGTGGACAAACTTGTTCCATTAACTGCCAGTGGGCGTTAAAAGAGTGGTGGCGTGGGGCCATGAAAACTTTAAGTGGACCAACAACATTTAACATTCACAATCACAAACAAACGTACATTACAAACATGGTGCAGGTTCCATCAGAAAGGACACCGTAAATCTCCATTGGTTCCTTTTTACCATCATCTGGACACCTCATTGCTCTAAAGCGAACAGAGTCCCAAAGGGATTCGTTTGGTGGGAGTCAGACTCTATGTCATCATCTTCTCCCGGCTGCCAAACTCTTGACTGGAGTAGTTTGGCTAAAGCTGCTTGGGGCGAATTGGGGTCCATCTCATCATTCCGGATGAGCCTGAACGAATTGTCTCGGTGCCAGAATTTTGTATCAAGGTTGGAGCTGCTAGGGTTTAATCCATAATCGTCGGGCAGTGGGTCTGGATCAGGGGTTTTAATGTACGTTATCTCGAAGGGGTCACTGGAATCATGTTTGGAATTGCTGGGAGTGGGGCCTGGTGCAGGGGTATAATCGTAACGTGGTGTGCTGGGGCTGTCGTCATCGCTGTCGCTGCTGGTTGAAGGAAGGGAGAGGCGGAGTCATGCCTCTGGAGGTGGAGTCGAGGTTGTGTCTGAGGACGGGCTGGACAGGTTGGGGGAGGGTAGGAATACATCATTCATGGGTGGGGCGTGCTCAGCTGCTGCTGCAAGCGAGATGTGGTGTGAATGGTTGTTCTGCGAGTCATAAGCCTTGAGCTGGTTTATGTGAAACCACGCAGACTTACCATTCGGATAGGTGATCTTATACATGGAGGGGCTGGCTTTATCTGAGTTGGAGTACGGTCTGGAAAATTTGGGGAACAGGAATGAACTGGGGTTGTATAGGGATAGCATCACTTGCTGTCCTACTGCAAACTCGGTGGCGTGTACCATTTTATCAAAGCAAGCTTTGCTTTGTTTCTTCCGTGTGCCAAGCCTAAAGGCTGCTGCAAGCTGGGCGGCCTTCATATTTTCAATAACCTGTTGTACTACTTTCTCATGTGTGAGGGCGGTGACTGCGTGGCTGGCCAAATCCAGTCCTAATAAATATTCTGTCCCTTTCATGGGGCGTCCGGTCATGAGGTTGTGGGGGGTGTATCCTGTGGACGTGGATACTGTGTTTCGAATGAACATTAATGCAAATGGGAGAACTGTGTCCCAGGTGCTGTTGTGTTGTTGCACCATTTTTCTGAGGGTAGCTGTTAAAGTTCTGTTCATGCTTTCTACTATGCAGCTCGATTGGGGGTGGTACGCAATATGGAACTTTTGCTTTATGCCGAAAATTGTGAGGGCGTTTTTCATCACTCGTCCTGTAAAATGGGAGCCTTGATCGGACTCTATCCTGCATGGGAGTCCCCGTCTTGTAAAGATGTGCTGTGTTAGGAATTTAGCTGTCGTTTTGGCCTTGTCTGTTCTGGATGGAAAAGCTTCCACTTGCTTTGCGCAAGTAAAGGAGACACAGCCGGAGTGAGACATATCCAGAGTGGGAATTTGGAACTTGGTAATTTGGTGCAGTGAGGTAATTCGGTGCAGAGTGGGAGAAGGTGCTTTTTCCCTACTGTTTTATTCTCTCTCTTTCTTCTGGCATGTAACTTTTAATCTGCAGGGAGAGAACCAGAGAGCATCTGAGACCCTCGGAAGGTAAGTAAGTGATTTTTATTTATTTTTACTTTTATTACCTTTTCAAATTGTGTGGGGAGGGGGAAAAACTGAAGTGGCATCACAGAAAAACTGTGATCTGATTGGCTGGTTGGGAATCTACACTAAATTTTAAAAAATTAAGCATTGTTAAACTAATTAAACATAATTACTTATTACTTAATTGTAATTTAAAGGGGTATCAAAGCCAGAGATCGGAGAGTACTGTATTTAGCTTTCACATTTATAGTAGAAATCTAGTGCTAGGAAACATATAGTTAACAGTAACTTTTTAAAAAAACTTTTTAAATTAATTTACTAATTAATTGATGCAATGTCAATTAGAGGGATGCAGTGCTCTGACTGCGAGATGTGGCAGGTCCAGGAGGCTTCCAGCGTCCCGGATGGCTTCATCTGCAGAAAGTGCACCCAACTGGAGCTCCTCACAGACCGCATGGTTGGAGCAGCAGTTGGATGCACTTAGGAGCATGCAGGTGGCGGAAAGCGCCATAGATAACAGTTATATAAATGTGGTCACACCCAAGGTGCAGGCAGAGAAATGGGTGACCACCAGAAAGGGCAGGCAGTTAGTGCAGGAATCCCCTGTGGTTGTCCCCCTCTCAAACATAAATACCCCTTTGGATACTGTCGGGGGGGATAGCCTATCAGGGGAACACAGCAGCAGCCAGAGCAGTGG
The DNA here is from genome assembly GCF_047496885.1 of Scyliorhinus torazame. Taxonomy (NCBI): domain Eukaryota; kingdom Metazoa; phylum Chordata; class Chondrichthyes; order Carcharhiniformes; family Scyliorhinidae; genus Scyliorhinus; species Scyliorhinus torazame. The sequence continues at coordinate 106,895,472 of NC_092714.1, read as the reverse complement.
CACCACAGCTGGATCTGATGTTCAGACGGGAGGGTCAAAGCGCAGAAGAGCAATAGTCATAGGGGACTTTATAGTCAGGGGCACAGATAGGCACTTCTGGGGACGTGAAAGAGACTCCAGGATGGTATGTTGCCTTCCTGGTGCCAGGGTCCAGGATGTCTCCGAACGGGCAGCAGGCATCCTGAAGGGGGAGGGGAAACAGGCAGAGGTCATTGTACATATTCGTACGAACGACATAGGCAGGAAGGGGCATGAGGTCCTGCAGCAGGAGTTCAGGGAGCTAGCCAGAAAGTTAAAAGACAGGACCTCTAGGGTTGTAATCTCAGGACTACTCCCTGTGCCACGTGCCAGTGAGGCTAGAAATAGGAAGATAGAGCAGCTAAACACGTGGCTAAACAGCTGGTGTAGGAGGGAGGGTTTCCGTTATCTGGACCACTGGGAGCTCTTCCGGGGCAGGTGTGACCTGTATACGAAGGACGGGTTGCATATAAACTGGAGAGGCATAAATATCCTGGCCGCGAGGTTTACTAGTGTCACACGGGACGGTTTAAATTAGTATGGCAGAGGGTGGGCACCGGACCAATAGGTCAGAAGGTGAAAGCATTGATGGAAAACTAGGGAATAGGGCCAGTATGGCTCTGAGGAAGAGCAGACAGGGAGATGTTGCTGAAAACAGCGGGTCTGGTGGCCTGAAGTACATATGTTTTAATGCAAGAAGTATTACGGGTAAGGCAGATGAACTTCGAGCTTGGATTAGTACTTGGAACTATGATGTTGTTGCCATTACAGAGACCTGGTTGAGAGAAGGACAGGATTGGCAGCTAAACGTTCCAGGATTTAGATGTTTCAGGTGGGATAGAGGGGGATGTAAAAGGGGTGGCGGAGTTGTGCTACTGGTTAGGGAGACTATCACAACTGTACTACGGGAGGACACCTCAGAGGGCAGTGAGGCTATATGGGTAGAGATCAGGAATAAGAAGAGTGCAGTCACAATGTTGGGGGTTTACTACAGGCCTCTCAACAGCCAGCGGGAGATAGAGGAGCAGATAGGTAGACAGATTTTGGAAAAGAGTAAAAACAACAGGGTTGTTTTGATGGGAGACTTCAACTTCCCCAATATTGACTGAGATTCATTTAGTGCCAGGGGCTTAGACGGGGCAGAGTTTGTAAGGAGCTTCCAGGAGGGCTTCTTTAAAATAATATGTAGGCAGTCCAACTAGGGAAGGGGCTGTACTGGACCTGGTATTGGGGAATGAGCCCGACCAGGTGGTAGAAGTTTCAGTAGGGGAGAATTTCGGGAACAGTGACCACAATTCAGTAAGTTTTAAAGTGCTGGTGGACAAGGATAAGAGTGGTCTGAGGGTGAATGTGCTAAATTGGGGGAAGGCTAATTATAACAATATTAGGCGGGAACTGAAGAACCTAGATTGGGGGCGGATGTTTGAGGGTAAATCAACATCTGACATGTGGGAGGCTTTCAAGTGTCAGTTGAAAGGAATTCAGGACCGGCATGTTCCTGTGAGGAACAAGGATAAATACGGCAAATTGCGGGAACCTTGGATAACGAGAGATATTGTAGGCCTCGTCAAAAAGAAAAATGAGGCATTTGTCAGGGCAAGAAGGCTGGGAACAGACAAAGTCTGTGTGGAATATAACGAAAGTAGGAAGGAACTTAAGCAAGGAGTCAGGAGGGCTAGAAGGGGTTACGAAAAGTCATTGGCAAATAGGGTTAAGGAAAATCCCAAGGCTTTTTACAAGTACATAAAAAGCAAGAGGGTAACCAGGGACAGGGTTGGCCCACTGAAGGATAGGCAAGGGAATCTATCTGTGGAGCCAGAGGAAATGGGCGAGGTACGTTGCATCAGTATTGGGGCAGCACGGTAGCATTGTGGATAGCACAACTGCTTCACAGCTCCAGGGTCCCAGGTTCGATTCCTGGCTTGGGTCACTGTCTGTGCGGAGTCTGCACATTCTCCCCGTGTGTGCGTGGGTTTCCTCCGGGTGCTCCGGTTTCCTCCCACAGTCCAAAGATGTACGGGTTAGGTGGATTGGCCATGCTAAATTGCCCATAGTGTCCAAAATTGCTCTTAGTGTAGGGTGGGTTACTGGGTTATGGGGATTAGGTGGGGTTACCGGGTTATGGGGATAGGGTGGAGGTTTGGACCTTGGGTAGGGTGCTCTTTCCAAGAGCCGGTGCAGACCCGATGGGCCGAATGGCCTCCTTCTGCACTGTAAATTCTATGTCTATGTCTATGTCTATGTCTATTCACCAAAGAGAGGGAATTGGTGGATGTAGAATCTGGAGAAGGGTGTGTAGATAGCCTGGGTCACATTGAGATCCAAAAAGACGAGGTGTTGGGCGTCTTGAAAAATATTAAGGTAGATAAGTCCCCAGGGCCTGATGGGCTCTACCCCAGAATACTGAAGGAGGCTAGAGAGGAAATTGCTGAGACCTTGACAGAAATCTTTGGATCCTCACTGTCTTCATGTGATGTCCCGGAGGTCTGGAGAATAGCCAATGATGTTCCTTTGTTTGAGAAGGGTGGCAAGGATAATCCAGGGAACTACAGGTCGGTGAGCCTTACGTCAGTGGTAGGGAAATTACTGGAGAGAATTCTTCGAGACTCCCATCTGGAAGCAAATGGATGTATTAGTGAGAGGCAGCATGGTTTTGTGAAGGGGAAATCGTGTCTCACTAACTTTATAGAGTTTTTCGAAGAGGTCACAAAGATGATTGATGCAGGTAGGGCAGCGGATTTTGTCTATATGGACTTCAGTAAGGCCTTTGACAAGGTCCCTCTTGGCAGACTGGTACAAAAGGTGAAGTCACAGAGGATCAGGGGTGAGCTGGCAAGGTGGATACAGAACTGGCTAGGTCATAGAAGGCAGAGAGTAGCAATGGAAGGGTGCTTTTCTAATTGGAGGGCTGTGACTAGTAGTGTTCCGCAGGGATCAGTACTGGGACCTTTGCTGTTCATAGTATATATAAATGATTTGGAGGAAAATGTAATTGGTCTGATTAGTAAGTTTGCAGACGACACAAAGGTTGGTGGAATTCCGGATAGCGATGAGGACTGTAAGAGGATACAGCAGGATTTAGATCATTTGGGGACTTGGGCGGAGAGATGGCAGATGGAGTTTAATCTGGACAAATGTGAGGTAATGCATTTTGGAAGATCTAATGCAGGTAGGGAATATACAGTGAATGGTAGAACCCTCAAGAGTATTGAAAGTCAGAGAGATCTAGGTGTACAGGTCCACAGGTCACTGAAAGGGGCAACACATGTGGAAAAGGTAGTCAAGAAGGCATACGGAATGCTTGCCTTCATTGGCCGGGTCATTGAGTATAAGAATTGGCAAGTCATTTTGCAGCTGTATAGAACCTTAGCTAGGCCACACTTGGAGTATCGTGTTCAATTCTGGTCGCCACACTACCAGAAGGATGTGGAGGCTTTAGAGAGGGTGCAGAAGAGGTTTACCAGGATGTTGCCTGGTATGGAGGGCATTAGCTATGAGGAGTGGTTGAATAAACTCGGTTTGTTCTCACTGGAACGACAGAGGTTGAAGGGCGACCTGATAAAGGTCTACAAAAATATGAGGGGCATAGACAGAGTGGATAGTCAGAGGCTTTTCCCCAGGGTAGAGGGGTCAATTACTAGGGGGCATAGGTTTAAGGTGTGAGGGGTAAGGTTTAGAGTAGATATACGAGGCAAGTTTTTTACACAGAGGGTAGTGGGTGCCTGGAACTCGCTGCTGGGGGAGATGGTGGAAGCAGGGACGATAGTGACATTTAAGGGGCATCTTGACAAATGCATGAATAGGATGGGAATAGAGGGATACGGACCCAGGAAGTGTAGAAGATTGTAGTTTAGTCGAGCAGCATGGTCGGCACGGGCTTGGAGGGCCGAAGGGCCTGTTCCTGTGCTGTACTTTTCTTTGTTCTTTGTTCTTTATTTTGTGAAGGTGTCGATGACCACCAACACATACTTAAAACCATTCCTGCAAGGGTGTAGGGGTCCTATATAGTCAATTTGCAAATTCGTCCAGGGGCCATTAACGGGGCGGGTGTGACTTAACTGAGCTTTTCTTGCATATCTGTCCGGATTGTTCTGGGCACAGATTAAGCAATTCTCGATGTAATGTGTAACATTGGTTTTTAAATTAGGCCACCAGCAGAGAGGTCTGAGGTGGGCTGGGGTGGGTTAGATGCCCTGGTGTCCATGATTGTCATGGAACTGACAAATAATTTGATTCCTGTCCTGGTTGGGGACTACATAAATGCCGTCTTTTAAAATCACACCATCATGTGTGGTTATCGCGTTTTTAAACTTATCATAAGGGGCTGGGAAGTTGCCTTTTAAAACTGTGATTACTGTCCCCAAGTAAATCACTTTTTCCTGTAAAATCTGGGCCTTCTTGGGGTTCACTTTACAGCCAATTTGTTGTAGGAGTCCTAAAAGTTCGGCGAGAAGTGAAATGTGCTCTCCCTTTGTGTCCGTCTGTAGTAGCAGATCATCTACATATTGGACCAGACATTCGGGTCGGTAAAAATTTGCTAATCCATTTGCCAGCTGTCGGTGGAAAATGGAGGAGTTGTGGAAGCCTTGTGGAAGGCACGTCCACGTATATTGCTGTCCCTGGAATGTGAATGTGAATTTGTATTGGCACGCTTTATCCAATGGAATGGACCAAAAGCCGTTGCTAATGTCCAAAACCGAAATTTTCTTTGACTGTAGTCCCTGTTTGAGCATGGTCTCGGGACTCGTGGCTATGGTGGGGGCTGCTACTGGGGTTACTTTGTTCAGTTCCCGGTAATCAATGGTCAGTCGCCATGATCCATCGGGTTTCCTGGTGGGCCAAATTGGTGCGTTATTCGTGGAGGCTACTGATCGGAGTACGCCTTGATCAAGCAGACTCTGTATCACTTTTGAGATTTCTTCCTCTGCTTCTTGGGGAAAACTGTACTGCTTTTGGGGTCTGGGGTCGGGTCTTGTAATATTTACTAAGCCAGCGATCTTGCCACAGTTGTGCTTGTGCTGTGCAAATGCTGCTTTGTGTTGCTGCAGGACTTCCCGAACTTGTTTGTTCTGACTAATGGCTCGAGGGTCGAACCAGAAGTCGCCTACTGCGCTGATCCGATTTTCATACTCTCCAACTGTGAGCATGACTCGTGCTGCCTTTGCCATTCCCCACACACATTTATTTACTAGGTCAAATGAGAGGTTGTGGGAGGTCATGAAGTCAATTCCTAAGATGTGTTCGGCTGTCTGGGGTAGATCCAACAGAACAACGGGGTGTTTTGTTTTAATGTTCCCTATCTGGATTGCTACAGGGGCTGCGATGTGTCCCTGCTGTAAATGCCATGTAAAACCGTTGAGTGTAATGGTGTCTGTCGTGGACCATGTGTCTCGCTGAAACATTGTGGAGGAATTGAGCGTGGTGCGGGACCCTCCTGTGTCCCAAAGGAATTCTACGGGGTGTCCCCGGACTGAGCCTGCCACTACCGGTCTACCGGACTTGTCCCAAAGGGTGTCGCAGACCCAAGTTGGGGTGCCCGAACACTGTCAGTCGGTGCCGTTCATATCTGTGTTCTCATAACGGGCGCTAACACTGTGAATTGGCTTTGCCCTATTCTTATTGAGGGTGCCTGTCTGTTGGTTTCTCTGCTGCTTCTGGGGCACATTGCACTCTCATGCATAGTGTCCTAATTGTCCACAATTATAACACTCCTGGGGTTTGGGTTGCTGTGGGCTGTTCCTGCCCTCATTTACCCATGTGGGGTTCTGGTGCGTCCTAACTGGATGCATGTCTGCCTGTTCTTCCTCTGCTTTACCATGAGCTGTTTTACCGTGAATGGACTGTTCCCAAGTGCGGGACAATCTTTTCAAAGCCCATTTCTCGTTGTGGGCCTCGTCTGAGGGGTCATAATTTGCGCAACCTCTCTGTCCTGCCTCTGTCGCATAAGAGACTAGGATGCGAGTCCATTTGGCCATATTATCTGGCGACAAATGGGCGCGGGCTAACTCTCCGAATACTGCCGTGAAATGTATCCACAAGCGTTCAGCAAACACTGTGGGGTGCTCTGTCTTCTTTTGCCTTCACTTGTTTAGGCCTTCTACGGGGTCTCCTTTGTTATAGCTGATCATATCTAGGATCGCTGTGTGCATTTCTTGTAGGGTGCCTCCTCCTACATTCTGTGAGTCGGGAAGGGCTGCCACAACTGAAAGGTCGAGGCTTAAAACTGTGAGCTTCACTTGCTCCTTTTCATCCAGGACGTACATGGTCGCCTGCTGTTTTACTCTAGCGAAGAACTGGTGGGGGTCCAATGTCGGTAGGAACGGTGTTATGTTATCACACACGTCCCGTAATTGAGTGATGGTTAACGGGGTAGTGTAGAGGAAATCTGAGCTTCCTTCTGCTGCGGCCCTGCGATGTGTGGTTACTGGGTGTGTTCTGCTTGTGCAGTCGGGGGTTGGGGTGCTTTTCGTTTCGGGGTTTTTTCCCGTGTACATGTCATGTACACATCTATGGGCAGTTTCATTTAACTCCTGCCAATCGGGTCCATTTTCCTGGTCTAACTGGGGTTCAAACGTGCTCTGAAACCCATTCTGAACAGAAAGCAGAGATTGCAATTCTGCAATTTGCTTCCGGCACTTTACATGATCTACCGAGCTCTGCCTTTGTTCCATCGTAGAAGTGTGGAGTGCGCGTAGGCTGCCTTTAAGTCGTTGCACTGTTTCTGCAACTGCTTGACCTGTTGTTCTGTCTCCTGTCTTACCAACACCGTGCTTTGCGTGTCCTGGTAGGCTTTGTCATATTGGGACTGAAAGCTGCTCAAATGGGCGAGACAAGACTGGGTGCCCACTTGGCATCCTCCACCTCCTTGTCCCTCGCCGCTAACTGCTCTCTCAGTTCCTTGTTCTCTCTCTCATATCCACTCACATCTCCTTCACTACTCTTGTCTCTCTCCTCAATCTCTCTACGGAGCGTCCTCATGACCTCCTCTGTGCCTCGCAATTGTGCCAAGCAGGACATGATTGCCATCGGCTTGCGAGCTTTCCCTAAGCTCTTCCTATGGATCTCTGTCAGGTTCTCCCACCAAGTATGCCCCATACTTCCGGGACCTGTTTCATCATTGGCGCAGAATTCACTCCAAAGGGGCCATCCTTTCCCTTTGAGATATTTTCTGATCTCTTCTTCCCATACGGGACACTGTCCTACTCTACTGGTCGCTGTGACCTCGAATTCTTGGGGATTCATAAGGTGTTCCATTGCCTTCATTGCCATTTTTCTCTATCTCTGTGGTCAATACCGAATTTGGAACAGGGGGTGATAAAGTGGTGATGCAAACACTGGTACGGCTTACACTAATTTCCGGCCTACAAAACTCCCGACAGTTTTACGCAACAAAATCTCTCAGGTTTACCTTATATCCCTGTTAGTACACATGCATTAACACACTTACGAATCTTGGAGGTTTGATCAGTATTGTTCTTACACTTGTGGTTTTTCTGTTTCCAATTGGATTCAAATTCAAATTTCGGTTCTCTCGGAGTGACTAGGCCACTTCTAGGTCGAGTCCCACCAGTGTCGCCAGTAAATGTTGCTCTCTTTGTTTGGTTCTAAATATGGCGGTCAATATGGTCGCCTTCCTTAATTCTAATTACGTTTGCTTTAGAGTCGCCAGGTATCTTTCGATACCACCACAAGGTTCAAACCCGAATACTGATCAAAGAGCCGGTACACCAGTTAATTAGTTCAAAGTCAATACCATTTATTTACACACACAGCAATATGTACTCATGCACGAAATATTACAGACTAAACTATCACAACTGCTAAAGCCTATACTTAGCTTCGGGCGCCCACTCAGTCAGAGGAACAATGGCTGTTTTTCGGGTCTGAGGCTGCTGGGGTCGAAGGGGGGTACTGGAGAACAGCTAAGGTCGTCCGTCTGGTAACGAGCGTTGACCTTGGACTTACTTGATTCTGGTGCAGCTGGTGGACGGGTCTCTCCGCTTTGAGAGCCAATTCCAAGAGAGCGATTCTCTTTTGGGACCTTCTTCTGATACCCGAAGAGGCTTTGCGTGCGTTTGGGCGGGCTTTGAACTTAGCCCCAATCAATTGGTTCGTATCTTGATCACTTGTATTGATCTTGACCAATAAAGGGGTGGGTGCCCTGATGGCTAGTGTGTCCTAGGTGGGCGTTGGTCTGGTTTTGTTTGTGCTTTCGGTTTGGGGAACTAGCGCCGCGAGGTCTGGAGCTAGATCGGTTACTTGAATATCTCCCTTTGTTCCCGGAGATGGGCCATCAATATGCTATTGGACCTACAGTTTCAGTCTTGTCTGGGAGCTGCGGTTCCAATACACGTACAGGCTCTGTGCCTGCCTGCTTTCTTAGCATTGTCCATAGTTCCCTGCAATCTTTGCAAACATCCATTTTGTATTCTGGAAGTGGCCATCCCAGGTGGCTACAGCACAAACCAGGAACCCAGATAGCGAATGCCGACGCACTGAGCCGATTGCCTTTATCGACTGGCCCCATGTCGACCCCCACGACCGGTGATGTGGTTGCAACCCTAAATTGTATGGACTCCTTGCCAGTCACGGCATCACAGGTCTGTGAGTGGACCCAGATGGAGCCAGTCCTGTCAAAGGTTCGGCACATAGTCCTGAATGGTAGGCAGCATAGACAGCTCCCAGGCGAGTTGCGGGCATTTTCCTTCAAGCTGTCAGAATTTAGCGTGCAAGACGGTATCCTCTTGTGGTGTACCTCTGTGATTGTCCCGGAAAAAGGACAGGAGCTGATACTAAAGGACTTGCACAATGGGCATCTGGGTGTGACCAAAATGAAAATGTTGGCCCGGAGTTATGTCTGGTGGCCAGGCCTTGACACCGACATTGAGAAGGTGGCCCAAAACTGCTCCATTTTCCAGGAGCATCAGAAGCTTCCGCCGGCCGCGCCCCTACATCACTGGGAGTGGCCCGGGCGGCCTTGGGCGCGCTTGCATGCGGATTTCGCCGGCCCTTTTCAAGGATCCATGTTCCTTCTATTAATCAATGCCCAGTCTAAATGGCGAGAGGTGCATAAGATCGTAGGCACAACATCCTGCGCAACAATCGAGAAGATGCGTTCGTCTTTCAGTACGCATGGCCTCCCCGAGGTGCTGGTCACAGACAACGGCACTCCATTCACAAGTGAGGAGTTTGTGAGGTTCATGAAGATGAATGGCATACGCCATATCCGCACCGCTCCATACCATTCGGCTTCCAATGGGTTGGCGGAGCCCACAGTGCAGACATTCAAATGAGGCTTAAAGAAGCTGTCTTCCGGGTCTATGGACACGAGACTGGCTCGTCTTTGTTTTCACATAGGACCACTCCACATGCGGTGACTGGGGTAGCTCCCATGGAACACCTAATGGGCCGTAGACTTCGCACCCGCCTTAGTATGGTTTTCCCAGGCATTGGCGCAAAAGTACGCCGCACTCAAGAATGGCAGACACATGTTTTTTCTCGGCATTGGCCGATTCGGCAGTTTGTGCCCGGTGACCCAGTGTTCGTTTGAAATTATGATGGTGGTGCCCAGTGGGTCCCTGGCGTTATATTTCGCCGAACGGGCCCTATCGCTTACCGAGTGCAAGCTCAGGGTCGTCTCCAGTGCAAGCATGTAGACCAGGTTCGGTCTAGAAGACCATCTCTTCTAAAGATCCCTGCCCCCGGAATTGATTTATACAGCCACAGAGACCAGACACAGTGGAAAGTATACCACACAATCTTCCTCTGGTGCCGCACTGAAAGCCTGCGCAGGTCGTTGCAGAACCGCGTGGAGCTAGAGACGCCGAGATGACGGAGGCAGCGGACTCCGAGATGGAGACCCAGGACGCCTCAGAGGGGGAGTCCTGAGGCCCACAGGCCATGGGTGTACAACCGCTACGTCGTTCATCACGGAAGCGCCGGTCTCCGTCTCATTACACGCCGCCCGATCCAGCGCCTCATGCAAATGGTGTCCGGCCTGTGTCAAAACGGGTCCGATGCCCTCCTTCACCAGGATCTTCATTGGATTCCTTGGACTTTGGGGGGGGAGGGATGAGACAACCTGCCTGCTTCCCACTGGCTGGGGACTAATAGCAATCCCACAATCATTTGGGAGTATGAGCTTCCCCAATGAGGGGGGGTGGAGAAATCATTAGCAGATTCCCTGCAAAAATAAAGTTGGCCAGTTTGGAACCAGCTAGAGATGAGTGAGCAGCAAGGGAGTTGCTGCTGCTGCTTCTGTTGTGTGTTTATACATGTTATTGTAAATAAATGTTATTTCTTTCTATCCTTCAACTCGTGCTGGATTCTTCGTGGCCCTCAAAAAACCTTCCTCAGTGACTGAGCTTTGACAAAGGGTCATCTGGACTCAAAATGTTGGCTCTTTTCTCTCCCGACAGATGCTGCCAGACCTGCTGAGATTTTCCAGCATTTTCTCTTTGGTTTCAGATTCCAGCATCAGCAGTAATTTGCTGTCATCAGTGATCTGCTGTGAGAGCATAAGGGCGACACATTGGCACAGTGGCTAGCACTGTTGCTTCACAGCTCAAGGGTCCCAGGTTCAATTCCAGCCTCGGGTGACTGTCTGTGTGGAGTTTACTCTTTCTCCCTGCGTCTGCGTGGGTTTCCTCCGGGTGCTCCAGTTTCCTCCCACAGTCCAGAGATGTACAGATTAGGTGGATTGGCCATGATAAACTGCCTCTTGGTTCTGGGGATAGAGTAGAGGCATGGGCTTAATTTGGGTGCTCTTTCCAAGGGCTGGTGCAGACTTGATGGGCTGAATGGCCTCCTCCTTGGTGGCTGGTTCAGCACAGTGGGCTAAATAGCTGTCTTGTAATGCAGAACAATGCCAGCAGGGCGGGTTCAATTCCCGTACCGGCATCCCCGAACAGGCGCTAGAATGTGGCGACTAGGGACTTTTCACAGTAACTTCATTGAAGCCTACTTGTGACAATAAGTGATTATTATTATTATTATTCTGCGCTGTAAATTCTATGATTCAATGAAGCCTTCAGATGCACTGGTGCTCAAACATATCCCAAAGGGTGATCCTTTGCCTGTGGACTCTGTACTGGATGTCACCTCCATCCAGTTGGATCTCATTGTTCATTCCCTCTGCCCTGTGGAGGAACATGTGGCTTGGGAGAAGACAGCTGTTACAGCTGCTGGTGTTGTTCCTGGCTCTTCTGATGTAGTTAAGAACATAAGACCTTGGAGCTGGAGTAGGCAATTCAATGCCTTGAGCCTGCTCCACCATTCACACTACAGATAAAAATTACTAAGAGAGATAGGAAATGGGTGACCAACAGGCAAAGGGAAGAATAGGAAGGCAGTGCAGAGGTCTCCTGCGATCATCTCCCTCCCAGGTATATCATTTTGGATACTGTTGGGGGAGATAGCTCACCAGGGGAAGGCAGCAGTAGCCAGGTTTATGGCACCATGGCTAGCTCTGCTGCGCAGGAGGGCAGGAAAAAGAGTGTCAGAGCTATAGTGATAGGGGATTCGATTGAAAGGGGAGTAGACAGGCCTTTCTGCGGATGCAAACGAGACTCCAGGAAGGTACATTGCCTCCTGGATGCAAGGGTCCTAGATGTCTTAGAGTGGCTGCAGGACATTCTAAAGGGGGAGCGTGAACAGGCAACTGTCGTGGTGCATGTAGGCACCATCCATATAGGTGGAAAACAGGATGAGGTCTTACATGCTGAATTTAGGGAGTTAGGAGCTTAACAACAAAGTAGGATCTCAAAGGTAGTAATCTTGGGATTGCTACCAGTGCAACGTGCTAGTCAGAGTAGGAATGACAGGATAGACAGTATGATAGTGTGGCTTGAGAGATGGTGCAGGAGGGAGGGATTCAGATTTTTGGGACATTGGAACGGGTCTGGGAGAGGTGGGATCATTACAAATCGGACGGTCTGCACATGGGCAGGACTGGAACCAATGTCCGAGGGGGAGTGTTTTCTAGCGTTGTTGGGGAGGGTTTAAACTAATGTGGCAGAGGGATGGGAACCAATGCAGGTAGTCAGAGGGTAGTAAAGAAGGGATAGAAACAAAAGCCCAGAAGGAGAAAAGTGGAAGGCAGAGAAACAGAATACTATAGAAAAGATTGACCAGGAGATAGGAGATGGGGGAATTGCGTTTTTGATTAGGGACAACATCACGGCAGTACAGTGAGAGTTATATCCAAGGGTTCGCCCACTGGGTCTATATGTGTAGAACTGAAAAATAAGAAGGGTAAGATCACTTTGATAGGACTGTACAATAAGCCCACAAATAGCCAGCGGGAAATCGAGAAGCAAATATGTAAGGAGATTACAGATAGCTGCCTGGAATAATAAAGTGGTAATAGTTGGGGACTTTAACTTTCCCAACATTAACTGGAACAGTCATAGCACTAGCAGTTTGGTTGGAGAGAAATTCGATATATGGATTACCTGACTAGAGAGGGGGCAAAGCCTGACTTCCTCTTGGGGAATAAGGAAGGGCAGGTGACAGAAGTGTTCGTGAGGGATCACTTTGGGGCCAGTGACCATAATTCCATTAGTTTTAAGATAACTATGGAGAATGATAGTTCTGGCCCAAAAGTTAAAATTCTAAATTGGGGCAAGACCAATTTCGATGGTATTAGGCGGGAACTTTCAGAAGTTGATTGGAGGAGCCTGTTTACAGGCAAGGGAACAGCTGGTAAGTGGGAGTCTTTCAAAAGGGTGTTAACTAGTGTTCAGGGTGAGCACATTCCTCTTAGAGTGAAGGGTAAGGCTGGTAGAAGTATGGAACCCTGGATGACTCGGGATATTGAGGCCATGGTCAAAAGGCAGAAGGAGTCATATAACATGCATATGCAGCTGGGATCAAGTGGATCCCTGGAAGAGTATAGGGCTTATCGGAGTAGAGTTAAGAGAGAAATCAGGAGGGCAAAAAGGGGACATGAGATTGTCTTGGCAAATAAGGCAAATGAAAATCCAAAGAGCTTTTACTGATATATAAAGGGCAAAAGAGTGACTAGGGAGAGGGGAGGGCCTCTTAAGGATAAACAAGGTCATCTATGTGCGGATCCACACGGGCTGGGAGAGGTCCTAAATGAATATTTCTCGTCAGTATTTACTGTTGAGAAAGGCACGAATGTTCGGGAAATTGGGGAAATAAAAAGTGATGTCTTGAGGAGTGTACAAATTACAGAGAAGGAGGTGCTGGAGGTATTAAAGCGCATCAAGACGGATAAATCCCTGGGACCTGATGAAATGTATTCCAGGACGCTGTGGGAGGCTAGGGAGGAAATTGCCGGCCCCCTAGCTGAGATATTTGAATCATCAACAGCCACAGGAGAGGTGTCTGAAGATTAGAGGGTCACAAATGTTGTGCCCTTGTTTAAGAAGGGCTGTAGACATAAGGCTGGGAACTACAGACCGGTGAGCCTTACTTATGTAGTGGGAAGGTTGTTAGAAGGTATTCTGAGGGACAGGATCTACAGGCATTTAAATAGGTAAGGGCTAATTAGGGAAAGTCAGCAAGCTTTGTAAGGGGAAATTCATGCCTCACGAATCTGATTGAGTTTTTTGAAGGGGTAACCAAAAAGGTAGATGAGGGCAGTGCGGTCGACGTTGTCTACATGGACTTTAGCAATGCATTTGACAAGATACCACATGGTAGGTTATTGCAAAAGGTTAAATCGCACAGGATCCAGGGTGAGGTAGCCAATTGGATACAAAATTGGCTAGGCGACCAAAGCCAAAGGGTGGTTGTGGAGGGTTGAATTTTCAAACTGGAGGCCTGTGACGAGCGGTGTGCCTCAGGGATCGGTGCTGGGACACTGTGATTTGTTATATATATTGTAATAACCTGCACAGGACTCATCCACCTGAGGATGATTGTTCCCCGTGTTCAATTGGACTGAGTTAACCCAGCACTAGCATAAAAGGCAGGCAGCTGTAGAGCCAGCTAAAAAGGAATGAGGACCCGGTGAAAGGGAACTGGGCCCTGTGTATGTATGATGCTGTTGCTGAAATAAAGGACTTTTCAGAAGCTCGTTGGACTCCCCTGGCTTTATCACATTGGCGCCGATGATGAATTGGCGCTGTCGGCGTGCTGCTTGTTCGGCTGAGCTACCTCCCGGGAATTTTTTTTTTAAAGAGTGGACTATGGTACCGAGTTTGTTTCTGTGTTTTTTTTTTAGAGCCTCTAATGTCATGGAAGGCGAGAGCCGGGTGGAGTTTTTTTGTTGCTGCCGGCTTGTGAAGTGTGTCTGCTGGGAGTGATCTGGAGTCTGACGTGTCCGGCAGTACCAGATGCGGTATCATTCTGGTGTGGGTCGCGTAGCGTTTCATCCATCTTTGTCTGCTGTTGTTTCCTGATGCTGGCAGAGCGGTCCACTGGGGAGTCTGTTCTCGAGGTTCCGCCGCCGTTTTGGAACGTCATTCTGGTCGTGAGTGCAGCGTTGTGTTTGGAAGACTGTTCTGCAGCAGCTTGGGCTGTGGGATTTGCAACAGTGATGTTTTGCCTGCGACCTGACAGTCATTGTACGACTGCAGGTTTTGTGCCTGAAGACTCTGGTGTGGAGTTGACTGGACATTCCATATGTGACTTCTGGTCCTGTGGAAGCTTGCACAGAACCCTGCTGGTTTTTTTAAATTTGCGCTGTGTGTTTATTTGGCTGTGTACTGTAAGAATGTCGGGGCAACAGCTCTCTGGGCATTTTGGTAGGTGTTTTATTATTTTTTGGGGGTAGAATTTAGAGTGCCCAATATTAAAAATTAAGGGGAGTTGCGGGACGTTGAGGTGGACGTTGTCTGATGTTCCCCACCCTGTTCCCTCTGTGGCTGGAAGGCATGCCACGCCGATTGGGCCTTGGGTTGATGGGTCCGATGCTGTGGCGCGGGCTGTCCCCAGGTTCGGCTGTTGGCAGCTTCGCCCCGTGCGACTGGTGAGGGTGTTGGGCCGGATCTAATGCTTGGTGGAGTACACACCTGCCCATCCTGCTTCCCCGTTCGGTGGAGCCTTATCCGAACCAATTTTTTTTTTAGGTTTGTTGTCTGGTCACTGTGGGGTTTGCACCCGTTTGGTCCTCTCCTATCCACTCCTCCTAAATGGCCGGCCTTGTGAGGGGTTTCGGGCTTTGGGGGGGGAGGGTGTAATAACCTGCACAGGACTCATCCACCTGAGGATGATTGTTCCCCGTGTTCAATTGGACAGAGTTAACCCAGCACTAGCATAAAAGGCAGGCAGCTGTAGAGCCAGCTAAAAAGGAATGAGGACCCGGTGAAAGGGAACCGGGCCCTGTGTATGTCTGATGCTGTTGCTGAAATAAAGGACTTTTCAGAAGCTCGTTGGACTCCCCTGGCTTTATCTCAATATATATAAATGATTTGGATGAAAATGTAGGAGGCATGGTTAGTAAGTAAGATGACACCAAGATAGTGGACAGTGAAGAAGGTTATATAAGATTGCAACAGGATCTTGACCACTTGGGCCAGTGGGCTGAAGAATGGCAGATGGAGTTTAATTTGGTTAAATGTGAAGTAATGCATTTTGGTAGATCACGGTAGCATTGTGGATAGCACAATTGCTTCACCGCTCCAGGGTCCCAGGTTCGATTCCGGCTTGGGTCACTGTCTGTGCGGAGTCTGCACATCCTCCTCGTGTGTGTGTGGGTTTCCTCCGGGTGCTCCGGTTTCCTCCCTCCAGTCCAAAGATATGCAGGTTAGGTGGATTGGCTGTGATAAATTGCCCTTAGTGTTGGGTGGGGTTGCTGGGTTGTGGGGATAGGGTGGAGGTGTTGACCTTGGGTAGGGTGCTCTTTCCAGGGGCCGGTGCAGACTCGACGGGCCGGGTGGCCTCCTTCTGCACTGTAAATTCTATGAAATGGGAAGGACCTACTCAGTTAATGGTAGGGAGTTGGGGAGAGTTACAGAACAAAGAGATCTCGGAGTACAGATTCGTAGCCCCTTGAAGGTGGAGTCGCAGGTGGACAGGGTGGTGAAGAAGGCATTCAGCATGTCAAGTTTTATTGGTCAGAATATTGAATACAGGAGTTGGGACATCTTGTTGAAGTTGTATAAGATATTGGTAAGACCACACATGGAGTACTGTGTTTAGTTCTGGTCACCCTATTATAGGAAGGATATTGTTAAACTAGAAAGAGTGCAGAAGTGATTCACGAGGATGCTATCAGTACTTGATGGTCTGAGTTCTTAGTAGAGGTTGGATAGGCTGGGTCTTTTTTCCCTGGAGCATAGGAGGCTTAGGGGTGAACTTATAGAGATCTATAAAATAATGAGGAGCAGAAATAAGGTAGATAATCAACATCTTTTCCCAAAGGCAGAGGAGTCGACAAGTAGAGGGCATAGGTTTAAGGTGCGAGGAGAGAGATACAAAAGAGACAACAGGGGAAATCTTTTCACACACAGGGTGGTGAGAATCTGGAACGGGCTGCTAGAGGCAGTGGTAGAGGTGGTTATAATGTTGTCCTTTAAAAAACAGTTGGACAGTTACATGAGCAGGGTGGGTATAGAGGGATATGGCCCAAATGTGGGCAAGTGGGACTAGCTTAGTGATAGAAACTGGGCATCATGAACAAGCTGGGCTGAAGGACCTGTTTCCATGCTGTAAACATCTATGACCCTAATACGATCATGGCTGATCTCATTTCGGCCTTAACTCCAATTTCCTGCCCATTCTCCATAACTCTTTAACACATTACCATTTAAAAATCTATCTATTCCCTCCTTAAATATTCTGGCATCCACCACACTCTGGTGCAGTGAAATCCACAGATTCATGACCCTTTGAGAGAAGTAATATCTCCTCATTTCAGTTTTAAATCTGCTACTCCTCATCCTAAAACTATGACCCCTTGTTCAAGGTTGCCCCACAAGTGGAAGCATCCACTCTCCATCTGCTTTGTCAATACCTTTATCATCTTATATACCTCAATTAGACCTCATCTCATTCTTCTAAAGTCAAGAAAATATAGGCCTAAACTGCTCAATCTCTTGATAAGACAAACACCTCAGGCAGCATTTTCCATTGGCTGACGCCGAAATCGCAAAACACAATTGGGTGGAGAACTGTGCTGATGACAAAATCGTGGCTGGCTCCGATTTGACGCCAAATTGCAATTCCTGTCACCTCGATAGCAGCGTCAATGCGGTCTGGAACACACGTTCAGTGAATACTGTTTGCATGTCATTAGCGGTCCTGACTTGGTGTTCTCTGGCCTCCGGATGACATGCACGTGCTGTGGCCATGGGCCACAGTAAAAAAAATTGTCCAGCAAAAGGCAAACAATCGTTTTGCAGCACATTGTCATTTCTCAACAGCTTCTCCAGTAAACAAATTTTAAAAATCCGACCATGACTACAGAAGGATCCAAAGTGTTCAGAGTGAAGAAAAAAGACCAAATATCTTAACTGATAATGAAGATTCCTCACTATACAAGCTAAAGGATACTTTCATGGTTGATGCAGTTACTTGGATTAATGCACTGGATTGTAATAACAAACCAGTACAACAGCTCTCAAAGATTATTAAAGAGTGGACTGTATTACTTGAAATAAATGACTCAGATATTCCATTTTGAAATTGATACAGGAGCACATGCAAATCTTATTACAGAAAAGAATTTAAGACAGCATACAGTACACCGCTAATACAAAAATCTACCTGTCGACTGACCGACTACAGTAATACCATAGCTACAAGAGGTTCCTGCTGTCTCATTGTTAGGAATGGCGACATCAAATGCCAATCGACTTTGAGATAGTCGAAGATGATAAGGCATCGCTAATTGGGGTGGATGCTTGCGATAAATCAAACCTGGTAAAGCGGATACACACAACCAATAAGTTGAAAGACACGTTACAGAATGAAATTGGGCAACGTTTGAACAAGTATGCACATGTTTTCTCAGGAATGGCCACCCTACCCTTTACGCACTCAATCAAACTAAAAAAGGATGGCAAATCAATGATACATGCACCAAGACGAATGTCAGCTCCGTTGAGAGATCGTCTCAAGACCGAGCTTGACCGCATGCAACAGCAAGATGTAATCTCCAAGGTCACTCAACTGACAGACTGGGTCAGTTCGATGGTATGTGTACGCAAACCTAACGGAAACTTAAGAGTCTGCATCGATCCAAAAGACCTGAACAACAACATTATGAGGGAACACTACCAAATATCCAAGAGGGAAGAAATCACATCTAAAATGGCTAATGCCAAACTATTCACCAAGTTGGATGCCTCGAAAGGCTTTGGCAACTCAAATTCGACATTCAAAGCCAAAAGCTCTGCACATTTAACACCCTTTCGGAAGATATTACTTCAATCGATAACCGTTTGGATAATATCGGCATCTGAAATCTTTCGTAGGGCCATGGAGACTGTAATCTAAGGGATTCCGGGTGTAAGAGTCTACGATGATGTCATCATCTGGTCCAATAATCCAGAAAAACATTGTGATAGGCTCAAGAAAGTGCTTTGACGGAACTTCCGGGTGCGGCGATGACCAGCTAGGTCGCACGTTTCGGCAGCTCCCGGTGGAACGGACTTTTGGGCTCTTGATAGGAGCCCCAACGGCAATTTTAACGGCAAAACACACTGTGCGGTAATCCAGAAGGGAATCCCCCCTGGACACGGATGGAAAAAAGAGAGGAAAGTGGCCGGATTGTGGTGGATCCTCTAGAGCAGCGGCCAGGAAGGCAGGCACAAAGCAAGATGGCGTCGGAAGGAGGCAGTTTAATATGGGGCCCTGACCAACAAGAGTTCCTGCGGCGTTGCGTGGAAGAACTCAAAAAGGAGATGAAGAAGGAGCTGTTGGCCCCGATATTACAAGCGATTGAGGGGCTAAAGGAGGAGCAAAAGACCCAGGAACAGGAGCTTCGGGTCGTGAAGGCAAAGGCTGCTGAGAATGAGGATGACATACAGGGCCTGGTGGTGAAAACGGAGATGCATGAGGCACAACACAAAAGGTGTGTGGAAAGGCTGTAGGTGCTGGAGAATAATGCGAGGAGGAAGAATTTAAGGATTCTTGGTCTTCCCGAAGGTGTAGACGGGGCGGACGTCGGGGCATATGTGAGCACGATGCTGCACTCGTTAATGGGATCGGAGGCCCCGACGGGTCCGCTGGAGGTGGAGGGAGCCTATCGAGTTATGGCGCGAAGACCGAGGGCTGGAGAAATTCCTCGAGCCATAGTGGTGAGATTTCTCCGATATAAGGACAGAGAGATGGTCCTCAGATGGGCAAAGAAAACTCGGAGCAGTAGGTGGGAGAACGCGGTGGTCCGCGTATATCAAGATTGGAGTGCGGAGGTGGCGAGAAGGAGGGCAAGCTTTAATCAGGTCAAGGCGGTGCTGCACAAACGGAAGATTAAATTTGGAATGCTGCAACCGGCAAGACTGTGGGTCACACACACATCAAGGGAAACACCACTACTTCGAAACGGCAGATGAGGCGTGGACATTTATTGTCGAGGAGAAACTGGAGTGAGCGGGCCATAAAAAGGACGTTTGGGACAAAGTGGGGGGGTGAATATGTGGGATGAAGGGGGGGAAAAGAAGACTTCCCAAGTTGTTAATCCTGCGACCCTGTAACTTTTCTCCCTTCCCCATGTCGTGGGGGAGGGGGGGAGGATGAGGAGCTGAGGGCGCCGGCCATTGGGGGCTGGGCCAAAAGGGAAGCGCGGGCTTTGTTCCCACGCTATGGTAATCACGGCGGGAACAGGGAAGCAGGAAGGAGGGGGCCTCGCACAGTGTGAGCCGAGGTCACGGGGGGAAGCCGAGGTCGGCCAGAGTTTGCTGACTTCTGGGAGCAACATGGGGGGTGCAATTACGCTAGTTTGGGATCTAGCGTGCGTGGGGGGGTTAACTGGGTTGCTGCTGCTGGGGAGAAGGGGGAGCTGGTATGGGGGGTGTGGTCGGGGCGGGGGAGGCGCCGCTTGGGGGAGATACGGCTACGTGGGAACCAGGTGAGGAGCTGGATTGAAAAAGGAGATGGCTAGTCGTCAAGCGGGGGGGGTGGGGGGGGGTAAAGAGCCCCCCAACCCGGTTGATCACGTGGAATGTGAGAGGGCTGAACGGGCCGATTAAGAGGGCACCGGTACTCGCACACCTAAAGAAACTTAAGGCAGATGTGGTTATGCTTCAGGAGACGCCTCTGAAGCTGATAGACCAGGTTAGACTTCGCAAAGGATGGGTGGGGCAGGTGTTTCATTCGGGGCTAGACGCAAAAAACAGGGGGATGGCCATACTAGTGGGGAAGCGGGTAATGTTTGAGGCAAAGACTATAGTGGCGGATAGTGGGGGCAGATACGTGATGGTGAGTGGCAAATTGCAAGGGGAGGCTGTGGTATTAGTGAACGTGTATGCCCCGAACTGGGATGATGCCAACTTTATGAGGCGTATGTTAGGACGAATCCCGGACCTAGAAGTGGGGAAGTTGGTAATGGGTGGAGATTTTAATACGGTGCTGGACCCAGGGCTGGACAGATCGAGGTCCAGGACCGGAAGGAGGCCGGCTGCAGCTAGGGTGCTTAAGGACTTTATGGAGCAGATGGGAGGAGTAGACCCCTGGAGATTTCGTAGACCTAAGAGTAAGGAGTTTTCGTTTTTCTCCTATGTCCACAAAGTTTATTCACGAATAGATTTTTTTGTTTTGGGAAGGGCACTGATCCCAAAGGTGACGGGGACGGAGTACACGGCTATAGCCATTTTGGTTCATGCTCCACATTGAGTGGACCTGGAGATAGGGGAAGAAAAACAACAGCGTCCACCCTGGAGAATGGACATGGGATTATTGGCAGATGAGGAGGTGTGTTTAAGGGTGAGAGGGTGTATTGAAAGGTACTTGGAACTCAATGATAATGGGGAGGTACAGGTGGGAGTAGTCTGGGAGGCGCTGAAGGCAGTGGTTAGAGGGGAGCTGATATCTATTAGGGCACATAAAGGAAAGCAGGAGGGTAGGGAAAGGGAGTGGTTGTTGAAATAACTTCTGAGGGTGGACAGACAATATGCGGAGGCACCGGAGGAGGGACTGTACAGGGAAAGGCAAAGGCTACATGTCGAATTTGACTTGTTGACAACGGGTAATGCAGAGGCACAATGGAGGAAGGCACAGGGTGTACAGTACGAATACGGGGAGAAGGCGAGCAGGTTGCTGGCCCACCAACTGAGGAAAAGGGGAGCAGCGAGGGAGATAGGGGGGGTGAGAGATGAGGAGAGAGAGATGGAGCGGGGAGCGGAGAGAGTGAATGGCGTGTTCAAGGCATTTTACGAAAGATTATATGAAGCTCAGCCCCCGGATGGGAAGGAGAGACTGATGATCTTTCTGGATCAGCTGGAATTTCCTAAGGTGGAGGAGCAGGAGAGGGTGGGACTGGGAGCACAGATTGAGATGGAGGAAGTGGTGAAAGGGATTGGGAGCATGCAGGCGGGGAAGGCCCCGGAACCAGACGGATTCCCAGTTGAATTCTATAGGAAATATATGGACTTGCTGGCCCCGCTACTGATGAGAACCTTTAATGAGGCGAGGGAAAGGGGGCAGCTGCCCCCGACTATGTCAGAGGCAATGATATCGCTCCTCCTAAAGAAGGAAAAAGACCCGCTGCAATGCGGGTCATACAGGCCCATTTCCCTCCTGAATGTGGACGCTAAGATTCTGGCCAAGGTAATGGCAATGAGGATAGAGGATTGTGTCCCGGGGGTGGTTCATGAGGATCAAACTGGGTTTGTGAAGGGGAGACAGCTGAATACAAATATACGGAGGCTGCTAGGGGTAATGATGATGCCCCCACCAGAGGGGGAAGTGGAGATAGTGGTGGCGATGGATGCCGAGAAAGCATTTGATAGAGTGGAGTGGGATTATTTGTGGGAGGTGTTGAGGAGATTTGGTTTTGGGGATGGGTATATCAGGTGGGTACAGTTGCTGTATAGGGCCCCGATGGCGAGCGTGGTCACGAATGGACGGGGGTCTGACTATTTTTGGCTCCATAGAGGGACGAGGCAGGGATGTCCTCTGTCCCCGTTATTGTTTGCACTGGCGACTGAACCCCTGGCCATAGCATTGAGGGGTTCCAGGAAGTGGAGGGGAGTACTCAGGGGGGGAGAAGAACACCGGGTATCTCTGTATGCGGATGATTTGTTGCTATATGTGGCGGACCCGGCGGAGGGGTTGCCAGAGATAATGCGGATACTTGGGGAGTTTGGGAATTTTTCAGGGTATAAATTGAACATGGGGAAAAGTGAGTTGTTTGTGGTGCATCCAGGGGAGCAGAGCAGAGAGATAGAGGATTTACCGTTGAGGACGGTAACAAGGGACTTCCGGTACTTGGGGATCCAGATAGCCAAGAATTGGGGTGCATTACACAGGCTTAATTTAACGCGGTTGGTGGAACAGATGGAGGAGGACTTTAAGAGATGGGACATGGTGTCCCTGTCATTGGCAGGTAGGGTGCAGGCGGTTAAAATGGTGGTCCTCCCGAGATTCCTTTTTGTGTTTCAGTTCCTCCCGGTGGTGATCACGAAGGCTTTTTTCAAAAGAATTGAGAAGAGTATTATGAGTTTTGTGTGGGCTGGGAAGACCCCGAGAGTGAGGAGGGGATTCTTGCAGCGTAGTAGGGACAGGGGGGAGCTGGCACTACGAGCCTAAGTGAGTACTACTGGGCCGCCAATGTTTCAATGGTGTGTAAGTGGATGGGAGAAGGGGAGGGAGCGGCGTGGAAGAGATTGGAGAGGGCGTACTGCAGGGGGACTAGCCTACAAGCAATGGTGACATTGCCACCAAAGAAATACACCACAAGCCCGGTGGTGGTGGCTACATTGAAAATTTGGGGGCAGTGGAGACGGCATAGGGGAAGGACGGGAGCTTCGGTGCGGTCCCCGATAAGAAACAATCATAGGTTCGTTCCGGGGAGAATGGATGGGGGATTTGGAGCATGGCAAAGAGCTGGGGTAGTACAACTGAGAGATCTGTTTGTAGATGGGACGTTTGCGAGTCTGGGAGCGCTGACGGAAAAATATGGGTTGCCCCAAGGGAATGCATTTCGGTACATGCAATTGAGGGCTTTTGCGAGGCAACAGGTGAGGGAATTCCCGCAGCTCCCGACGCAGGAGGTGCAGGATAGAGTGATCTCAGAGACATGGGTGGGGGATGGTAAGGTGTCGGACATATACAGGGAAATGAGGGACGAGGGGGAGATCATGGTAGATGAGCTGAAAGGGAAATGGGAAGAAGAACTGGGGGAGGAGATTGAGGAGGGGCTGTGGGCTGATGCCCTACGTAGGGTAAACTCATCGTCCTCATGTGCCAGGCTAAGCCTGATACAATTTAAGGTGTTACACAGGGCACATATGACTGGAGCACGGCTTAGTAAATTTTTGGGGTAGAGGATAGGTGTGCGAGATGCTCGAGAGGCCCAGCGAATCACATCCACATGTTCTGGTCATGCCCGGCGCTACAGGGGTTCTGGGTGGGGGTGGCAAAGGTGCTTTTGAAGGTGGTGGGGGTCCAGGTCGAACCAAGCTGGGGGTTGGCTATATTTGGGGTTGCAGAAGAGCCGGGAGTGCAGGAGGCGAGAGAGGCTGACGTGTTGGCCTTTGCGTCCCTAGTAGCCCAGCGCAGGATATTGTTAATGTGGAAGGAAGCCAAACCCCCGGGCGTGGAGACCTGGATAAACAACATGGCAGGGTTTATAAAGTTAGAACGGATTAAGTTTGTGTTAAGGGGTTCGGCTCAGGGGTTCACCAGGCGGTGGCAACCGTTCGTCGATTACCTCACAGAAAGATAGAGGGAATGGAAAAGAAGTAGACAACAGCAGCAACCCAGGGGGAAGGGGGGGGGGAGGAATCGGATGGACTCTCAGAGATGTTATTGTATATGTATAATATGTATAGGTATTTGTTATAGATAATTGTATATTGGATTGTTGGATTGTATTTTTGGAGAGTATTTATTTTGGACAAGGCAGTTGCCATTCAGTTTTGTTCTTGTTTTTGTTTATAAATTATTTATTTATTTGTTTAAAACTGGCCACTGTTATTTATATTGCTTTACTGTTGTGTAAAAGAAACACTATGTACTGTTATGTTTGGCCAAAAATCTTGAATAAAATATATTTTTTTAAAAAAAGAAAGTGCTTTGACAGAGTTCATCAATAGTGACTTAAATTGAATCGTGAAAAATGTCAGTTTGGGATCCACAAATTGAAATTTTTAGGCGCTAACATATCGCAGGAAGGAATTTGACCAGATCCAGCCAACATCAATGCCATAGGGGAAATACTGGTCCCAATGGACAAGAAAGCAATTCTGCGAATGTTCGGTGTGGTGAACTTCATGGGGAAGTTCATTCCAAACTTAACCAATCGTACAATGGTTCTACGTAACCTCATAAAGAAGAATGTTGACTTTAAATGGATGCCTGAACACGCAGCTAAGTGGCAAGACACGAAAACAGCTCAGACCACTGCTCAAGTGTCAATATTCTATGACTCGATGAATGAAATGAAAATCTCCACTGATGTCAGCAAACAGGGCATTGGCGTCCTACTTCAGAAGGCTGATCAGGATATGTGGAAATCCCGATCGATGACTCCTACAGAGCAGACATTTGCCAAATTAAAAAAGAGTGCTTTGGTCTCTTAACAGGCATCACTAAATTTCATAACTATGTCTATTGGTTGCCACATTTCATCGTCAAAACTGATCACAGACCGTTCGTTAACATCATCAAAAAAGACCTCAACGAGATGTTTCCACATCTTCAGAGAATGATAATGAAGCTAAGGCGCTACGATTTCACACTAGTCTGCACACCAGGGAAAGACTTTGTTGTTGCTGATACCTTATCCAGAGCTCCCACTGATACTGACACATCAGATACAAATACAGTACACATAGTAGAAGCACACGCCTCTTTTGTTGCCGAGATGCTACCAGTGTCTGACAGAAAACTATGAATCATAAAAGAAGAAACAGAAAAGGATCTGACACTCCAAAGGGTAATCAAATACCTCAAGGAAGGATAGCCCAATGAATGTTGCTCTGCCTTTCGCAATATCAAAGATAACCTCATAGTAATTGATGGATTCCTACTCAAAGGAGACAAGGTATTTTGGAACAGATACACTTCGGGTCAACAAGGTATTGAAAAATGTAGTAGACGAGCAAGACAATCTGTGTACTGGCCTGGAATCAACACGGATGTGGACAATCATATGCAGGAATGCAGCATCTGTCAAATGCATCAATCTGTGCAATGCAAAGAAAGTATAGAACAAAATGAACTCATCACCAATCCATGGATCAAAGTTGGTATGGATCTATTCTACTTTAAAGGTCATGACTATTTAGTCATCATCGACTATTATTCCAACTATCCCGAGGTGATTACGTTGAATGATTCAACGACAAGATCTGTAATATGAGCAGCAAAATCTGTTTTGGCTCGTCATAGAGTCATAGAATTTACAGTGCCGAAGGAGGCCACCCGTCCCATCGAGTCCACACCGGCCCTTGGAAAGAGCACCCACCCAAGCTCGCACCTCCACCCTATCCCCGCAACCCAGTGACCCCACCCAGCGTTTTTGGACATTGAGGGCAATTTAGCAAGGCCAATCCACCTAACCTGCACATCTTTGGACTGTGGGAGGAAACCGGAGCACCCGGAAGAAACCCAGGCAGACACTGGGAGAAAGTGTAAACTCCACACAGACAGTGATCTAAGCCGGGAATCAAACCTGGGACCCTGGAGCTGTGAAGCAACTGTGCTACCATTGTCCTACCGTTCCCCCTCGTCATGGGATTCCGTTACACGTTGTCTCTGACAATGGTCCTTGCTTCACAAGCTGGGAGTGGACACAATTTGCAGAAAGGTATAATTTTAATCACATCGCATCAAGTCCATTGTATGCTCAATCAAATGGCAAAGCAGAGAAAGGCATAGAAATTGTCAAAAAAACTGTTCTATAAAGCAATCGATGACAACAAAGACTTATCTTCGGCACTGTTGACGTACAGAGCCACACAACTGTCATCAGGTTTATCGCCTGTCCAGATGTTGATGGAAAGAAAAATTCACACCATGTTATCTGAGGTCACTATTCCAAATATGGATCATCAAGAGATATATAGCCGCCTAAGGTTACAAAAACAGAAATAAAAAGAGAACTATGACAAGCACACAAAACCTTCATCAAAGTTAAAAGAAGAAGACTACATTTGTATACAAAATCCTGATGGTGGATGGCAACATATACTAAAAGTCTAAGACAAGTTGCACCCAGATCGTACTTGGTTCAGACTGAACAAGGTTCAATGTTCAGAAGAAATAAAATATCATTATTGCAAATAAAACATCATGCTCCATCTCAAGCTCAGAACATTATTGTTCAAGATGACATCTTTAAAGACATTGACTTTCCGAATCCATCCTTGTCACCAATGCAGCAAGACGATTTGGAAAATTAATTGCATACTTTGACAAAACCACTGAGAAGATCAACTAGAACAAGGAGAACACCGAACAGATTAAAGTGGTAATGACTGTAATAACTATTCATATGTCATCAACAATGTGACTTAACAGTTATTTTGCAACTGAATGTAAAAAAAAGCAAGTTAATGATTCATGCTTGCTCATGTAATGTTCAAAGAACAAATGTCACAAAGTTCATAACTTTTTTTTCCAAAGAAAGGGGGATGTGACATTATTATAAATGTAAGAATTGCAAGGGTTAATGAAATGTCTAAATCAACCACTAGAGGGAGCTAGATATATAAGACTTTGAGACTGAAGGAAAGATAGTGTGAGTGAGAGCAGATCATAGTTAATGAAATAGCGTGGAGATTAGTAGTAGATGAGTGTAGATTATATGCCAATTATCAAATGTGTATTATGTTGGAGTAAGTGTCAAATCCAATTAAGTAGTATTAATAAATTTATAGCTTGTTCAATTTTAAAGCTATTTGTGGTCTTCGTGAACAATACGTCAACCGTCCTGAGTATAGAATACCACACCTATGGTCCAGGGGGTGATTGATAGGATGCATGTTTCCCTACGAGCACCTGCAGATGACAGGCCACTCTACACAAACTGAAAGGGGTCCACTCGATGAACGTGCAGCTGATATGTGACCATCAGCATCAGTGTGCATCACACATTCATCCTGGCACACTTGACGATTCCTAATGTGTTTGAGATGCCCCCACACCCCGGCTTGCGGGGGGGGGTGGGGCGGCGGTTTGGCCCCTGGTGTCAGGGTTATCCACTACGGTCATGGATAATGACACATATCCAGAGGCCACAGAGCAATGCAGAGACCCACTATAACGACGCCCATGCAGCGACCAAGGATTTGAGCGAGCGGTGCTTCAGTCTCCTGAAGATGCGGTTCAGGTGTCTGTACCGCTCTGGAGGGGCCCTCCAATATGACGCTGAGAGGGTATTCTGCAACTTGGTGGCCTGCTGTTTCCTCCACAACATCATGCAGCAGAGGGGTAATGTATTGGAGGAGGAACACCAGGCCTCCCCCGACAAGGAGGTTGTGGGGTGGGGGAGGATGGGCAGGACATGGGGCCCAGGCAGGCACGTGCGCGCCAGGGCCAGGGACGCCTTGATCACCTCCAGGTTCACCAACTAGTGAAGGGCGGCGGCAGGCCATGGACACCGCATCCGACCCCCGCACCTGCAACCCCATCCGTGATACATACCTGCCGCACTACAGGGTGCGGGCCCTGGGTTGGCAGTAACAGTGGTTCTGGTCCATGGGATTGAGGATGATGAAAACCCACTCTGTGACGAGCTCTGGTGGTCCGCATCGTATGACACCGTCTGACTCCTGCACACAGTAGCACTTTCCACCATTCACTTGGGTGATGCCTGCTTGCAAGCTGGCCATTCCATCCCCCCAACGGTCCCATCAGATCCCTGGGGTGACCGTGGTGGGGACGGCCGGGGGTTGGGGTGGCGGAGGTTGGGGAGCCCGGCCACCCACAACGTCCGCCCATTCCCCCCACCCCTCCCATTCCCTCTCTTGCCAGCCAGACCAGTCAACCCTCACACCCATCTGACAGACCACCGAGACAGGTTGTAACAGTGGTAACAGGTGTTTAATGTGACAAAGTATATGCATATTTGTGCCCTCGCCCCTATAACTAAACTGTGCCCTGCACACGTGTCAACTTAACTAGTGTCTAACTTTCTGGCCTAACGCTACGTCTAACTGGGTCCCAGACGGTACAGCAGGAGTGGAAGCAGCTGATGCACTCTCAATTACGATGAGATGAGAGTGGATTGTAACCGAGGCTTTATTACACAGAGATGTGTGGCCTTGCTGATATGCTGCCCGCATTACAACTGAACAGGCCCAGGTTAATCATGCATTACTATCCCTGTGCTCTTTCCTAGGGGCTAATGTGCTGCAGATAACTCTATGAATTTAACCCCTTTGAAATTTTGCCCAGATTAGTTAACTGCAGGCAGATCCTGCCTACTGCATAAATGCAGTAGACATAATTTATCTGGATTAATCATTGGCATGTAACCAACCAAATGATGAAATCTGTCTCGTTTAGCCTACAAACAAAATCTGTGTGTTGCTTTTCAGAATTACTTAGAGTCAAATTTGAAATCAAATTCTTAAAATGTTATTTGAGTGAAATTTATGTTGTTTTGCAAAACAAAGACTGCATGAATGAATGAGGGAGAAAATGCATGTAACATCATGCTGATTTCATATCTGTCGCAACATTTATTGGTTCCAAATTAAATACTCTTATGAATTTCAAATGCATGTTAAAACCAAAGAGATGCACACAAAGAGACATTCCTCATCCTAATTTGATTTTTTTTTTAAATTATGAATTTCTTTTTGAAAGCAACTTAGCACCAATGTTTGTTTATTGTTAGAAAATGTAGAAGGCCAAAACCTGATGCATATCAGCTAGATATAAGAAAGAATGGGAGAAAGATAAAGATGCAGAGAAAATAATGATAGGATTGGGCAGAATGAACATGGATCTATGAAAAATAAATCATGCCAACCAAACCAGTTGGAGTATCGCGAGGATGGAATTAGCCGAGTAGATAAAGAGGAACCAGTGGATGTGGTATATTTGGCTTTTCAGAGAGATTTTAATAAGGTTCCGCGCAAAAGGCTAGTAAACCAAATTAGAGCACATATGATTGGGGGGGGGGGGGGGGTGAATGTATTGGCATGGATTGAGAATTGTTTAACGGACAGAGGAAAGAGAATAGGAATAAATGGGTAATTTTCAGGTTGACAGGTTGTGACTAGTGGGATACCACAAGAATCAATGTTTGGGCCAAGCTATTCACAATCTACACCAATTATTTGTATGTGGAGATAAATTTGCAGATGACACAAAACTAAGTAGACGTGTGAGCTGTGAGTAGGATGCAAAGATGCAGTAAAGGGATTTGGAGAGGCTAAGTGAATGGGCAAATATTTGACAGCTGGAATATTTGGTAGGGAAAACAGAAATACAGAGCATTTCTTAAATGGAGAGAGGCGGCAAGTGTTGAACTTCAGAGGGATTTGGGTGTCCTTGGGAGTCTCTGAAAGCTAAAATGCAGTTACTGCAAGCAATTAAGAAGGCAAATGGTGTGTTGGCCTTTCTCACAGAGGAAGTAACAAAGTATTTCTGCAATTATCTGGAGGCTTGGGTGAGACCGCACCTGGAGCACTATGCGCAGTTTTGGTCCCTTTCCTAGGGAAAGACATACATCCCATAGAGAGAGTGCAATGAAAGTGCACCAAATCTATTCCTGGGAGGGAGGTATTGTCATATGAGGAAAGATTAAATAGACTGGGCCTTTATTTTCTGGAGTTCAAGACGAATGAGAAGTGATCACAATCAAACATGCAAAATTCATACAGGGTTCAACACGGTGGATGCAAGAAGGTAGTTCCCCTTAGCTGAAGAGAGGGCAGGGGAGGTGCATCTAGAACCAGGGAACACAGTCTCAAAATATGGGCAGGCCATATAGGACTGAGATGAGGAGGAATTTCTTCACTCGGAAGCTGGTGAATCCTTGGAATTCTCCACCCCAAAAGGCTTTTTAAGCTCAGTATTGGGTATGTTCAAGACAGAAATCAATCGATTTCTATGCATATAGGAAAATGGGTGGCACAGCGGTTAGCACTGGTGCCTCACAGCTCCAGGGTCCTGGGTTCAATTCCTCCTCAGGTGACTGTGTGGAGTTTACCGTCTCTCCGTGGGTTTCCTGTGGTCTTGGTTTCCTCCCGTAATCCAAAGATGTGCAGATTGGGTGGATTGGCCATGTTGAATTGCCCCTCCGTATCCAAAAAGGGTAGGTGGGATTACTGGGTTGTGGGAATAGGGTGGAGGTGTAGGCTTAAATGAGGTGCTCTTTCCAAGGGCCAGTGCCAACTCAATGGGCCAAATGGCCTCCTTTTGCACTGTAGGGATTCTATGATCTATATGTTGAAATCGGAAATCAACTATGATCTCACTGAATGCTGGAGTGGGCTTGAAAGGCTGAATTACCTACCCTGCTCCTATTTCTTATGTTGTTATGTTCCAAGAACCCCTCACAAAACACTAAATGTAAGTGCAGTGATATTCCATGAAGTTACAAATCAGTGCTGATTGACTTGGTGTGCCTCCTGCTCCTTCCCCTGCCCCCACGATCGATTGCTGTCAGGTCCATGCTCTCCCTTGCCCCTCATTGCTGAAATACATAAAGCATCCGCCAACATGCCACTTCCATCGAACCTTAAGTTTCCCCATAAAATTTGGCCGAATTTCTGAGGGCTGTCTCATGTGGTTCTTTGCATTACTGGATTGATTGTGCTGAGTGCAGCTCTTTCACAAATGTTTAAAGCCTACAATTTCAAATTTGCTGATTTCCCAACAGTAATCAACCTTTTGTGCTTGATTTCTTTTGGGGAACGGGCCTTAGAAAGTATAATACGATCCCACACAAAATTTGTTCCTGGACTGTGCAGGTAACAGTGGCTTTGTGCCGCTAGGACCCATTACCTCAGGTTGCTATGTGCCCAAAATGTCCATTTAAATGATTAAACTCCCTCCTATGTGCTTGGGGGTCTGACTGGGACCTTATTTATAAGTTACACTGTCACTTTTATGTTGTTACTAAGCTTAAATATCCTCACAATGAGAACAATTGTTTAACAGCTTGGCTTCTGCTTGCTAGAAAAGCAATTGTGAAGTACTTTTGACTTCCTTTTTTTGCATTTTGATCCCTGCAATTGTTAGGATCCTGGATGAGAAACCCAACAAATTGCAAATTGTAAGTCTGTGAGGAAAGGATACTTCGCCCCAGGAGTGATAACACTGATGGATAGTTATATTTTATGTTAAAACAAACTTTAATTTAAACACAGAATCATATCCTATTAGCAACAAAGTAAAGGTTTACAATTAACAGTTCCTAAATAAAAGGAACAAACTTTAATTTATTCCCTACACGTGCAAATATATATATATTCCAATTCAGCAAACCAATATAGTTCAAAAGCCACTTATAAATAAAGTGAACTATCAGGTTTACTTACTTTTCTCTGTGCAAAGTTACCTTGGAGAGAATCTTCCAGGAGGCAGCTGAAGTCCTGTCTTGTAAGACTAAACGCCTGTGACAGACCTGGCTCCACCCCTTAATTACATCATAAGACATTCTTCGGTCTTCTCCCGCTAAGATGCCCCATGACCTGTTTATCCAGGACTAAGAACAATCCCTCATAAATTATTTACACCACAGGGATCTTCAAAAATCAAAACAATATTCCATTAGCCATCTACATGTAAATAAGTGAATGGTTAATACCCATAATTACTTCACTTTTACGACCCCTTAATCACAACGTTAGCAGACACACTGTCTGATGTATAACATTCAGAACATTACTGCAACAGATATAAAATTCAATATATAACAACCTCCTATATTCACCACACAACATGTTGCACAACTTCATGGTTAGTTTCTCCTTGTATTGAATAAGGACTGGACAATTTTACTCTATTCTTGATATCCTGTATGACTTCACTTTTGGTTTCTCACTTTGAATGAATCAAGCCTGCCGTATTTGATGTGGACAGCAAGATGTTAATAATTGTCGTTTCAGGAGATTTAAGTTACATTCCCATTTATCCGATTATAATGCGCATTTTTAAAATTTACAGTTGCACTGCAGGAATTTTGGCACATGTACAATATTTACTTTGAAACTTCTTTAAAAAGTGTGCTGAAAGTGCACACATGCAAAAACACACAGGCAGTCAGCTTTATAACTAAATTACATCTACGGGTTACATGGCCTGTTTGCTTTTGGCACAATGTTCCTAAGCAATGATTGGTGCTTGCCAGCGCTTGTGGGGTAATCCTGGTTTCACTTAACATCAGGATTCAAAGCTAGAGAAGCCAACTCAAATACCAAGAATTCAAAGAGGTGTCAGCCTTGGCTCAGTGGTAGCTCAAGCCTCTGGGTTGGAGATTATGGGCTCACTTCCCAGTCCAGAAACTTAATCTCGCCTGACACTGCAGTGCAGCACTGAGAGAATTGTCACAATGTCAGAAGGGTTATCTTTCAGATGAAACATTAAAACAAGGTACAAAATCAAATACTGTGGATGCTGGAAATCGGAAATAAAAACCAAAAATGCTGAAATTACTCAGCAGCTTTGGCAGCGTTTCAAAGATCATTGACTTGGAACGTTAACCTGTTTCTTTCTCCAAGGATGATGCCAGACCTGCTGAATATTTGCAGAACCTCCTTTTTTATTTGCATTAAACCGAGGTGTTGTCTGCCCTTTGAGAATGGTGAAACTTTCTTATGACTATTAAGAAAAAGACGAGGCAGCTGTCTACAGTGTCCTGACCATTATTAATTTATCAAACAACACAATTAAATTGGATTACCCTAGTTGTAATATTTCCTCCTCTGAGTCAAATTATGCAGTGTTCAATCTCTACTCCATAGCAAGCTCTGACATTGAGGTTGGAGTCTAGTGGGGTACGTATGACCATTAGGTGTAGGAGTCCAAATCAGCCACCCACCATATAGGACTAAGTATCTTATGGGCTGGTATGAAGGTGGATCCAACTTATTGTGGCTTGTCAGACGTTAATCGCTATTTCACACTGTTCTCATGGGAAGAATGTCAAGATATGAAAACAACAACAATGCTTATCTTATATCAAAAGATTAGACAGCAAATTTGGTTTCAATGGTTCACCAAATTTAACAAGACTGGAATATCTGGCACAGTAATTTGATGTGCCATTCCCATTGTTCGGAGGAGTCACAGTGCACCTGAAGACGCTAGTGCTGATTGAGGTAAGACAGCATGCAATTGTGTTGAAGATTTTGAAGGGGCTGGTGGAAACCATCCAAAGATGAGAACATGAACTATCCTGCCTGAAAGAAATTAGCAGATACAAATAGGTGAGATTAACCCAAGAGGGAAATAGAAAAAGAAGGAACTAGATTAACAAATAGGCGAAAGAATGTTATTTTTTTGAGCTCTTACTATCACAATAAAATTTAAGTGTATGTTTTGGAGCAGAGTGCAACATGAAAGGCATTCTTTTGAAAATGAAACAAATTATACCCCTTTGTAAAATTGAAGGTACTTCTATTAATCACTGGTCTGCACCAAATCTAACAATATCCATTGAAGAGAGAACAATAACGTGGAATAATAAAATACTATTGTTATGTGCAATTATTCTTTCACTTGCAAGAAAGGCCTTTACAAATCATTGGCACTGCAGCATGTTTGAGCTCATTTTGACAAAGGAACTGATGGAATTGTTCTGTTATTGGTCTGTATCCGACATTTACAGGTTGAATTTCCCCAGATCCCGATCTCCCACTTCAATGTCAGTGGAGGATCTGCAGGAACCCTGGAAAAAGAGGAAAAGGAATAATAATAATCTAATAATAATAATAATCTTTATTATTGTCACAAGTAGGCTTACATTAACACTGCAATGAAGTTACTGTGAAAAGCCCCTAGTTGCCACACTCATGCGCCTCATCGGATACACAGAGGGAGAAATCAGAAAGCCCAATTCATTTAACAGCACGTCTTTCGGGACTTGTGGGAGGAAACCGGAGCACCCAGAGGAAACCCATGCAGACACGGGGAGAATGTGAAGACTCCGAACAGACAGTGGCCCATGCCGAGAATCGAACCTTGGTCCATGGCACTGTGAAGCCACGGTGCTAACCACTGAGCTACCATGCCGCCCTGTATCAAGTACTGCACCAAGGTGGGTGCATTCATTTGAAACATCTGACTGTGTAAGTTTACTGATGTCACTTATGCGGTACATATTTGTCTGAAATTTCCATGAGGGATCTTCTGGAATCTCAATATAACTTTGGCAGAAATCTGCAGGGTTTCCACTAAAGTTGCATCATCTATGGAAATCCCATGGGTTTGCAAAGATTACGTCGGTGCCACACTTAAGGGACATGTTTGTGGACTCACTGGCAAGGGGCACCCTGCCCCCCACGCTAGCGCAGGCCACAATTTCACTGATACCCAAAAAAGATAATGACCTGACGGAATGTGGATCATACAGACCCATTTCATTGCTGAACGTGGATGCAAAAATACTCGCAAAGGTCCTGGCCAAAAGGCTGGAGGGCTGTGTACCAGAGGTGGTCGCAGAGGACCAAAGGGGCTTTGTCAAGGGTAGGCAGCTCACAGCGAACATCAGGTGGCTGCTGAACGTAATAATGACCCCCTCCGGAGAGAGAACACGAGAGGTGATCATCTCCCTGGACGCAGAAAAGGCCTTCGACAGAGTCAAATGGAAATATCTCCTCGAGGTACTGGAACGGTTTGGGCTAGGAGCGGGGTTCACCACCTAGGTGAGGCTCCTGTACAATGTTCCCAAAGCGAGCATCCGAACGAACACCAGCAGCTCTGAATACTTCCAGCTGCAGAGAAGAACAGGACAGGGCTGCCCCCTGTCCCCATTCTTGTTCCCGTTAGCAATCGAACCCCTGGCGATAGCCCTGCGGGACGCGAAAAGCTGGAAGGGAATCCGGAGAGGAGACAGAGAGCACAGAGTCTCACTCTATGCAGATGACCTGCTCCTCTATGTCTCGAAGCCACAGGAGGGACTGAAGGCAATACTAACTGAAAGAGTTTGGAACCTTCTCGGGCTACAAACTTAACCTGGACAAAAACGAGGCATTCCCAGTGAACCCAAACGGGGGAGGGAGAGAGCTGAAGGGGCGCCCATTCAAAACAGCCCAGAACAGATTCCGCTACCTGGGTGTGGTGAATGTATTCACCATAATATAAGTTGTCTGTATAGTACTGTGGTTTATGGCCAGGGAATGGTAATATGATCTCCTTCCATGTATTGTACTGGAACCCTAGTGGGCTCCGCCTCTGGCTCTGCCTCCCCCCGGGGGGGTATATAGACCTGCCGCCTGTGGGCGGTGCTCATTGTTACAGCAGTCACAGGCAGGCAAGTTCTTGGATAATAAATCCTATGTTCACTCGTTCTCATCGTCTTGTAGTGAATTGATGGTACATCACTGGGGATCCAGATAGCCAGAGAGTGGACACAGATCCACAAGTGGAACCTGACCAGCCTGGTGGAGGAAGTAAGAAGAGACCTTCAAAGGCGGGGCTCACTCCCACTCTCCCTGGCGGGGAGAGTGCAGACAATCAAGATGAATGTACTGCCAAGGTTCCTCTTCCTGTTTAGATCCATTCCGATCTTCATCCCCAAGACCTTTTTCCAAAACATCGACAGTCTAATCATGACGTTTGTGTGTGGGGGTGGGTGGCGGGGGGGGGGGGGGGGGGGGGGGGGGGGGGTAAGAATCCGAGAATTCCCAAATAGACACTGCAAAGAAGGAAAATCAAAGGGGGTTTGGCCTTACCAAACCTACAATACTACCACTGGGCAGCAACGGCGGAAAGTGTGAGGGTATGGGTTCAAGAACCCGACACAGATTGGGTACAAATGGAGGAGGCATCCTGTAAAGGAACGACCCACCGGGCCCTGGCCACAGCAGCACTCCCATCCTCCTCAACAAGATACACAACGAGCCCAGTGGTAGCGGCCACGCTGAGAACGTGGACCCAGCTGACCAGCTGAGACAACACTTCAGGATAGCCATATGCGGCAATCACAGATTCCCCCCAGCCATGCTGCGTACCACCTTCAAAAGATGGAGGCGGGACGGGGCACATTGACGGTCGGGGATTTCTACGTAGGGCACAGACTGGCGACACGAGATGAACTGATGAGGAAGTGGAGGCTAGCAAAAGGACAGGAAATGAGACACCTCCAAATAAAACACTTCCTCCGCAAAGAGACAGTAGGGTACCCTGGGGCCCCAGAAAGCACACTACTAGAGGACCTGATAGGCACAAGCAACGAGAAGGGGGGGCTATGTTCAAAAATATACGGACAGCTACTGGACAGAGCCCGGACTCCACTGGATGAGGTCAGACAAAAATGGGAGGACGAACTGCGGACAGAGGTAGGATGGGGACTCTGGACCGAAGCACTCAGCAGAGTGAACTCCACCTCCTCCTGCGCAAGGCTAAGCCTAATGCAGCTCAAAGTGGTGCACAGAGCGCACCTGACCAGAACCCGAATGAGCAGGTTCTTCCCGGAGGTCGAGGACAAATGTGAGCTGTGCCAGAGGGGCCCAACCAACCACATCCAGATGTTTTGGGCTTGTCCCAAGCTTGCTGGGTTCTGCGCAGCCTTCTCCAAGGCAATGTCCAGGGTTGTGGGGGTGAGGGTAAAGCCATGCCCAATAGTGGCAATCTTCGGGGTATCGGAGCAGCCAGAGTTACAGATGGGGAAAGGGGCCAACACCCTCACTTTCGCTTCCCTCATCGCACGCCGGAGAATCCTGCTCGGCTGGCGATCGCAGCACCACCCACAGCCGCAGACTGGCTCGCTGACCTTTTGGAATTTCTCCACCTGGAGAAGATTAAGTACGCCACCCGAGGGTCAGAGGAAGGCTTCCTGGATACTTGGGGGCAGTTTGTCAGTCTGTTCCAAAACCTGTTCGAGGCCAGCAATGAGGAGTAACCTAATGTGAATTGTTTTAAAACACCAAGGTAGATGCCGTACCAAAAGACTGCGCAACCCGGGGGGGAGGCGGAAGGAAGGTGGGGAAACCACGAGAGATGAGGGGGGGGGGCTAATCCCCCCCTTTTTTTTTCTCTCCAGCCTGCCTGGAAAATAAAATAAAAGCACAGCCGAAGCCGGTGGGGGGGGGGGGGGGGGGGGGGGGGGGGGGGGGCAACGGGGAAGTGGGAGGAACCATAGACCGATCCAGAGGGCAACAAAATGCACATAGGGTCAGTTAAATGAAGGACAAACTAAACCTCTCTGTATAATAATACAGAGAAAAATGTGATGTGTATATATACAACAGATTATCAACATAGGAAGTGCCAATAAAACGATTTATTAAAAAAAAGATTACATCGGTGAGCAAGCGGACAAAGGAAAATACATCACGGTGAATGCAATATAATAACATAGAATACACAGTGTGGCATATACCCTGGCACAGCTACACAAATTTCAACTTCCAGAAGGGGCGTGTTCTACCGACCATGGTGCACCTGAATGGCAGTGCATCATGGCCGGTAGATGCCGGCAGAAGTCTCTCGCGGGCTTTCTGACAACCAGTACACCTGGCGAGATCTGCCCAGGTCTCGCAAGGCGTCGCGATTAGGATCCTGCCCACAATGGACGGAACAAAGCCTTGCATGTCTAAGTAGGTTTAAAACTCTCTTAGGCGCACTGACCCTTAGGTGCTCCTGGCATTTACCGACTCCCCAGGGAGTCCCCAGCCAGGTGCAGTTCAGCACTGGTCCACACAAATGTGGGCCAGACAGAACGGCACCCAGTAATTCTCCTGGGCCATCCGAGGCCACTGGGTGGTCAGGGACAGTGCAGGATGGCCCCCTGGCCCTACCCCTGGAACACGGGGACTGTGGCACAGGGTGCCCAGGTGGCACTGCTAAGCCAGCAGGAACAGTGACCGGATGCCAGGGTGGCAGTGCCATGGTATCACTGCCAGGCTTCAGCGCCTGAGGCGGGCCATGCCCATGAAGGGGGCGTGGGAATGTCTGAAAAGGGGGGCCCTCAACAATCTCAAAGTGGAGTGTCATCACTTGGCGGGGGGGGGTGCAATGCATACGTATAAGGTGACATTGCCCATGGGTGGGGGATACAAGCCCACTTAGAGATCGGGGCACCCTCTCAAAATGGTGGCCGCGGTTGGGGGGAGGGCCTACTAGCGCCCGCAGTCCGCCATGCCACCCCCTAGATCATGTGTGCCCATACTGAAGCCAACGCCGGCTCCCGCCTATCAGTCCCACACCAACCACCCACAACTCCCACTGACTGTGGTGGCCACTGGCTGCCCGGCCGAAGGCTATTGCAAAAAGGGAATTGGAAATCGTAGTAAAGTGAGCACTTCTCAGCTCCCAAGTGGATTCCCATGGGTAAGCATGCCATGTCGCAGGTGGAAGTTATTGCCTAGCATCCCAATCAGACCGTGAGGCCTGGTCACTCTGCATAAACACTGGAAGACTTAACACCACAGACGCAGCAGCCAATATCCAAACACCCAGGTGCAGGGGTTGAGCACTGGGATCAGAGGGTGAGCATGTGCACCAGTGTGGGAATGAGCGCCCGGTCCAGGTAACTTTACGAGCGGGTGGCTGGAGTACAGGGTCCGGTGCCCCCACTGTGGCCTGAGGTGCATTGGCAGGGCAGGTTGGATGGCACCCAGATGGATGATGGGGGATACGCGGGGGAGAATGGGGGGGAGCCATGGGGGACTGGAGGATCCCAGGTGGAAGTCATGGCTGGTTGTCAGTCCCTCACCATGTCCAATTCCTTTCAGACATTTCACGAGATGGATGATATCTTGGACGTCGCGGAGGCTGCCCTCATGGTGCAGCTGGCCGGTCAGGCAGCCAGAAGCCGGAGAAGGCAGCGGCAGCAGGAATATCAACAGAGGCTCGAGGCGATGGCCCATGTGCTGGGCCCCACCCCACACTCTGAGGACACGGCCCTTTTTCAGGCCAGGGGCAACCCAGAGGGGGTGGTAGCCGATGGCCCAAGGTGTACAGGCGTCGCTGGTCTTTCAAACAGATGACAGACAGCATGTGCCACAGGAGCTCCGCCTCAACAAGAGTATGGTGCGGCATATATGCCATGCCCTTGTGGAGTGGCTCTGCGTGGAGAAGGAGGATACCTGCTCTGGTGGTCGTCAATGGCACCGCAGCCCTGAAACTTCAGGATCATTCCAGGGCTCAAGCTTGTGTGGCATTTCACAAGCTACAGCCCGCAAGTGCATCCGTGAAGTAACGGATGACCTGTTTGCCCGGGCAGCTAATTGTATAAACCATATAAACTTTGACATGGACCAAGCCCAACAGGATGCCCGGGCAGCAGAATTCTCCGCCATCACTGGCATGCCCAGGTCCAAGTGTTAATAGATGGCAAGCATGTCGCTTGCATGCACCAGGGCATCAGGGAGTGTCCGACATGAACAGGAAGGGGGTTCCACTCCCTAAACGTTCAACTCGTGTAAAGCCACTACATCCGGATCATGCATGTGCGTGCATGCTTCCCAGCTACATCCTGGGGCAGTCAGAGATATCCGGTCTCTTCGAGGACCACCCCAGGGTGACCGGTTGGGGGCTAAGGGGTACCCACTTGGGACCTGGCTAATGACATAAGTATGGAGGCCGGTGACCGACGTGGAGACCCAATATAATGAGGCCCATGCAGCCACCGGGCTTACATTGCGTGGTGCATTGGGCTGCTCAAAATGCGATTCCGATGCCTCGACCGCTCTGGTGGTGCACTGAATTAGACCTCCCAGAGGGTCGCCCGCTTTGTGGTGGTCTGCTGTGGCCCCCACAACCTGAACAGCAGTGGGGCAACGTGCCTGAGGTGTTGGGGGAGAAACATGTGGCCACTGCTGAGGAGGAAGACAAAGAGGTACCGGACAAGAAGGGGCCGGAGGATGCGCTTGGGGAGGACAGGCAGGACCAGCCAGAGGAGGGAAGACAGGCAGCAGCGACGAGGGTCTGGCATGCCTGGAGATCCAGGGAGGCCCTCATCCTCAACCGTTTCTCATAGGACATGACTTGTCCGTCATCTCACCCCCTGCCTCCTCCTTCCCACCCACCGTCCCACCACGCCTGTTCCCTCACCCCCCCACCCAGCCCATATTAGCCCCTGCTCACCCCAAACCACTCAACCCCCCCCCCCCCCAGCGCCCCCCCCCCCCCCAAGCCCCTCCAAGCAACGAGTTCTACCCTCCCAGGGTTCATATTACATCACTCCAGTAGCCTGCGTCGATACTGCGGCAGGCACTGTCGAAGGCAGGGGGTGATGATAACCTGCTGTGAGCTCAATTCTGGTGTTCCTCAATCTATGCCATAGTCTGACTCCTGCCCTGTCTGCTGAGTGCGTGCTCACACCCACCACATGCACATGGTATGCCTTGGTGGGGGCGGGGCAGGGGCTTGGAGGTCGGCCTGCATTGTGGAATAACGTGTTATAGGCATCATATGTCTTGTGTTCAATGTGTTTTCATGACGTACATTTGTGACCTGAAGTACAAAACTCACCACTATTCTTAGAATTCCCCCTATACCAAAAAGGGTCAATAAGACATTCTGAATGGTGAACAGGGTTTCTCACTCCCTGACTCCTATGCAGACTTAGGTGGGTGCTGTTCGGGTCAATCTATATTTTCAAGTTATCCCCCGGTATAACCCATATCTTCATTGAAGATTTTATCTACTTACCACTTAGTAGCATCGATCCTGGGTCCCATGTTGCTAAATACGTAAAGTAGACTTTGTAATAACCACTGTTTCAGGTTAAAACTTTGAAGTTATTTTATTATTTTTTCTTTTAAGAGATAAAATCACTGTTTTTACAGAAAGGTAAAAAGATCTTTTCGTTGGATCCTCCTGGTCAGTTGTTAGACCTTCAGGTCTGCCTTGACAATCTTTCATCTTTAACTTTTGGTTTTCTCCTGATAGATTCGCTATTCTGCTCTGTTTCTGTGTTCTATTCTTCCCATGAGTGAGGGCAGCTATGAGAGCTGACTCTGCTGGCTGCTGTCGATTTAGGGTTTATATTGCCCTTCTAGCAGTTATTACATTTATATGACATTATCGTAAAGTAACTTCATTTTGCTCTTGACTGTTCAGTGTACCTTTAATCTTAATTACTTCTAACACGACTATGTATTCAAGTTGAGCATGACTTTAGCTCATCGAACTCTGATTACATTTTTTCCCTTTTAATGTTTAAAAGTGCTTTGATCCTAGAGGGGTGTTACATCTGGTTCCTGTCACTTCTAAAGTTGCTTTATTACCAAATAGTGCCCTTAGCTTGTGAGAACTCTGGCCCCGATTTGGGGTTAACCTGTGCTCTCGTGGGCACGTCATCTCCGGCTTTCCATACTCAACTGGTGTCAGCAGGATTTCACACCTAAACATTTGTCACCCAATTCAACTGAAGATCCTGGCAATTCTTTAATAACTGCTTACTAAAATAATTAACTTCTAAGAAGGTGCAAAATATTGTTATTGTTTCCCTTCATGTAACTAAAAGTTCAATCTGCTTTAACTTGAAAGACAGGCATCAGTTTTACAGCTTGAGCAGTCACAAGATGTTTTCTAAACATCTGTTGGATAAAGTATATCTGCATTTCAAAACCTTCTTTTGCTGCTGCTGTTAACCCTTCGTGGGATTTTTCCCTACATTTTCTCATGTACCCTCAGGTCAGGTTTTGCCAGACTTCCATGTTTCAAATGACATATTTTCCCATTTTTACTTGACACCCCCTCTTGGCATTTGAAACATAACTATATGTTTCGGGCAATTATCCCCCCATCCAATTATACTGACGAACATTTGTATGTACATGTCGTGATTTAAAATTGTGCACCAAAAACAATCGTAAATTTATCCACATCTCAGACCAGTGTCGATTGAAACAGCACCCAACTCAGTCCATCAGTAACCAAAAAGGTCTTTTGTTCATTACTGCCTGTCTAGTGTCCCATT
This sequence comes from Scyliorhinus torazame, assembly GCF_047496885.1. Lineage (NCBI taxonomy): Eukaryota > Metazoa > Chordata > Chondrichthyes > Carcharhiniformes > Scyliorhinidae > Scyliorhinus > Scyliorhinus torazame. The sequence goes on along the minus strand of NC_092714.1, from coordinate 106,853,330 downwards.
TTTCTGTCATCCAAATTGCTTTTCGTTTCTCATTGGAATCGTAAATTATGATATCATGTACTATCCACTGATTCCCTTGCTTCATCAATTTATAAGGTTCAGTCGATCCTGCTTCTAGTCCTGAATTCCTCTGACTGATGTCTAACACTGTTCCGAACTATGTATGTCTGCCAGCCCCTGGTTTACATGAGATAGTAACTTTCTGCCAAGTTTCCTTCAAATCTTTTTCTTCCGTTATCATTTCCCTTACCACATGAAGCATATATTTGCCATTAGAACATTTGCAACATAATAAGCCAACAGTAGCCGCAAAACCATCCCTAGGACATTGGTAGGCACATTTATTACATTCAACTCCTGGGGATAGAACCCAATTGAGTCTTCTTTCGTCGCATCGAACCATCACTTTTTCTTCTTCCAAATAAATTCTCCCTATTGTCAAATACACAGTCAAAAAAAAAGTCCTATCTTAACACATTGCTCATTACCTAACCACACAAATAGTTTGTGTGTTACAACTTTACATATTTTCAGCAGTTATCACAATTTCAACACTAAAGGATAAAGTGCAATATCGACACATCCCTCCGTGGTTCTATCTGAATGCTTTATAAGCCAGCACTTGGGACCAATAGTTATAAAATACAAATATGACGTGTTAACAACATCAATATTATTTGTGATGTTGCGTGCAGTTAAATCAAGAAAACACACTAAACTACCACTATTATACTTTGTTTATTTATCCCATGTTTACCCCCTCTATTAAAACATTCACACAGTTTCTAAAAATCTTCACCCTTGGTGATTGCTGATCAAGTTCTTGAACGGCACACATACCCCCATTATCATACATACTGAAATCCTCGTGCTGGTTCATCTTATGCTATGGCTTGCCTTCTTTCTCAATCTCTATTTGACTCTGTCAGATTCTGTTCTGCTGCTTTTGGCTAGAAGCTTACCAATTGTATTTGTAGACCTCACTCTTCTCTTTATCATGAGTTATGGTCCAAAATCATGTGATGTGAGAGTACCCTTTAAGAAATGAATGTTTAAGAAATGTACCTTTAAGAAATGGAGCTGCTCATGTTACTGGAGTGATGTCAGAGTGTGGGTGGAGCTGAGCTCCTGCTTTTTAGTTTCAGTTTGAGAAGGCTTGGGTGTGTCTGTGAGCTGCACTGCTGTTGATCTCTGCCATGAAGGACTATATCTTAATCATTTGGTGAATTCAGAAGAATTATAAATGTTTTCAGTATTGAATGTAAACCCTAATGTGCTCCTGTTTGAAGGTCTGTTAAGCCTTTTGGATGTTAAAAGGACGGCATACAGATTACTTTAGTGTTGTATTCTTTGGGGGGTGTATTTGATTTACTGGTTGCTAAGATGTTCACTGTTTGTTTTAGAAAGGTTAACTTGAGTTCATAGAATAAACATTGTTTTGTTTTAAAAACCACTGGTCCATTTTCTGCTGTACCAGACCTGTAGAGTGAGCCGTGTGCTCGTCATACCACAATCTATTAAAAGTTGTGGGTGAGGTGAACTCCATGATACACTTTGGTGTTCTCTAAACCCTGATGCATAATAATCAGCCAATTCTATCCTAATTGTTTCATTACTCAACTATCTGCCACCTATTTTAATTTAGTGGGCTTTAAACCTCCCTCTTACTAAAATAAACTACAAAATTCCAGCATTCTTTCCTTCTCAATTGGACATCTCTATGCCAAGCCATGTTAAGTCCCTTTCTCATACATATATAACAGTCTCTAACAATATTTCTTCCTTAATAACTATTACAGCTCTCCAATGCAATTTTGTTTGCTGTATTGGTTACAAATTTCCCGCCGTGGCATCAAGCTGCAAAAAATTTTCAAACAATTGTCATTCAGCATGTGGGGGTTCCTCGTCAGTCGGTGCTGTCTACCGAGACCCTTAATAAATCCACCGCGTAGTACGTGCCCCATGGCGACCGCAGATCATCCATCAGCTGATGTCCAGGACACATGTCCAGTCAGAAATGTGTGACCGAAGGTTTCACTGCTCAGTAATAATTTGATATTTTGATTTGTTTCTAACCCGTAAAGTTTTCCTCCGGGCTCTGTCATTTAATTCTCTCAAATATGTAGCCAATTGTATTATTTTTCGTTCTTTCTGTTCAGTACTTTTATTGCGACATTTGCAACATAAGTTTTGACATAATTTTAAAATTCCCAATTTCCAGAGCAATGCAGCGACTCTTACTCCTACTTGTGGTTTTGTTTTGTAACGCATTTCTTATCTTAACTTGCCCTTTCTCGGGGTCCCATTGAGTATCATTAGTTTTCCCCGAATACTATCTAAAAATCTTTAATTTATCTGGTAAGTTTAGTACGTATCCCAGGCTGCTTGTCAGTGCTCCCCACATTTTAACCCATCTAGCCTACTCCTAATCCTAGCTTTCTCCCTTCTTTCTTCAAACTTGATCCTTATTTTCCTCTGGAGTGTAGTCCTCTTTCTTCGTCCAAACAAATAGATCTGTATTATTTTTTCCATCTGAAAAATCAAACGAACAGGTCAACGTTGGAGAGGGCCCTATTCTTTCATTTGTATCTTCTATTTTTGTTTGGATACTCCAGTAGTGCCCTCTCCAGGACTTACGGATTTCCTTTGCCACCATTTATATATTTTTTATTTTTTAACTGGTTTGTTCTCCTGATCATTTATGTACATCATTCAATTGAGGCCTGTTAAGCCTCCTCCTTCTATCATTGCACCCCTGAGTGAGATTCAAAAAATCTCAAACTCCTCAGGTGGGATCCTCCGACCCCCCACCAGGTCGGAGAATCGCCGGGGGCGGTGTGAATCCTACCCCGCCGCTCCGACGCCGGCTGCCGAATTCTCCAGCGCTTGTTTTTGGGTGGGGGCGGGGATCACGCCGCGCCGGTCGGGGGCCGTTTGCAACGCCCCCCCCCCCGGCAATTCTCTGGGCCCCGATGGGCCGAGCGGCCGCCCGTTTTTGGCCAGTCCCACCAGCATGAAATGGACATGGTCCATCACGACGGGACCTGGCTTGTCAGCCATCTACCGGAGTCCTCGGGGGGGGGGGGGGGCGCGGGGGGATCCAGCTCCAGAGGGGCCCCCACGGTTGCCAGGCCCGTGATCAGGGCCCACCAATCTGTGGGCAGGCCTGTGCTGTGGGGGCACTCTTTCCCTCCACGCCAGCCTCTGTAGGGCTCCATCATGGCTGGCGTGGAGAAGAAACCCCCTGCCCATGCACAGGAAACACACCGGCAGTTTTACACATGCGCCAATTCGCGCCGGCCCACGGCGGCCCTTCAGCGCCGGTTTGCACGCCGTCAACCCCTCCGGCGCCAGCCTAGCCCCCGGAAGTGCGGAGGATTCCGCAACTTCTGGGCGGCCCGACGCTGGAAGGGTTCGCGCCGCTCTTGGCGCCGGCGTCGGGCCATCCGGCAAGTTGCGGGAGAATCCTGCCCCTCCTCTTTTGCGCGCTCAGTGGTCCAATCTGGTCGAAACTTACCCTGATACATCTTGGGTATTGCTACTGCTTTTACTTCAATTTCTTTATTTTTTATTTATGACCAGATTTTTATGAAAGGTAAGTTCCGAACATGACATTTTAACTTTATCATCTGTACTATCAATGCTGCTTACAGGTTTTAATTCACTGTCTTCCCACTCTACTTCATCACATAATATTAGTAAGTGCAGTAATCCCCTGACACTCATAACCAAACATTCCTTTCCCTCTAAAGCCTCTCCATCGTTCGGGGTTTTCAATCTGTCCACAGAACCTTCTTCCCTATCTCGGGGTATATTTTGGTTCATATTTTTCATATTTTTTCCAAATCCATATCCCGGGTCAACCATTAATTTCCTACAACATTCCTTTTTCCCTTGTCCAATCGGTTTGGGGGTATAATCTATCCTGTGGCACGGCAGTGATACAGCCTCTAAACATTGTTAATTTTATGTCCCCGGGTCATCTCAACATCTTTTAAACTATATATTCCCTCACTAATTGGGACTATAAGTTTGTCACTTCTCCACAATCCAGCACATCCTTACATCGTTGTCGGCTACGTTTTCTCTGCAGTAATTACAATTTGTCATTATCATACCATCCCATATACAATTACTCCTCCCAGGGTCAAAATCTATCTTGTGGTCACAAACTTTGATCATTTGTGTTGCCTGATATTTTACAAAACAATTGTGGCAAAACTGAATTCCCCAAATTTCCCTGGGAGGCGCAGCATTTCCCCATCATTGTCGTTTTAAATCCAGTATCAAATTGTCTGAATACTCTGTGTCAGCCATTCTCCTGGGCTTCATATGAGTACACCCTGTCCAAACAATTGGGCTACAAAATGCACCACATCCTTGACACGATGTTTCTTGATGTTCACAATGAATCATTTTGAACTGAGGTCCATTAATAACAACCCTTGATCTATTATCCCATATTCTCAATTCCTTACTGATTATGTTTCTTTGTTCGCTGTCGATAGGTTGTCTATGAAGTATCATGATCCCTCTGCTATTATTCAATTGGGTCAGATGTTTTAGTTCTGATACAATTTATTTTGTTCCAGACGCCATGCTTCTCTAACTCAACTGTATGTTCACCCAAATTCTGAACGATCTTGTCTTTACCTTTTACAGCTTCACTGATTACTTTGCCTGTGGTTTTAGTTGGTAGCTTCATACTAACTTCCTTTGTGTTATCAATTGGTTTTAATATCCTAATTTTTCCTGCCTCTAATTTTATTAAATCTTTCCCTGCCATTGGATTCTCATTTCCTGATACTGCAAGTAATTTTCCTAATCTAACATCGGGTCCAATTTCCTTATTCCCTAAAGCTCCTTCTACCATGTATTTAACATTCTAAACCTCATTTTTCCTGCTAGTGACTTTCTTGTGAGTGATTGGGCATTAGGACCCTGGTGGAGCTGTGCCGTGTCAATTTCAACGCATTAGTTTCAAAGTAATGTCCTTCACAGAGCTCTGACTACTCCCGAGTAAAACTTCTTTTTGTGTTTATGCTAAGACCAATTTAGTTCTGACCATACTGATTTACTACCTCATAATACTGGTCACATTGCTACCTGCCGTTTATAACTTCTAATTGATGTGAAACTCGGTTTTGCACAACATAACATTTTAAAACTACAAACACCAAAGGAAATTCGCAAAACCTAATCAAACACACACACACTCATTCATCCATCGAGATCTTGGATCTCTACTCTGTAGGACTTCACAAATCCTTATTAAACACACACACACACTCATTTATCCACCAAGATCTTGGATCTCTATTAAATAGGGTTTTAGGTACTCTAACAAAAATTGAGACCCCTCCGTTCTGATAAGTCTGTCTTATCCAGGAGTTTTTTTCCCTCTTTTAATCTTTCCACCCTTGTTCCATTGCTTCATCTCTCTTGACCGTGTTTCAGAACAAGAGGATTGCCCTAATTGCCATATTTTTGATTTCTAACTTCTGTTCCTGGTTGTCCTTTTCAGGTCGACTCTGAAATTAAGGATAAGTAGCCTTTCTGGGCCCTATCCAAGGGTACAAAGGCACTATCTTCCTGTTTTAGTTAAGGGTCGATTGGTTATTAGTCTCTAAAGGTTTCTAGGCATCCCTATTTCTCTAGGCTTTCTTTCACAATCTGCCTGACTCTAAGGATGATTTATTTTTTGACCTCCTTTTACCAGTAATGGATGCAAGATTTTTAGTGCTGTTACCAAGATGTCTTGCAGACTTTTTCTCAGGGTCAGTATCTTCTAGTCTACTGATTTTCGCACCCAACCTGAGTTTTATGTCCCCCCCCGATCCACAGAATATCCTTCCAAAATTCAATCACACATGACTTTCCAAACTAAACTCGGCAGGTAACGTTTGACTCACACATAGACTAGAAACTTCTAATATTCTAGCCTTTGTGCCGGTTAGAAACTTCTAATATTCTAAACGATGTTTGGGAACCAGAAACTTCTAATATTCTAGCCCCCAGTTCACTTAACTAGAAACTTCTAATATTCTAGCCTCCACCCTGGGCGCCATGAAATAAAAAATTCATCACTAATCTTAGAATTCCCCCGATACCAAAAAGGGTCAATAAGACATTCTAAATGGTGAACAGGGTTTCTCACTCCCTGACTCCTATGCAGACTTAGGTGGGTGCTGTTCGGGTCAAGCTATATTTTCAAGTTACCCCCCGGTATAACCCATATATTCATAGAAGATTTTATCTACGTACCACTTAGTAGCATCGATCCTGGGTCCCGCGATGCTAAGTAAGTAAAGTAGACTTTGTAATAACCACTGTTTCAGGTTAAAACTTTGAAGTTATTTTATTATTATTTTTTCTTTTAAGAGATAAAATCGTTGTTTTTACAGAAAGGTAAAAAGATCTTTTCGTTGGATCCTCCTGGTCAGTTGTGAGTCCTTCAGGGCTGCCTTGACAATCTTTCTTCTTTAACTTTTGGTTTTCTTCTGCTGGATTCGCTGTTCTGCTCTGTTTCTGTGTTCTATTCTTCCCATGACTGGGGGCAGCTACGAGAGCTGACTCTGCTGGCTGCTGTCGATTTAGGGTTTATATTTCCCTTCTAGCAGTTATTAAGTTTATATGACATTATCGTAAAGTAACTTCATTTTGCTCTTGACTGTTCAATGTACCTTTAATCTTAATTACTTCTAACACGACTATGTATTCAAGTTGAGCATGACTTTAGTTCATCAAACTCTGATTACATCTTTTCCCTTGTAATGTTCAAAAGTGCTTTGATCCTAGAGGGGTGTTACATCTGGTTACTGTCACTTCTAAAGTTGCATTATTACCAAATAGTGCCCTTAGCTTGTCAGAACTCTGGCCCCGATTTGGGGTTAACATGTGCTTTCGTGGACACGTCGTCTCTTGGCAATTCTTTAATAAATGCTTGCTAAAGTAATTAACTTTTAAGAAGGTGCGAAATATTGTTTCCCTTCATGTAACTAAAAGTTCAATCTGCTTTAACTTGAAAGACAGGCATCAGTTTTACAGCTTGAGCAGTCACAAGCTGTTTTCTTAACGCCTGTTTGATAAAGTATATCTGCATTTCAAAACCTTCTTTTGCTGCTGCTGTTAACCCTTCATGGGACTTTTCCCTACATTTTCTCATGTACGCTCAGGTCAGGTTTCCCCAGACTTCCATGTTTCAAATGACATATTTTCCCATTTTTGCTTTACAGGCCCCAACTGCCCCTAGCCCCCAATGCACCCCCCCCCTTCCCCACCATTCCCTCCCATCCCCCCTTGCCCCCATCAGCCCTCAACCTTCTCTCCCAGTGCCTTCTCAGTGATTCTCAACCTGATTAGCCTTCCACGCTCTACCGCTGCATCTAGGTGTGTCCCCAGGATGCACATCAGAGGTGGAGGCAGCCTGTTGCTTACCTTGCCCCATGGACTTTGCTGCCCCTGGCGGGTGTACTCTGGGGGCCATGAGGCTGGTGGGTCCTGGCCCACTTGCTGGCGGCACATGCCTCGCCGCGCCACCATGTACCGGAGGCTGATTCTGAGATGCGCCATTGTCGGGGGTGAGGGGAACTCGGGGGAGCTGTTGGCCACTGTCGCCACAATGTAGAGAGGCTCCGGTTAAGCACCCAGCACCCCCTCCTCCCGGTCAGTGCTTGTCGGGCCCTGGGGGTCACCACGGGATGGAGGGGATGCTGGATTGAGCTATCGATGCCCTCGCATCATCTGGCTCTGTCAGTCCTTGTGGCTCTCCAATGTCTACACCATGGTGTCAACACCCTCACCGATGCTACTCAGTGACTGGGACATGCTCTGGAGTGCCTCGGCAATGCCCACCTGAGACTGGGACGTGCTCTGCAGCACCTGAGAAAGGTCCACCTGAGATTGGGATCTGTCCCCAGTGACTTGGATATGCTACCGAGGCCCTCAGCCATGGTCGTCACTGGCTGAGCTATGCCTTGGTCACCTCCACGCATGCTGCCAACATTGTGCATCAGGCTGTCCACTGTGGTTGCCACCTGAGCCGCATTGGCCTTGGTGCCACGCATTGCCGGCGCCTTTGGGACTCCTCCAATCAGCTATGGACCTGCTGGAGTGTCGCTGCCATCTCCCTCTGAATCCCATGGCCGAGCCATGGTGACTGCAGCAGCTCCGGGTAAACATGGTTCAGCACCTGACTGGGATCCAGCTAGCTGATCACCGGCTGCTGTCTCCCCCAGACATTCCTGCTGCCACTTGATGTGCATCAGCAACAGATTGTGCCCCAGAAGCCTGTCCACTACTCTTCCCCACCGAGGCATGTGTCTACGGGCTGGATGGGAGGGCAGCTATGGGCAGCACTGCTGGACATGGGTGGGCCGGGGCATGGTATGGTGATTGATAGGGGCTTTGCTGGGGACATGGCCATTGTGGAGTGGGGGGGTTGCAGAGGTGGCTGATGTGGATGATAATGGCATAGTGTAGGTTAGATGGCTTTTGTTTCGGTGCAACATCGTGGGCCGAAGGGCCTCTACTGCGCTGTATTGTTCTATGTTCTATGTTCTATGATGTGACTGTGCCACTGGGCCAATGCCAACTCACCCGTGTGCCCTTGTGGAGTTTGTTGATCTTCTTACGGCACTGGGTGCCAGTCCTCCTGGTGACTCTCCTCACGCTGACGGCCACTGCCACTTCTGTAATGATATGTATAGTGCCAGTGTAGTAAAGGGTTAACATCTGAAACTATGTGTAAATCAAACACTAGATGGCGTTACTAATTCATTGTATATAAATCAGCATCTCTAGGAATTCTGGGAGAACACGATGAGAAGCTGATGAGAATTGATTGTCGAGATATCGCACGAGGTCAAGTCATAGTGTAGTTTATTAGTTAGATAGAATATTGATTACTGTATTACAAATTCAGTATTACTAGTTCAGTATCTGTTACTCGGTAAAGAGTGCGAGCCTAATCAAGTTTAGTAGTTTAAAATAAATTTGTTTTGATTCAAACTTCTTATTTTTATATTCTTTGTCAACACTACATATCTGCCTATCTTTGAGGAAAAGGCAAGAAATATAACAACTTCCTCCCTGGCAACAATGCTACCCTCTGCCTGACCCTCCGAGACCCTCGGAGGAACAGGGTTTCCCGTCTGGACTCACCCGCGTCCAGCAGTCTGGTCAGGTGAGCATCCCCGAATCGGGGGGCTGGTCTCCTCGGTGGCATGGCTGCGTGCTGTGTGGGGTTTGCTCTGCGGGATAGGTTTAAGTGCTGCTCCACTTTGTTAGCGGGGATTGGCAGGCGTGGTCCAGGCGAATTAGCTGGTGGGACAATCATTTGCGGCGTGAAGACCATGGGCCTCGTTAAGTGGACCAATTAATGTTTAATACCGGAGACGGCCTTGCCAGGTCGATTATCGGGAAGCTCGCGGCAGTTCCCGCTTGGTACCACACCTAGAAACCTTTCCGTTAAATCGCGCCCTACGACTGTGCTTGACTAGGGAGGAAATCCCCAGGCCCCAAAAAGTGACTGACAGCGCGATCCACCAGCCGCGTTACGCTCTCTCTCGAGCGCGATGCGGCCGGTGGATGCCGGGAGAGGTTTCCGTGGGTAACCCGGCAGCCTTCACGCTTCGCGGGATCTACCGAAGTCCCGTGAGGCGGTGGAGTCAGTCACAGCCAAAAGGGGCGTGACCAAACAGTACTCGTCTAGGTCAGTTTAAACTGACTTTGACGAGCTTACCCAGGATCTACCAGCCTCCCGGGATATAACGGCCTCCCCAGTGAGGCTGCAGCCGGATGCTGTTCAGCACTGGTCCACACAAAGGTGCATCTGGCGGATCGGCACCCGGGGGGTGGGTTGTCTCCTGGGCTATCAGAGATCCCTAGGTGGTCATGGTCAGTGCAGGGTGACCCCCTGGCCCTCCCCCTGGAACACAGGCACCTTGGCACTGCCCATTTGGGACCTTGGCACTGCCTCCTTGGCACTGCCAAGGTGCCCAGGTGGCACTGGCAAGCTGGACGTAGCACTGCCTGTGTGGCAGCACAAGGGTGCCTGGGTGCAAGGGTGGCCTGCCAAGGGTCAGGGGCAGACAGGGGCCATGTCCATAAAAGGAGGGTGGAGGGGGCATTTGAAGGATAAGGGGTTTCATGGCAGGTAAGTCGGGGCCTCTGGGACGTTGGGAGTTGACAGGTGGGGTACTGGAAGGGGGTGCTGTAAGGCGAATAGAGCCATACCTGAATGTTTACCTCAAGAAATGCAACATAGATATCAATGACTGGGAGCCCTTGCTCAGAAGAGACCTACTTGGAGGAACCTCCTGACTGAAGGGACACACTTCTGCGAGGACACCCAGCGGCAAGAGGAGGCCTGAAAAAAGGAGCCTGTGAATGGAATAAAAGTAGGCCAGAGTCCAAGAACTAATTCCACCGTCGGAAACCCCTGCCAAGTGTGCGGTCGAAGATGCGGCTCTAGGGTCAGGCTCATCAGCTACGCAAGAATCCACATAATCCGTGAACAGTAACATGAAGTTTTGCACATTTACAATCATAATCATTAGCTGGAGATCACTGAAAAGGAAGGCTCTGCAACAGTGCAAGGTGCTGTGAGATGATGTGGTGTTGTATCCTCCGCAGCATCTTCCTCCCCCCTTGGTAAGGAGTGGCAGCATGGCGTCAGGCAGAGGAACAGCGGACTACGTTTCTCCTGTGACAAAGAAACAGAAGTCATGAGGTTAGCAGGCATCCAAGACCTTCTCAGGGCAGCACTATTACAAGACTCTCATCAACTGCTCTAATATGCAACATGACTGATGATACTGCGCAGACAAAATAGGCGGGATTCTCCGTTGGGCGACGGCGGAATCAGGAAAGTCGATTGGATGGAGAATCGCCCGTGAGGTGAAAATCGTGGCTGACGTCAAGCGCGCGTCAGAATGCCTTGACAGCGGCGCCAATGCAATCTACTCTGCACGTTCAGTAAATTCCGTTGGCATGGCATTAGCGAGTCTGACTTGATATTAACCAGGACCTCCACGATCTTCTGCCTCCGCCATGAGGAATTACTGACAGCAAGTTTGACTTGTGGTTTCAAAAATTAGGAAACAGGCTCCTTGGCTGATGTAGGACAGGGAAGATGTAGGACAGATAGAGGCGCGACCCAGGTTTGGTTCCCGTCTTGAGTCACTGTCTATGTGGAGTTTGTAGTTTCTCACGTGTCTGCGTGGGTTTCCGGTTTCCTCCCACAGTCCAAAGATGCATAGGTTAGGTGGATTGGCCATTCCAAATTGCCCTCCGTGTCCGAAAAAGGTTAGGTGGGGTTACTGAGTTACGGGGATAGTGGGGGAGGCGTGGGCTTAGGTGGGGTGCTCTTTCCAAGGGCTGGTGCAGACTTGATGGGCCGAATGGCCTCCTTCTGTACTGTAAATTCTATGATCCCCCCCTGGTGCAGGGGGGGGGGGGGGGGAGGCAGGTGACACGGGTGTCCAGAGGTTGGGCTGTGGGGTCAGGGTGAGCCCCCCTAGGACCGGAGTGTCCAGACATGGACCGCCAATGTCACGGCCTGCAAGGCAGCTATGTTGCTGCGCACTTCACTGACTGCCCTCCGAGGCCCCTGGTTGCGCAGAGTGACATCGGCTGTATAGGTGCCCTCACCCCACCACCTCCCACACCCCAGACTCCACCCTCCATCCCAGCAACCCCGCACACCAACCCCCATCCCACAACCCCACGCCCCAGCCCACATTTCCCACCCCACCACCCTGCACACTATTCCCACCCCCCCCCCCCCCCACCATCCACCCCAACAACTATCCCGCCCAACCGGCCGCCACCCACCGGCTGGGGACCACCCAAGGGCAATACCTACAGTTGCCCCGACAGGAGGGCGCCGGACAGGGGCTGAGAACGGGCATGGGTCGCACCAACCAACTGTACCCCTGGCAGCAAGGGCAGATGGCAGGGCCAGAGGCCCCCACGGTGCTGTGCACCAATGGGGCCAAGGGTGCGGATGGCAGGGGGCCGAGGGAATGGCCGAGAATAGGTGAGGGGATAGGAAGGAGGAGGGCAGGGTCATGCGGGGCATGGTAATTGGAGTTTAGATGAATGAGAGATGACCTTACTGAGACATATAGGATTCCCAGAGGGCTCGACAGGGTAGATAATGAGAGGCTGCTTCCCCTTGTGGGAGAGTCTCGGACAAGAGGGCATGATCTCAGAGGAAGTGATCACCAATTTAAGACAGAGATGAGGAGGAATTTCTTCTCTCAGAGGGTAGTAGAACACTGGAATTATTTACTGCAGAGGGCTATAGATGCTGAGTCATTCAGTATGTTCAAGGTTAAGAGCAATAGATTTTTAATCAGTAAGTGAATCAAGGGTTATAGGGATTAGGCGGGAAAGTAGAGTTGGGGATTATCAGATCAAATCAGTCAAGATCTCATTGAATTGCAGAGCAGACTTGATGGGCTGAATATAGGGAGTTGGAAGAAAGTTTAGAAGTCGGAACTCAAATGTAGTGATCTCAGGATTACTAGTAGTGGCACGTGCTAGACAAAGTAGAAATAGTAGGATGTATCGGATGAATAAGTGGCTGAAGAGATGGTGTGAGTTGATTCTGAGACCAGTGTCCTGAACCTCCATAAAGGTAACGATGAGGCATGAGCTGGCTATGAAACAGTACTGAAAGGAAGGACAGTGGACAGGCAATGACGGGTATTTAAGGAACAAATAGGTGAACTCCAAAAGTTGTTTATTCCTATTTGGCGCAAGAGTAGAAGGAGAACTGTGACCAAACCATGGTTTCCAAGGGAAATTAGAGATAGTATTAGATTCAAAGAAGAGGCATACAAATTAGCAAGAAAAAGCAACAGAACTAAGGACTGGGAACAGTTTAAAATTCAGCAAAGGTGGACCAAGGGATTGATTGCGAAGGAGAAAATACAATTTGAAAGTAAGCTGGAGGGAACATAAAAATGACTTTAAAAGTTTCTACAGGTATGTAAAGAGAAAAAGATTGATAAAAACTAATGTAGGCCTCTTAAAGACAGAAGCGGGGAATTCTTTACAGGGAACTAAGAAATGGCTGAGGAACTAAATCCGTATTTTGTTTCTGTCTTCACAAGACATGAATAATGTATCAGATGTTATGAGAAACATAAGTTTTAGTGAGGAGCTGAAGGAAATTGTCATGATATCCAGATCAGCATATCATGGTGCACACACTGATGGACAGGCAGTTGGACCAACCAGCACACACATAACATCGCAGCCAATCACCAGTGAGAGCACACGCACTATAAAACAGGGAACACCACAGTTCCCGCTCATTCTACCAGGAGATAACTCAGAGCACAGAGCTCACAGCGTGCCACTCAGACATAGACCATGTGCTGAGTGCCTCACTAAGATAGTGATAGGGCTGGGTCCACAGGTTAGCTGGTGAAGCATGCAGCCAAGCTAGTAGTTAGTTGTTACCGTTGATTAGACAATAAAACAGAGTTGTACCATCTACAGCCGTGTTGGATCATTTGTGTATCAGAACGCCTAACATGACAGAAATTAGTATTAGTAAAGAAATGGTTTGGGGAAAATTAATGAGATTGAAGGCAGACAAATCTCCATGAACTGATAATCACCATCCCGGAGTACTTAAGGAAGTAGCCCTAGAAATAGTAGATCCATTGGTGGTAATTTTCCAAACTTCTTTGGACTCTGGAATGCCTTCTGAAAGTCATTCCAACAGATTGGAAGGCAGCTAATATAACCTGCTGTTCAAAAAAAAGAGAGGTAGAGAGAAAACAGGGAACTATAGACCAGTGAGCCCAACGTCGATAGTAGGGAAGAGTCCAATATTAAATACACTAGAATTCTTTGAAGATGTAACTATTAGAGTTGACCAGTGGTTGGTTAGAACATAGAACATACAGTGCAGAAGGAGGCCATTCGGCCCATCGAGTCGGCACTGAGCTTAAGCCCTCACTTCCACCTTATCCCCATAACCCAATAACCCCTCCTAACCTTTTTTTATGGTCACTGAGGGCAATTTATCATGGCCAATCCATCTAACCTACACGTCTTTGGACTGTGGGAGGAAACCGGAGGACCCGGAGGAAGCCCACGCAGACACGGGGAGATCGTGCAGACGCCACACAGACAGTGATCTAATGGGGAATCGAACCTGGGACCCTAGCGCTGTGAAGCCACGTTGCTATCCACTTGTGCTACCGTGCTGCCCAGTGGATGTGGTGTATTTAGACTTTCAGAAGGCTTATGACAAGGTCTCACATAGCAAATTACTCTGTAAATTTAAAGCACATGGGATTACGGGTAGTTTCTTAAGATGGATAGAAAGCTAGGCAGCACGGTGGCATAGTGGTTAGCACTGCTGTCCACGCTGCAGTCCCAGGTTCGATCCCGGCCCTGGGTCACAATCTGTGTGGAGTTTGCACATTCTCCCCGTGTTTGCGTGGGTTTCGTCCCCACAACCCAAAGATGTGCAGGGTAGGTGGATTGGCCACGCTAAATTGCCCCTTAATTGGAAAAAAAAATGAATTGGGTACTCTAAATTTATTTTTAAAAAGATGGATAGAAAACTAGTTAGCAAACTGGAAACAAAAAGTTGGAATAAATGGGTCTTTCTCCACTTGGCAGGCAGTGACTAGTGGGGTACTGCAAGGATCTGTGCTAGGACCCCAACTGTTCACATTATATATTAATGATTTGGATGAGGGAACTAAATGTATTATCTCCAAATTTGCAGATAATACAAAGTTGAGTGTTAGGAGGATGCAGAGATACTTCACCGGGATTTGGCAGGCTGAGTGAGTGGGCACATGCATGGCAGATGCAATATAATGTGGATAAATGTGAAGTTATCCACTTCGGTAGCAAAAATAGGAAGGCAGATTATTATTTGAATGGGTGTAAATTGAGAGAGGTGGATGTTCAGTGAGATCTTGGTGTCTTTTTGTATCAGTCGCTGAAAGTAAATGCACAGGTACAGCAGGCAGT
The DNA here is from genome assembly GCF_047496885.1 of Scyliorhinus torazame. NCBI lineage: Eukaryota > Metazoa > Chordata > Chondrichthyes > Carcharhiniformes > Scyliorhinidae > Scyliorhinus > Scyliorhinus torazame. The sequence continues at coordinate 106,838,321 of NC_092714.1, read as the reverse complement.
AAAGAAGGCAAATGGTATGTTGGTCTTCATAGCAAGAGGATTTGAGTATAGGATTAGAGATGTTTTACTGCAATTGTATAGGGCATTGGTGAGGCCACACATGGAGTATTGTGTGCAATTTTGGTGTCTTTATCTGAGGAAGGATGTTCTTGCTATGGAGGTTTACCAGGCTGATTCCTGGGGTGGCGGGACTGTCATATGCAGAGAGACTAAGTCGGTTAGGATTATATTCATTGGAGTTCAGAAGAGTGAGACCAAAAAACTTACAAAATTGTAACAGGACTAGACAGGGTAGATTCAGAAAGAATGTTCCCGATTGTAGGGCGAGTCCAGAACTAGAGGTCATAGTTTGAGGATAAAGGATAGACTTTTTAGGACTGAGGTGAGGAGAAATGTCTTCACCCAGAGTGGTGAATCTGTGGAATTCGTTACCACAGAAAGTAGTTGAGGACAAAACATTGTGTAATTTCAAGAAGGAATTGAATATATGTCTTGGGGCTAAAGGGATATGTGGGAAGGAATCATCAGGGTATTGAACTTGATGATCATAATGAATGGAGGAGCAGGTTCAAAGGGCCAAATGGCCTCCTCATGCTTCTATATTCTATGTATCTGCTCAACAGAGTTAATGGACCATGAAATGCTATAAGAACAAACAAAGCTAATCGCTCCTTTGAGATAGACTTCAGCTGTCAATTAAGAAACTTATAAAAGTCAACGGAGTGTGAAATCCAATGCAAACAACCGAGTACAAAGGGATAAACGAAGGCATCATTGCAACATTGAAACCACAGAGCCTATTGAAACTTCAAGGGGAGTTAAATGGTTTATAAGCAAACCAGCCCAATGGGATAAAAGAAGGCATACTACAACATTTAAACCATAGAGCCGAGAAACTCCAAGGGGAGTTAAATGCTTCTCTAAGAAACAAGCAGTCCTGTGAGAGGATGTTAGGACAGACAGGTTGCAGCTGTGCTTTGCCCAGTTATGTTGTGTTAAACATGAAAGAAAGCAGACCTTAAGGCTTCACAGACCCAAAGTGACTCCCATCCCAGGGGAGGCCCCTGACCTGGGCCCCTCCAGCCCAAGTCCCCCAAACTCCAGCTTCATTGAAGGACCCCCACCGTATCTGCTAGTGGCTGCTGTGCCCCTGTGCTCCTTGGAAGTAAGTGGAAAGTGGAGAGGGGTAATCACCTCCTTGCTCCCCCTCGGAGTCCATGGCACCTGCTCCCCAGTTTTAACGACAAATAGTGTTTTGCGCCTGGGCGATTTCCCATTGGAGCGTATGGGTTAATGTCAAGAGGCCACTGAATTTGACTTTAAAGTCACTAATGTGATGAAAATGAATGAAAATGAGCTATTATCAGTTTTGTGCCCTTTCTGGGTGTGATCCTGATCATGCCAGCTGGAGTGGGCAGGGAGAATCGGAAATTGTTTCGCGCCTGGTGCAAATCCTATTCTGGGGCTCTCCTGCAATTCTCCCATGGGGACAGCGGTGGCCGGGTCCCAAAGTGGTAGCGCCGGTGGGTCATACATGGGGCGCAGGGGGGGGGGGGGGTTTGGGAGCGTTAGAGACGCGCAGAACTCCCTCTTCTCCGGGGAGAGCGGTGGTCGGGACCCAAAGTGGTTGCGCCTGCGGGTCGTACATGGGGCTCTGGAAGGGTTGGGGAGCGTAAAAGGCGTGCAGGGCTCCCTGTTCTCCTGGGACAGCGGCGACCTCCCGGGACCGGCACACAGCCGCGAAATGGCCCTTTTTCCCGCAGCTCTTACAGATCGCTGCGCGGGCTGGGCAGCGCTGCCGGGGGTGATTCGCCTGGCCGCAGAAATAGCAACGGGCTCCCCCGGTGCGACTTGGCGTTTGAACCGCGCAAGCCTGTGGGGTGTCCGGGGGGGGGGGGGTGGGGTGGGTTTGTCACGACGGGTGCGTACGGAGCCCAATGGGCTGCCGCGCGGTCGGGGCCGTAGGCGCGGGCGTTTCACGCGGCCACGTCCAGGGAGGCTGCTAGGGCCCGTGCCTCTGAGAGTCCTAGCGACTCTTTTTCTAAAAGTCTTTGGCGGATTTGGGAGGAGTTCATACCTGCCACAAAAGCATCGCGCATTAACATGTCCATGTGTTCATTTGCGTTCACCGGCGGGCAGCTGCAGGCCCGTCCCAAAATTAGTAGCGCGGCGTAGATGATTCTCCGGGACTTTGCCGTCTCGTTGCGAGTTGATAGCGAGCGTAGATCTGGTTTACTGGGTGAACATAGAGACTTTTTAGTGCTGCGAACGCCGTCTGGAAATCCTCTGCGTCTTCGATGAGAGAGAAAATCTCCGTGCTTAACCTCGAGTGCAGGACCTGTAGTTTTTGGTCTTCTGTGACCCGGCCGGGGGCCGTTCTGAGGTAGGCCTCGAAACAAGTCTGCCAGTGCTTGAAAGCTGCTGCTGCGTTCACTGCGTGGGGGCTGATCCTCAGGCATTCCGGGATGATCCTGAGCTCCATAGTCCTTTAGTCACGCTCAATAAATTGTAGCGCACAAAGACTCCGAGAGACGAATAGAGTGAAGTCGATGAGGCTTTATTAAGCGTGACTGTTCCCCCGCAGTTCAGTAGTAGACTGTCTGCGGGGGAGGACTCCTGGTTCTTATACTCCGCCTTCAGGGCGGAGCTAGAGGTCAACGGCCAACCAGGACCCGGGATCTGTCAGCCAATTACATCACGGCTTCACAGTCCCACATGACCCCTAATGCATACTACCACAACCCGACATAGCGAGATTGGACGCAAATGCATCAGCAAAAAAGGTTCTGAATCATGTAGTGTGTGTGTATTAACTTAACGATAATATATGATGCAAAAGTCAAATAGCCTACGCTGTATAGCAAGTTGTCATGATTCTAGGGGACCTGTTCTCTAAAGCTATAAGAAGACTGGTGTGAGAAAGATAAATTTCACATTGCTATATTAGAGAGTGCCCGAGTAAGGTGTATTGCTAAGCAGCATGGTAACGCAGTGCAGCGGATTGGATTGGATTTGTTTATTGTCACGTGTACCAAGGTACAGTGAAAAGTATTTTTCTGCGAGCAGATCAATAAATCATTAAATACATGAAAAGAAAAGGAAATAAAAGAAAATAATTAATAAAAATGCATAATAGGGCAACACAAGTTACACAATGTAACTACATAAGCACTGGCATCGGATGCATACAGCGGTGTAGTGTTAATGAGGTCAGTCCAAAAAAGGGTTGTTTAGGAGTCTGGTAACAGCAGGGAAGAAGCTGTTTTTGAGTCTGTTCATGCGTGTTCTCAGATTTCTGTACCTCCTGCCCAATGGAAGAAGTGGAAGAGTGAGTAAGCTGGGTGGGAGGAGTCCTTAATTATGCTGCCCGCTTTCCCAAGGCAGTGGGAGGTGTAGATGGAGTCAATGGATGGGAGGCAGGTTCGTGTGATGGACTGGGCGGTGTTCACGACTCTCTGAAGTTTCTTGTGGTCCTGGCAGTTGCCATACCAGGCTGTGATGCAGCCAGATAGGATGCTTTCTATGGTGCATCTGTAAAAGTTGGTAAGAGTTAATGTGGACATGCAGAATTTCCTTAGGTTCCTGAGGAAGTATAGGCGCTGTTGTGCTTTCTTGGTGGTAGCGTCGACGTGGGTGGACCAGGACAGATTTTTTGTTGTGCCGCCTTGATCCGGCTGCTGGCTGTGGGACGCAGCTTTGTCAGAGGGGTGGAACCCAGGGGTGCTGGTGGCCACCATCACCAATCCACAAGATGGGTCTGGGTTGCCACCCAGCACCCCTTCCTCCCAGTCGGTGCCGATAGGGCCCTGGGGTTCACCTGGGGATGGCCAGGCAGCTGGATTGAGCCCCGGCTGCCCCTGCGTAATCTGGTTCTGCCAGCCCTGGCGGCTCCCCAATGTCTGCACCATGATGTTGAAGCCCTCAGCGATACTCCTCAGTGACTGGGACATGCTCTGCAGTGACTCGGCAATGCCCACCTGTGACTGGGCCACGCTCTGCGACACCTTGGCCATTCCCATCTGAGAACGGGACATGTTCCGCAGTGCCTCATCAGCCTGGTACTCGGTCACGTCCCCATCGAGTCGGACAGTCTACTGAGGTACTCAGCCATGGCTGTCATCGACTGTGCAACATCTTCACTCATGCTGCCGACATCGTGTACCAGGCTGTCCACTATGGTCGCCACCTGAGCAGTGTTGGCTTCGGTGCTACGCATTGCCGGCAATATCTCCTGTGCCTGTAGCATCTGGGACTCCTCCAATTGGCTATGGACCTGCCGGAGTGTCGCTGACAATTCCCTTTGAATGTCCCAGCCTCTCCCTAACATTGCCATCAGCTCTGGGTAAACCTATTCCAGAGGCTTAGCATCTGGCTGGGACCCAGGTGGGTCCTGGGATCTAGCAGCCCTTCGACTGCTGTCTTGTCTGAGCATTCCTGCCTCCGCCTGATGTGCATCAGCGACTGTGTGGTGCACACCAGATTGTGCCCCAGAAGCCTGTCCACTAATGTCCACAAGGGCGTGACGCTGCATTGGTGGAGGGTGGGGATGACAGTTGACGCATCGATTGTGGCATCTTCGGAGCTCTCCTTCGAGGTAGTCTCATGTGAGGCAGGGGATGGGGGTGAGAAGGGAGGGGGATCAGGGGTGAGTTGGGAGGCCAAGTGGAGGGTTGGAAGGGGCTGGTCATGTTGGGGGAGGGGGGCTTCGGTGGGTGGTTGGGGGTTGGTGTCAACTCATAGGTGCTGCCTGGTGTAGGCCATTGACCTTTTTGCGCTCCTGGAGGCCAGTCCTCCTGGTCATGCTTCCCGAGCTGACAGCCGCTGCCACTTCATCCCAGGCGGCACTGGCTCCTGTGGCTCACCCTCTGGGACCCTCAGGGGAACAAGAGATCCCTCCTGACCTCGACCGGATCTGGGAGCCTCCCCAGATCTGTATCTCCAAACCTTAGGGCTGGTATCTCCATGCCACGGCTGCAATCTGAGTGGGGTTGGCAGTGCAAGTGCAGTTTAAGAGCTGCTCAACCTTGTTAGAGGGGGACAGGGCAGGTTGGCGAGCGCAGTCCTGGCGAATCAGCTGGCAAGCCTACCTTTGCGACATGAAGCCTGTGGGGCCTCCTTAAGTGGACCAATTAACGTTGAATCGCATTGCCAGCCTCGCCAGGCCGAGCGCCGGGAAGCTCGTGGCAGTTCCCGCTTGCTACCACACTCAGAAATTTTTCTGGAGAATCGCACCCAACATATTCCTTTTCATTTTCTGCTCCAACAATTTTCTTTTGATATTATTCAACATTTCCACTTTATGGTCCATTTAAGTACATAACAAATTTTGACATGTACATAAATGTAATCAAAATAGGACTTTTTCAAAGATTCTCCGATCAGTTCTAGCACAACCAAATAGAGAATAAAAATATCTCTAACCTGCTTAATCATAGAATCATAGAATCATAGAAGTTTACAGCATGGAAACAGGCCCTTCGGCCCAACCAGTCCATGCCGCCCAGTTTTTACCATTAAGCTAGTCCCAGTTGCCCGCTTTAATAATCTTCATTGTCACAAGTAGGCTTACATTAACACTGCAAGGAAGATACCGCGAAAAGCCCCTAATCACCACATCCCGGCACCTGTTCGGGTACACGGAGGGAGAATTCAGAATGTCCAAATTACCTAACAAGCAGGGGCATCATTCTCCGGCCTCCCAGCGGGTCGGAGAATGGCCGTTGGCCGCCGTGAATCCCGCCCCCGCCCCCGCCGAAGTCTCCGGTACCGGATATTGGGCGGGGGCGGGAATCGGGCCGCGCCGGTTGGTGGGACCCCCCGCTCAATTCTCCGGCCCGGATGGGCCGAAGTCCCGCCGAGAAATTGCCTGTCCCGCCGGCGTAAATTAAAGTAGGTATTTACCGGCGGGACAAGGCGGCGCGGGCGGGCTCCGGGGTCCTGGGGGGGGGGGGGCGCGGCCTGGGGATGTAATTTCCGCACCAGCTGGCGAGCCAACAAAGGCCTTTCCCGCCAGCTGGCGGGGCGGAAATTCGTCCGCCGCCGACCTAGCCCCTCAATGTTGGGGCTCGGCCCCCAAAGATGCGGAGGATTCCGCACCTTTGGGGCGGCGCAATGCCCGTCTGATTTGCGCCGTTTTGGGCGCCAGTCGGCGGACATCGCGCCATTGGGGGAGAATTTCGCCCCAGAATACCCTGAGGAAACTCACGCGGACACGGGGAGAACGTGCATACTCCACACAGACAGTGACCCAAGCCAGGAATCGAACCTGGGGCCCTGGAGCTGTGAAGCAACAGTGCTACCCACTGTGCTGCCATGCTGCCCTTAACAGGAGGGCATTGTCCTGGAGCCAACCATCTTCAGCAGCTTGATCAATGACCTTCCTTCCATCATAAGGGTCAGAAATGGCAATATTCACTAATGATTACACTGCGGCCAATTCTATTTGCAATTCCTCAGATATTGAAGTAGTCTGTTCCTACATGCAGCAAGTCGTAGGAAAATTGAGGCTTGGCTGATAATTTTTAAGTAAGGTGAAACTATTTGGAGAAGTGTAGTTGGTGCTGTTTCTTGTGACGCTCTGGTGTGCAAGTCTGTGTGTCAACTGGCAATGAAACCTGTGCTGCCAAGGTTGGGATGTCTAAACACTTGGCCTCAGTGCATGGGAGGGTGAGATGTGCCAGTCTTACAGACCTCTGACAACCTGGCTCTCGAGGGAGATTGGGGGGTGATGGTGGGGGCATGCTGTAATGGTGATTCCGGGAGAGGGAGCACTAATGATGAATTCTATTTTTCCATCACATAGAAAAAGAAGCCATAATGCAGTGGAGTGCAGAAGAATGGGCGTTGCGGTGCCCAATTTGCACGTCCTCACCTGCTATGGGATGGATGCACTGGAGTTAGAATGTCATTGCAGAGCTCGCTCCACCGGTCATGGTGAGGCAGGGGTCTCGGATGAAGGTAAAAGTGCAGTGCACAGATGTGAGTGCAGTGGACACTTCCAACATCATGAGGCCCTCTCATCTGAAATGGAAATGTCGCAGCAAGAGTGCCCATTGAAGCTTGAATGCAGATGGCACAATGCTGCAGGTCTCCAGTGTCTCATTAAGCTGCATAGCATGGACATTGACGATGTTATGATTGAATTTACTGATATGTTGTCTTCCTCCCACAGATGCGCCATCTGCAAGTCATTTGTGACCCTGAAGATGAAACAATGGCACCAGCATCATACCCTCTCTCTGAGGCAAGCACCAGCACAAATACAAACAAGTCCATGTCCATTGGGTCTTCAGCTCCATGGATACTGCACAGTGGTGAGGGCATATAACACTTGCAAGAGGATTTGGCAGAGGCAGGGAGATCCGAGGACACTGACAGTGGAGATTGCTGGAGACCAGGGCCATTCTTAGTCTAAGGCAGACAATGAGCCTCTGGAGTCATCCTTCATGTGGCAGATGCTGGATGTCCAGAAGGGAGATCTGGCAAATATCAATGAGGTTCTGCGTGCCATGGTCTCTGTGATGGAGGAGTCCATACAGAGCCTGAGCACTGTTTTGACCTTGGGCATCAAGCACACAGCCTCCTCCATTGAGAGGGTGGCACAATGTTGGAGAGGCAGCTTCAAAAACAGAGTCAGGGACGAGATTCTCCGACCCCCCGCTGGGTCGGAGAATCGCCGGGGGCTGGCGTGAATCCTGCCCCCGCCGGTTGCTGAAGTCTCCGGCACTGGATATTTGGCGGGGGCGGGAATCGCGGCGCGCCGGTTGGCGGGCCCCCCCACTCGATTCTCCGGCTCGGAAGGGCCGAAGTCCCGCCGCTAAAATGCCTGTCCCGTCGGCGTAAATTAAACCACCTACCTTACCGGCGGGACAAGGCGGCGTGGGCGGGCTCCGGGGTCCTGGGGGGGGGCGCGGGGCGATCTGGCCCCGGGGGGTGCCCCCACGGTGGCCTGGCCCGCGATCGGGGCCCACCGATCCGCGGGCGGGCCTGTGCCGTGGGGGCACTCTTTCCCTTCCGCTTCCACCACGGTCTCCACCATGGCGGAGGCAGAAGAGACTCCCTCCAATGCGCATGCGCGGGAATGCCGTCAGCGGCCGCATTCCGGAGAATTTCGCCCCAGATCTTTCAAGGGCTGCATTCAGACATATAGGGCTGGATTCTCCCAAAATGGGGTGATTTCCCCACGCACACTCCGAAGATTCCTGAAGAAAGTTTGAGCTGACTCAATGCCCTGCAGGGGGCTAGCAGGGACCCAGGGTAATTCACACAGCTTCAGCTGCGGATACGGACCCCCGCACCTCCGGTTCCGAGTCAGCACATGCCCATAAGGACCCCCCCACCGGTGCCCGATCCCCCCGCCCCCCTATCAGGACGGCCGCGGACTGAGTCCACAGCTGCCACGTGTGGTTCCCGAACGGTAATAGGTGGTTGGAACCACGCCATCGGGAACTCGGCCGGCAGGGATCAGAGGATCGCTGGGCAGGCCTCTGGCAATGGGCGCCCAGCCGCACGGAGTAATTTGCGAAAACACCGATTCTCTGGTCCCGGAGAATCGCGGGACCAGCACCGGCCCGATTTCAGCGCGAAAGTTGATTCTCCGCCCCCGCGCAAAACGCTATTTCAGTGCAGGGCTGCAGAGAATCCACCCTGTAATCTAACACACCGGTTGTGACCTCGGAAGGTCACTGCCATTGTGAGAGATGGATGAGGCATCTAGTCTCCTTGCCGATGTCTGTCCATCAATGGTAAGAAGGGAGGTCCAAACAAATCTCACACTAGCAAATGAGCTGCCTCTTTCATCTGCAGGCTCCTCTTAGGGCGCTCCGGAAGAGGGCACCAGCTACTCCTCCCCACTGCCAGTGGGGGGCTTCATCTGATGATGCCACGATGACTGAGGAGTGCCCAGTCATAGCACTGGATGTACCCTCCCAGGCGGACCCCATTCAGAATTTGCCAGTCAGAGGATGACCACCAATGTCATCATGGCCACCAGGACAGCAGAATCAGCAGGCTGCCTCCAATGCCGCTGCCAACGAGGGGGGTCACCAAGACCAGCACTCACAGAAGTTAGTTTAAGGCACCTTGAGCACAACAGGGGCTTGTCACGGGTGACATTATTTACATTTAATATTCAGAATTTTCTGTACGGTGTGACCAGACTATATTTTCATTTTTGTGCATTGAAAATTACATACACATTGATTTTGCTTTAATGGGCTCAGTTGGCTTGATGGTTGCAATAGGTGTTAGATGTAGCATAGGCTTGTAATTGTATTGTGTGGTCTGGTTGGTTTAGTATATCACAATTGTTTGTACAGGACACAGTGCCATTGGCATAAGGGTGCATAAATGCTGTGGAGGCCTAGCTGAAGGGTTGCAAGATCAAGGCACTCTTCACGTCCCTGCCTCACTGAAGGTTCCTCGTGTCTGCCTCCCCATCTTCACCCAGTGCTTCTCTGGACCCCTCATCAGAGGCATCCTCCCTGGCCTGTGGAGCTACCTTGCTTTCCTCAGCCATCAGTGGGTTCCCCCCTTGCCAGAGCCACATTGTGTTGAGACACACTGTGTAGAGTACTGCAATGATTCCCCTGATCAGTCCAGCCATCTAAAGTGCATCTTGAGCAGCTCAATGATCTTCTCCACCACCGCCCTTGTGGAAGCATAACTCTTGTTGTATCTCTCCTCCCCTTCATTGTTTGGGTGATGTAGTGAGGATGTGCCACCAAGGGATAGCCCTTGTCACCCAGGAGCCATCCATCCACATGCAGGAGCCATGAAAAGCATTGATACCTGTGAATGTCACAAGTTGTAAGCACTATGTGAGATACCAGGCTAATGGGCAGACTTGCAGAATCTGTGTCCTATGGTCACAGACGATCTGCATGTTCATTGATTGGATGCCCTTTCGGTTCACAAAGGTTTCTGGCTCACCTGCTGGTGCCTTGATAGCCACATGAGTGCAGTCTATGCATGCAGCGGAGCCCAGCAATCACCGTAACGCCTCTGGCTCTCTCTGTCTAGTTGGCCAAGTCCATCCACTAATGGATAAATGTGAGGACGCGTCTGAAGATAGCGTCAGTCAAGAACTTTGTGCTACTGCGTGCAGCTGATTGAGACACATCACACAGATCCCCCATGGAACCCTGGAAAGAACCGGCAGAGAATAAGTTGAGGGTCAATGTCACCCACAGAGCCACTAGCATGGGGTGGCCGCCCATGCATTTGGAGGTGATTTATGGTCTAATCATCTGACATTTGTTGTCATTGTATCCTTAGAGAGGCGAACTCTCCTTTGGTATTGAACCATGGACATTTGGACAAAAGAAACATAATGCAGGTGCTGGAAATCAGAAAATAAACATAAAATGCTGAATAAACTCAGCAGATCTGGCAGAATCTGTAGAGAGAGAAACAAAGTTAATATTTTTAGTCACTATGACTATTCAGAAGAAGTCATACAAATTCGAAACGTTAACTCTGTTTCTCTCTTCACAGGTGCTGCCAGAACTGCTGAGTTTTCCCAGCTTTTCTGGCAGCATTTACTGCTTTTATTTTGGACATTTGGAGATAGTTGGAATGCTGCTGTAGAATCTAACTGCTAGGTACTGGAGTCTTCGGCAGACCTGACTGCCTTGACCTCCCTGCCAGCTTGCACCATCTAAGCCTGTGCTTTTCTTCCCAAAAGTCTCTCCCTGTGAAGTTCCCTGTGGTCACCCAGCCTCCTCTCCCTCCTGCCCCTCTCTTCTTCAGAGGAGGAGGCCCCAACAACTGAGTAAACAATCACCGTTAGATGAGATATACAAGGAATTCTGCCTTGCCACTTAAGGTACACTGTGTTGCAATCCTCAGACAAAGCTTTCGGAGGGGATGAGTTCCTCAAATACAACTAGGCAGACTTACAACGCTACAGCAATCAAAAAGATATCTGACAGAACTCTGAACTCAGACAGCAGCAAACTCTAAATAAACTGAAAGTGCTTGTGCTCTGGGGGCCATTTATTCCACTCTTGTATGGCTATTTGGTGAGAATGTGCTGCCCACCTATCTGCTTTGCCCATGCAACGAACAAGAAATCGCTCAAGCAATATAAAATTGCAGATATTAGGCTTTTTAATGGCCTTAATTAGCCCTTTAATTGTCAGCGGGCACCGATCCAACTCCCAGCATACACCTAGCAAACTTAATATCCCATGTGTGAGATAGTCGGGGTGCATGCCCAATGTCGTTTTGCACAATTTTACATGAGTTCAGGTAAAGCTGTGCTCGACCTCCAAATGTAAAATTCAGACCTAAGGGTGTGGCACATCAAGGGTTAACCTGGGACTGGGCACAGTACTGCCCACAGTGTGATGTAAGAGAATACATTACCTACATCTGGCAGTGCTGGACAGAGCAGTGTGTAGAAGCAAGCATGGAGACAGCTCCTAGCTTGAACTTTTACTGTATCTTAGTTTCTATTATGAATACTGTTAAACTACCCAAGACTACGAATGCTGAGACCTACCAAACACCGCCGGACACCTTACAATTCAAAGTATAGCTCAAACTGGCTAACTCCTTGTTGAGGCATACTGGAGCCTCTTGTACATCTCTTGTAATGTGACCCTACATCATATATGGGCTGTACTGTACTCCAGTCCCATATTAATCCTGACTGTCGCCAACACCCTTTAAGGGTGTCAAAGAGGGTATGCTGGGGAGAGGGGTGTGGGCAAGCAGGAAAGTATTGTTCAGGCCACAATCAGATCCCTGTGATCACATCAAATGGCGGAGCAGGCTCGATGAGCCAACTCCTGCTCAGAATTCATATGCATCTTGTCATGATATGCAGACACACACATAATGATATACAGACAAGCAGCTAATGGACACAGAGAACAGGACATGACCAATAAGCAGGCAGGACACTCAGGGTGGGATCTGACTACAAAAGACACAAGACACTCACACTCAACCTCTTTCCATTGATGAACATCTAGAGAGTCAGTCAAGGGTGTTGTGACAATCTCACACCTCCACCACGTGGCTAAGAGCTAGTCTGGTTCAGTAAGACAGAGTAACCACACCTAAGTTAGCAGAGAGTCAAACTCACAGAGAACTGTGCTAACTGTGCTATTAGTTCATTAAACCTGATTGAACTAACTTCAAGGTCTGGAGTATCTTTCTGATCTAAGCTGCATCCAGTTGCAGCCAGTGTTAGACCAGTGTACCTAACACCACATATCTGTGCAGGAACTTCAGGGAGGTGGGAGTTGGAGATAGGGGCAACCACTTCCAGACTTTTGCGTTCAATAGCGTCTGTACCTTTACGGTGAATGTTGTTAACTGTACTACTATTTGCACAGCCCAGTTTAATTAGTTCAGAAAAACATTTTACCCTCTTCATGGGAACACGAACATCAATTGTCATAACATAGTTCGGAATAACTGGGGGGGGGGGGGGGGCGGTGTTGAAGCTCGGTTCTGGATGTCTACCCACCTTGTGATCTTGGTGTTTCACTCCACTCGTATATACCTTTCATCTATGCATCATTGGCACGCGCAACATGAATATCTAATCACTAAAAGAAAGCGAAAACTTCCCGTTTATCATTATATGTATATCTGCGCTTCAGTAAGTTAACGTAACATGTATCCTCGCCACCACGCTTCCCATTCATTTGCTAATCTTGTTTATTAAGAAGCTGCGTTAATTTTAATGTAATGTCAGATTCACAAAACATGGCTACAGCGAACGAGGTACGTTGCATACAGCGAAATGTTACGTTGCTGTAACATTTCAGGAATGTTCTAATTTCCGATTAAAACCATTCTTCGTAAAAAATCTACCAGCTCAGGCATTAATGTTAAACAAATGATGGATTGCATTGTCCAGAATTGCAACCAAAGGCTTTCAGGAACTAGGAACCGACCTTACTGCCAATTTACTCGAAACTCTCATATTGTACTAGATTGAAGTTAATGTGCTCAATTTCAGGGGGCTTTCCCTCCCCCCCCCCCCAGTTTTACACTGATAGTTTCTAACGTGCATGCCCAAAGGGCCGATTGTCGCAATCGCTTATTCGACGCTCCCTTATACGATCCGCACATCATCTAGCAGCATCAGGAAAACAAAGTTGAAAAGTTGGTGCTCTGTTTGTCTGGCTGGAGGCGTTAGGACCAGAGGGTGATCGCTGGCAGGAGGCGCTGACGTTCTGCGCTTTCTCAGCAAGGAGCTGACTCACACGGCGACGACAGAAAGTCAGACCGATCTTGTGAGAAAGAAGCAGAGGGCGAGAGAGAGAAAGAGACAAGCAAGAAAATACTGGGAGAGGCGACAGCCAGCCTGTGAGTGCAGACTCGCCGGTACCAGCACAGAGGACAGTGTCAGCTGCGAGTTTGGCGACTGTTGCCCCCTCGCTCGAGTTGATGATGTCGACAGCGGAAGAGAGCCGAGTGGCAGCGGTGACCCCACTCAAACTGACCGGGCTGGTGTGTGTGGTCCTCTCGCTGTGTTTGGACGTGGTAGCCTTGCTGAGTCCAGCCTGGGTCACTGCCGACAGCCACTTCTCACTCTCCCTCTGGCAGAGGTGTTTCCGACCGGGCTCGGTTCCTGACAGCGAGTGGAACTGCAACTGGGCTCTGGGCAGCGGTAAGATGGGGCGACTCAACCCTCCCCAGGGGCAGTGCCGGAATCCGGGGACAGGACACAGTGAGCTTGGGAAGGAGACGGGGAGGGGATAACACGGTTGTAGGGGTAGGTAGAGAGATCCATAGGGAAGTGTCACACTGACAGACCAGAGTAACGGACAACTTGACGGGAGCCCCGAGGCAGACTCTTATTGGATATTTGAGAGATTAACTGGAAGTGCTGTACGAGGTTAAATCGGAGAATGCTCGACGGACATAAATAGAGCTTTGTCGGGACAGTTAAAAAGTGCAGAAGAAGAATTAAACAGAATGGGAGTGATACAACGAGGAAGACATTGTGGCTGGGGCAGGCACTTCAAGGGAGGAGAACTATGAGATGCAAACATTAACATTTAGAATCAGCAACATTGAGGGGAAATATATAGGGAGGAAAGATAAAGATGTTTCGTTTGACGGAAATGCAGATATCTTGCATATGTACTTACATCACAGAAACAAATACAAACATATTCAAACAAAAACTGATATGTATTTGGGCATGTTATATAGACAAACACTATGCACACAGTAAGAGACTAACGGAAACAGTCAACACACACTGGGGACCTGCTTTATACTGGCAAAAATATTGACGGATCTTCTTCACTGAAAAGTTGATGAACATGCTCATGACAAAACGGTCCAGAGATTTGTTCAAGAAACTGATATACACTGGAATATGTTCACAGACAAAAACAAGCCCAAGGAAACATGTTATGTAGACTGAAACACATATGTGCACAAATTAAATCCTGACAGAAATTAGATACTAGCCTGTGTTATATGCTGGTCATGATAAGCACAGATAGGGTGATGTACACTGACAGATATGCAGATATTGTGAAATTAGACTGACAAAAATACAAACGAACTGGAAAGGCAATTGCTAACAAAGCGATGGGGTGGATTTACCAGGCAATATTAAATATTAAGAGAAATAAAGATGAAAATAACGATACCAAACCAGTATGACAAAATGTCAGAAACTTACAGAAATCAAACATAAGCCGAAATTGATAATCATCCTGACAGACTACACCTGGGCATATAGTGAATATTGACATTAGATACAGCCTGACAGGGCAGATTCAGAAAAATAAAAGGAGATAGAAAAGGAAATGGAGACTAACATGAAAACTACGTAGAGACGGAGAAAAACAAAACCAGGGAGATTGAAATAAATACTTAAAATTAGAGGGAAATACACAACGTGAGAAAACACGGAATGAGAATACAAATCAAGGAGAAATATAGAATGTGTGAAAAATGCAGAATTAGAAGAGACGCAAAATACATGAAAAATGCAAGATAAATTCAAAACAGATTGAAAGAAATATAAGTAACAGAGCGAAAAAATAGCGAACAAAACAATTAAAAAAAACACAGGTGAAAAAAATAGAGAAAAACAAAAAGAGAGAAAAAAATGCAGAAAAGTTGTAAAATAAGTACTGAGAAGAGACGGATAAACGCAAAAAGAAAGACACAAGGGCACGTTTATGCTGTTTTCGGAACTTAAGCCAGTGTCAGCTGGCCTGCGGAAAGAGGCCCGCCACTGAGATAGTTCAGGTCTCCCTGGTAGTTGTAGAAGTTTTCCCTGTCACTTATCTGGTGAAAACTATCAGCACGGAAGGGAAAATGTAACTGCAGCCTAAAGGAACCTTTCTGACCATTTTATTTGTGGGCGACAACGTAAAAGCAGTTCCAGAAAAACAGAGAGTGACTGACGAATAAGAGTGTCGCCAAAAGCAATTGCAGGCAATAGAGGATAGAATGGGTGACAACACACCCATTGCTGCAGCTTATGTACAGTCATATATTTACAGTTTGTTTCTGCGCGCTTATCTTCAGTGTGGTGAATTGTCAACAAGTATTCTTTTGTCAAATACTGGGTTCCGTAGGAACTCAACTTCTGTGTCTCTGCTCCATGGTTCTTGCTTTCATTTCGGCTTCGCTTGGGTGCTTTCAAAATGCCTTCATGGACAATTCATTGGCGTGCGCGCGGTTTATCCATTAATCCGAGGTCACAGGTGAACAATGAAGGTCACTCCCCCCCCCCGCCCCCCCAGGTTTTGCTGAGGAGAACAATGGGCGATTTGCCTGGACCTTTCCAGGGCTGCCTGTGCGTTCAAAACATCAGACAATGTGCTCCCGCCCTTCCTCGCCATTTCATATTTTGTTGTTGTTTATATACATAACCCCCCGGATCTGATAAATTCTCGCAGCACTCGGCTTCGTGGTGCCTATTTATAAAATATGGGCACCGCACTCTCCCTAGATAAGAGCATTCGATTGGGGGGGGGGGGGGGGGGGGGTGAAAGGGAAGCAGTTGGCCGGCAGCGCTGTTTGTGTAAAGCAGCAATTACTGACAAACTGCAATGAAGAGGAAAAGTGAACCGCTCCAACCCCCAACGGCTCCCCTTCCCCTAGGCAGGCTCCTCACATACACATTTGTTAGTTATATTGTGCAGTGGCCACTTTTCGCGCGGCATTTTCATTAATGAATAAGAAAGTGCAATGGCGATGGAAGGGCCAGAGGTCTTTGAACTAAAGCGAGCCGAGCTGGGCGAACTCTGGATGTCAGTCTGCTTGAGGACACGGCGCCAGTTCCCTGTCACTTCGCAATGATGTCTCGACGTTTCCTGTCGTGATATTTAGTTTAATTAGACGCAAAAGAGAACCCACAGACTTTCGGAAGAAGTCGATATTTCTACTTTCTGACGTATCTGCCTATATCTGTATATTGCGATTGTACTTCTAGACTAAAGGCGGACAATGAGTTGTGTACTGGGTGCACGCACTCGTTTATGGGAGCCGGTTTTGAACCTACTCCACAATTTAGGGATGTTTCTACTCCGATTATTCAGCATGTTTAGCCTAGTTTCCAGTGAAGGTTGTTACGCCACTCAAATCATTGCAATGTTTTTCCCAGAATTAGCAGTGACAGAGGTCTCACCGATGGAGCAAAACAATATAACTGCAGTAAAAGTATTCTTCAGCGTTCAGCCATTCAGGGACATTGGAAGTCGCACGCTGGACAGACAAGATGTTCTATGTTAGAATTCCAAGACATCATTTCATGACTATTGCTCAATTCTAATAGGAGTTTTACTTGAGTAGGATTTGCTGCAATGCTCAAAACGTTTTATGTGGAATAGAGTGATGCTCTTCAGAGGTCCAAAAATAATATATATTTTTTAATATTAGATTAATTCACATTATTGAGATTACACTTAAACAATAAGAAATATTACAGTTTGGCTGATTGCAAAATCCACGTAGCAGGTTCAAGAAAATGATATGTTCCACAACTCAATCATCATAACATAAGTAATGAAATTGTGAGTGGGTTATGCCAAGTCTGGTTTAGCAGGGAATACTTTACACATGCAACGTCTTCCACATTTTGTTAGTGTTGTGAAACATTTGCATTTTTAAACCCCCTTAACTGTTGTCAGGTACACATCTGCAAAAGTGGAGGAGCACTTTAAGCATCATGTGATAGCATTAAACAAAACATTGCTCTGAGGCAGCTGTGCCAAGTTTTCACTGGGTGATATTCGGTGGCTAACAGACACCGTAAAAATAATTTCAAGGAGATGTGACCTCTGAAACTGTGAGACTCTGTTAGAAGCATTAGGCCTTGCTACAAGTGAGCACGAATCGTGATTTCAGGTATCTTAGTTTGAGACCTGATTAAAAAGGACAAGGTGGTTGTACTGCTGGTGTCAGCCTCCTTGTGGAGAAGGAATTATGTTAATGAGGTGTCATGCGAAAATCGCATTGCTTGGTGAACTCTTATCTAGTGTTCCTTGCCTAAAGGTTTTTAAAATAAGGCACATGACTAATTAACTGGCCTGGCATGCTTAAATTTAGTTCTTCACACTGAGTTGCTGTTAACATAGTTTAATCATAACATTGTATTTGTTATATATAGTGCCATGTTTTCATGCTAACTCTCTGTGCTATATTTCCATATAGCCAGTTGTTGCTGCAAATGTCTTGCAGGAGACAAAATGCTGAGGATGGGTATTCCATTGAGGTTTCCAGTACTTATGATTTAAATGAAGAAGATCAGTTCACAAGGGGATGACAAATGCAGGTGGAATGCAATGTGAGGAATTATGCCAGCAGCAATCACCACCATGGGACTTGCACTTACAGAAGCTGGCAATTTTAAGTAGGCATATCAAAGGGAAGCTGTCTTTGCTGTCTTCACTTCGCAAGGGAGGCTATCACTGAGCTGTGCCATATGCCCCAGCTTGACCGGCAGACAACTGCTAGAACAAAGAGGACTCTTTCCATAAATATAAAGTTTATCAAAGCAGTAGGATTTTATGCCACTGGATTAGTCCAATTCATAACAGGGGCATGTGACTATGCACTGCAGTAAACCATCTACAGATGTGTCAAATTGGTGACAGATGCTGTGTATGCAATGGGCAACATGCTAATTAGTTTTACTGTAGAAAGGTGGCATAAGCTAAGGGAGTATAATGACAGGCTTTACAAGAGTGTAGTGTATGGTAGATGGCACCCAGATGGGCATCAGGACTCCTCACATCAACCTTGTGACCTATGTGAGTGGAAATTACTTGCATTCACTTAACATGACTTAATGCAAGTCAATATCTGTTATTCAGGATGCCTTTATTATGCAGAAGTAAAAGTTGCCTGCACTATTTGAAAGCTCAAATAGATTTGATCGTTACCAGGAAACCTGGGCTGTGCTTAGCAGCTTTAGTTGATGCTTCACCAAATCCTGACAAGGGTTCATTTCTATTTACTAATTGAATGTGGCAAGGCCAACATCTATTGATTATCCCTAATTGCTTTTGAGAAGGTGCGGGTGAGTCACCTTCTTGAACTGCTGCAGCCCTTGAGCTGGAGGTATAGCCACAGTATTGCTAGATAGGGAGTTCCAGGGTTTTGACGCAGCGACAGTAAAAGAATAGCAATGTATTTTGAAGTTAGGTTATCTGTGACTTGCAGGTGGTGGTGTTCCCAAGTGTCCACTTCCCTTGTTTTTAAAGGTCATGGAGGTCACAGGTTTGGGAAAGGCTGTTGAAGAAGCCTTAGGGAGTTGTTGCAGTGCATCATCAGGATTGTACACATTGCAGGCACTGAGCACTGCTGGTGGAGGGAATTAATATTTAAGGTGATGGATGGGGCATTGATCAGGAAGGCTGCCTCGTTCTGAATGGTGTTGAGCTTCTTGAATGCTGTTGGCACTATATTCATCTAGGCAAGTGGGGAGCATTCCTTTACACCTGACCAGCGCATTGTAGTAGATGTATTCCTTAACTGCACATTGTAGTTGGTAAGAAGTCTAACAGGTTTATTTGAAATTACATGCTTTCGGAGCCCTGTTCCTTCATCAGGTGAAGTGGAGGCAGATTCACAATCACAGCATCTTTAGAAGAGACATAATTGCAAGATAATTACAGATTGGAATGTGAAGAATGGTTGGAATGTGCATCTTTGTGTCCTCAGTGGCCACAGGTGAGATCCCGGAGGATTGGAGAATAGCCAATGTTGTACCATTATTTAAGAAGGGTTGCAAGGATAATCCGGGTAATTATAGGCCAGTGAGCCTGATGTCAGTGATAGTGAAATTGTTGGAAAGGATTCTCAGAGATAGGGGCCGGGATTCTGCGACCCGGCGCCGGGTCGGAGAATCCCCAGGGGGACGCGAGAATCGGGCCCCTCTGACCCGCCGCCAGCTGCCCCATTCTCCGGCGCTGATTCTCGGGTGCCCGCGGGATTCACAGCGCACCAGTCAGGGGCAGTTGACAGCGCCCCCCTCCGGCGATTCTCTGGGCCCCAATGGGCTGAGTGGCCGACAAGTTTGGCCGAGTCCCACCGGCCGTGGGTTACTCAGGTCCCACACAGGTGAGTATGCGGGGGCCGTCCTGGAGAGGGGCGGGGGTATCCGACCCCGTGGGGGGGGCCCCCACGGTGGCCTGGCCCGCGATCGGGGCCTACCAATCGGCGGGCGGGCTAGTTCCATGGGGGCCTATTTTACTCCGCGCCAGGCCCCTGTAGGGCTCCGCCATATTGCGCGGGGGCCGGAGCGGAGAAGGGAACCCCGTGCATGTGCGGAAATACGCCGGCCGTAGGTCACATGCGTGGAAATACGCCGGCCGTTCAGCGCATGCCAAAACTCAGGCGGGCCGTTCCGCGCCAGCTGGAGCTGCGGGGACTACTCCGGCGCCAATCTAGCCGCCTAGGAAGGGGTGCATTCCCCATTATCGGGGACCATTGACACCGGAGTAGTTGGCGCCGGTTTCACGTGGGGACATAGCCCCATTATTGGAGAATCCCGTGAGATATATGCACATTTGGAAGTGAATGGGCTTATAGCGACAGACAGCGTGGCTTTGTACGAGGGAGCTCATGTCTCACTAATTTGATTGAATTTTTAGAGAAGGTGACAAAAATAATTGACGAGGAAGGGCTGTGGATGTTGTCTACATGGAATTTGCAAAGCATTTGATAAGGTCCCTCATGGCAGGCTGGTGCAAAAGATTACATCACATGGGGTCAGGGGTGAACTAGCTGGATGGATCCAGAACTGGCTTGGCCATAGAAGACAGAATGGAGCAGTAGAAGGGTGTTTTTCCAAATGGAGGTCTGTAACTAGTGGTGTTCCGCAGGGATCAGTTCTGGGAACTCTGCTCTTTGTAATATATACAAATGACTTTGAAGAAAACGTAGCAGATCTGATCAGCACGTATGCGGATGATACTAAGATTGCAGGAGTTGCGGATAGTGATGAAGATTGTCTGAGAATACAACAGGATATAGATAGGCTGCAAAATTGGGCAGAGAAATGCCAGATGGAATTTAACCCGGACAATGCGAGGTGATGTATTTTGGTAGATCCAATTCAGGTGGGAGCTATAAAATTAATGGCAGAACCATGAGGAGCATAGAGACACAGAGAGATCTGGACATGCAGGTCCACAGATCCTTATAAGTGGCAGCACAGGTGGAAATGGTGGTAAAGAAAGCAGATGGCATGCTTGCCTTCACAGGATGGGGTATTGAGTATAAAAATTCAAAAATTATGTTACAGTTATATAGAACATTGGTTAGGCCACATTTGGAATACTGTGTCAATTCTGGTCACCACACTACCAGAAGGACGTGGAGGCCTTGGAGAGAGTACAGAAAAGGTTTACCAGGATGTTGCCTGGTGTGGAGGGTATTAGCTATGAGGAGAGATTGAATAAATTGGGATTGTTCTCCCTAGAGAGACAAAGGCTGAGGGGCGACCTGATAGAAGTTCATAAAATTATTAGGGGTGTAGATAGAGTGAACAGTTGGAGGCTTTTTCCCAAGTGACAAATACAAGAGGGCACAAGTTCAAGATGAGGGAGAAAAGGTTCAGTGGAGATTTGCGGGGAAAGCTTTTTACGCAGAGGGTGGTGGTGGCTTGGAATGCACTGCCAAGTGAGGTGGTTGAGGCAGATACGTTAGTGAACTTTAAGACTTATCTGGACAGGTTATAGAAGGATACAGGCGGTTGGTCTAGATAGGACACGTGATCGGCGCAGGCTTGGAGGGCCGAAGGGCCTGTTCCTGTGCTGTACTGTTCTTTGTTTTTCTTTACAGGAATAAACAGTGTGAGTGGAGTGCGCGATAATCACAAATAATTGAGGTGTGAATTGTCTCAAGCCAGGACAGTTAGTAGGACTCTGCAAGCCCGGGCAGTATGGTGGGTGTTACATGTAATGCAACATGAACCCGAGATCCCGGTTGATGTTGTGCTCATGCTTGTGGAACTTGGCTACCAGTTTCTGCTCAGTGATTCTGCGTTGTCATGTGTCCTGAAAGCCACCTCAGGCAGAATCAATGATGCTGAAAGGATGTTTCCCTTGTAGGAGAGACTAGGACTAGGGGGCACAGTTTAAAAATAAGGGGTCTCCTATTTAAGATAAATGAGGAGAATATTTTGCTCTCAAAGGATTGTGAGTCTTTGGAATTCTCTTTTCCAGAAAACAATGGAGGCAGGGTGATTAAATATTTTTAAGCTAGAGGTAGATAGATTCTTGACCAACAAGGGGGTCAATGGTTATTGGCCGTAGGTGCCAATGTGGGGTTTGTCATAATATGCACCCATGCACATCATGAGGTAAAAGCAGGCAGTGACAGACACACAGGTGAGCCAATCAACATACAGAACAGAACTCGACCAATGACCAGACAGAACACCAGAGGTGGGCTTCCAACTACAAAACACACGAGGCATCAGCACTCTGCCTTTTTCTACTGGTGATAACTGTAGTGACAGTCAGGGTGTACAAATCATTCAACACCTTCTACACGTGGATCAGAGCTAACCTGGTCTAGATAGTTAATGTTAGTTTACTTCGAGTAGTAGAGAGTCAACCCACAGGCAGCTGTGTGCTTCGTTGCTGAAGTTCAATAAATCTTATTGAACCAACGCCTACGTTTGGTGTATGCCTGATCATTTAACTGCATCGTGTTGCAGTCCATGTTACCCCAGGGTGAATAATATGACATGATACCAGGAGTGGCTACTGCTTCTAAGTAATTTACCTTCGAAAATTTACTGACGACCAGCAACTGTCTTCCAGCGGCATGGAAAAGTTCCAGGGATCTCCACAGATCCGGATCTCCAGGAACCTTGGCGCCAACTGGCGGGTCTTCAAGCAGAAATTCCGTCTGTACCCTGAGGCCTCGAAAGTGCATCCGATGCCCGAAAAATCGTGCTGCGGGGAACCAGGCCATCCAAATCTTCAATTCGCTCACTTTTGCCGACGGTGGGGACAAGACCAAGTTCCAGACCGTCTTAGCCAAATTCGACAGTCACTGTGAGGTCGAGACGAACGAAAGCTTCGAGCGTTATGTCTTCCAGCAGCGTCTTCAGGATAAGGATGAGCCTTTCCAGTCTTTTCTCACTTATCCTCGCATTCTAGCGCAATCCTGCAACTATGGTGACACCGCTGACTCCCTCATCAGGGATCAGATCGTGTTTGGCGTCCACTCCGAAGCCCTGCGGGAGCAGCTCCTAAAAATAAAAAATATGAACTTGCCAGTGGCCATCGAGACGTGCATAGTCCACGAACAGGCGAAAAGTCGCTATTCCCGGCTAAAGTCAGCAGACCAGGACTAACTTGCCTCCCACGAGGGTGAGAGTGTACAGGCCATCGCCCGAATGCGGCGCTTCAGTATCGATGAAGGCGGCCATTTCGCGCGCTTTCCAGCGGTCCCACGCATGCGCACCATGGTCGGGAGAACGAAGCGGCCGAAAACTACACTGCGCAGGTGCGAGCGGCGGCTGACTGCACTGCGCATGTGCGATGATGCACCGAGCGTCACGACGTCGACGTGATGATGTGCCCCAACTGCGGCACCGCCCATTTAAAGCGGCAATGCCCTGCAAGAGGTAAGCGATGTCTCAACTGCAAGAAGCTTGGCCATTATGCGGCTTTGTGCAGGACTGCACCTCCGATAGGGGGCCAGCGATCCCAGTTCCAACGCAGATGCGTTCGAAGTGTGCAGCAAGGGCTGCTGGATCTGAACTGCAACATTATGAGGGAACACTACCCAATCCCGAAGCGGGAGGAGCTGACGAGTGAGATGGCACATGCCAAATTCTTTACAAAGCTGGATGCATCGCGTGGCTTCTGGCAGATACAACTAGACGAGTTCAGCAGGAAGCTCTGCATGTTTAATACACCTGTTTGGTGTATGCTCGATCATTTAACTGCACCGTGTTGCAGTCCGTGTTACCCCAGGGTGAATAACACGACAGGGTTGAGACCACAATCATATCAGCCATGATCTTATTGAGTGACAAAGCAGGCTTGAGGGACTAAATGGCCTCCTCCTACTTCTAATTTGTAAATTTGCATGCATGTTTGTATGTTCGTCTAGATGCATAATGGATTGCTTCATTATGTGAGGAGTTGCGAAAGAAACTGAATACTGTGCAATTATCAGTGAATATTCCCACTTTTGACCTGATGATGAAAAGTAATTGATGAAACAGCTGAATGTGATTGGGCCTAGGACATTGCACTGAGGAACTTCTGCGGCTAGTGGGACATTGGCTTCCAAGAATCACAACAATGTGCTAGGCATGACTCCAACCAGTGAAGTGTTTGTCCCTGATTCCCATTAACTGCAATTTCACTCGGGCTCCTTGATGCCACACTTTGTTAAATGCTGCAATGTCAAGGCCAATCAGTCTCATCTCACCTCTAAAATTCTTTCAGCTTTTTAACCTATGTTTGGACTAAGGTTGAAATGAGATCTGGAGCTGAGTGGTCCTGGCAGGAACCACACTAAGCAATGATGAACAGGTTATTGCTGTGCATGTGCCTCTTGATAACACTATCAATGACAATTTCCATTACTTGTTGATGACTGAAAGTAGACTGATGGGATGGATTTGATTCATCGGCCAGAATTTTCTGACTGTTCTTGCTGGCGGGATCTTTTGGCCCCGCGGGTGGTGAAGCCCTGCTGCAGGTTTCCTGGTGGCAAGGGGTGTATAGAATGGGAAGTCCTGTTGAAAGTGACAGGACCAAAAGATCCCACTGCTGGCCAATAATGGGCAGCCTCCGCTGCCACAAAACACTCTGCGGGTGGGTGTGGAAAATTCCACCCAGCCTGTTTTTGTGTACAGAAGATATTCTGGCCAGTTTGTACTTTGGCAAGTGGATCCCAGTGTTACAGCTGTAAAAAAAGGAGCAGGACTATTCCATATGGCTCCTTAAACCTGCTCCACCATTCAATAGAATCATGGTTGACCTGATCTTGCCCAAGAATCCACTGCCAGTCAGCCATAATCCTTGACTCTCCGATGCTTCAAAAGTATATCTATAGTTGTACTGGAACTACTTGTTTTGAGTATATGTCTTTAGAACTACTGATGGCATGCTATCACAGCCCGTACACTCGGTGCTCCAATGCACTCAGCTATCTCTTGACATCACGTGGAGTGAATCTAATTATCTGAAGACTGGCATCTGTAATGCTGGGGGAGGTATTATATTTGTTATGGGCCAGGGTTTAGAGAACCCCAACGTGTATCATGGAGTTCACCTGACCCACAACTTTGAATCGATTGTGGTATGGGGAGCACACGGCCCATTCTACAGGTGTGGTACAGCATAGATCAAAAAGTATTTTTTAAAGCAAAACAATGTTTATTCTATGAACTCAAGTTAACCTTTTTATAACATAGTGAACATCTTAGCAACCACCAATTCAAATACAACCCCCAAAGAATACAACACCAAGTAATCCTTAAGCTTTCCTTTTAACATCCATAAGACATTAAAAAACTTTTAACAGAAGCACATCAGGTTTACATTCACTACTGAGAACAGTTATCACTCTGAATTCCCCAAATGATCAAGAGATAGTCTTTACATGGCAGAGAGAACAACATTACACCTTCTGCGGCTGGCTGCAGCTCCAACACTGAAACAAAACCCCAAAAAACACACACACCCAAGTTTTCCTCAAAGTGAAACTAAAAAGCAGAGCCAGAGCTCAGCTCCACCCACACTCTGACATCACTGCAGTAACATGAGCAGACAAACATTTCTTAAAGTGACATTCTCATGACACATTTCAGGATGAAGATGGTTGCAAGGAATTCAACCTTGAGTTTTGCACTCAGGTACTGGGCTTCACCTCTTTGAGAATGGGGATGTTTATGGAGGCTCCACTTTCCTCCATTCAATACTGGATGCGATCAGGCTACTGAACTCTGATTTGAGTTGTGGTTTTGGTATTGCAGAGCTTCCACTGTTTAGCATGTTTTGGTCCTATATTGTAGCTTCACAAAGTTGGCACCTCATTTCTAGGTTTGACTGGCATTGCTCCGGGCTATGGGCTCCTGTTCTTCTTATTGAACTGGGATTGGTCCCCTGACTTGATGGTTACTGTTCAGTAATTGATATATCGGGCCATGGGGTTACAGATTGTGATGGACTGCTATTCTGCTGTTGCTAATGGCCCACAGTACCTCATGGATACTCAGTTTTGAGCTGCTAGATCTGTTCAGAATCTATCCCATTTACCATGGTCGTAATGCCGCACAACACAATGAAATGTGTCCTCAGGATGTGACCTGCATTAGGACTTTGTGGTGGCTGCTATTACCTAT
Source organism: Scyliorhinus torazame (assembly GCF_047496885.1). Taxonomy (NCBI): domain Eukaryota; kingdom Metazoa; phylum Chordata; class Chondrichthyes; order Carcharhiniformes; family Scyliorhinidae; genus Scyliorhinus; species Scyliorhinus torazame. Next base: position 106,812,505 of record NC_092714.1, on the reverse strand, counting down.
ATTGTCATGGACGGATGCATCTAGATTGGTGAGGACAAGGTCAAATAGATTTTTTTCTTCATGTTGGGTTAATCGTTACCTGCTACAGTCCCAATTTGGCAGCTATCATCTTCAGGTCTCAGTCAAGTCATCAGTCACTGTGGTACTGAGCCTCTTGGAGATGCATATTGAAATCACCCATCCAGAGTGCATTTTTTATCCCCATTATTTTCAGTGCTTCTTCCAACATGGAAGAGTATTGATTCTGAGGGAGGTTGGTAGGTGGTTAGCAGCAGCAGATTTCATTGCCCATGTTTGGCCTGATGCTGTGATCCTTCATGGGGTCTGGAGTCAATGTTGAAGACTCCCAGGACAACTCTCTCCAGACTGTGCCTTCAACTCTGGTAGATCTGTCCTGCTGGTAGGACAGGTCATACCCAAGGATTTGTTTGGGAAGTTGGATGAAAGGTATAATTCCATGTCAATTACTTTGTTGGACTGTTGTTTGACTAGACACTGACGGCACGGTGGCACAGTGGTTAGCACTGCTGCCTCACAGCTCCAGGGATCTGAGTTCAATTCCAGCCTTGTGTGACCGTGTGGAGTTTGCATGATCCCCCTGTGTCTGTATGGGTTTCCTCCGGGTGCTTCGGTTTTTCCCACAGTCCAAAGATGTGCAGGTTAGATGGTTTGGCTATGCTAAATTGCCTCTTAGTGTCCAGGGTTGTGCAGGTTAGATGGGATTGCAGGGCTAGGGAAGGGTTAGGGTGCTCTTTCAGAGGGTCGCTGCAGACTCAATGGGCCGAATGGCCTCCTCCTGCACTGTAGAGATTCTATGATTCTAGACAGGCAGCCTTCTAATTTTGGCACAAGTCCCAGATTGTTAGTTCTGCCACAAACACTGGAACTCGGGGAACTGACACTGAGGACTGAACTTATTGAGAAACCGCAAACAAAATCAGAATGAAGATTAAGACAAGTTCTTCCAGAATTGATATGGAGCATGTTGAAGCAAGGATTTGGCTCTTTGGACCATACAGATGGGTTATTTCTACATAGCTCTGCAAAGTATCAAAATAATTACCACTCATTATATATAACTTAACTGTTGTGATGAGGTTTCATCATGTAGCAAGATGGAGATGAAGGTCCTGTGGTGCAGTAGCTGAGGTGAGGGATGAGGAAGGAAATAATGGAAGAAGTCTTGTAGCCTGGATGTTTGGAGCAGCACTCACTTCATTACTATTTGTAGTAATGGTGAAGGTAAAGCCACTATGGTCCCAGATGACCATAGGCTGCTTTCTCCTTTGACGGGGAGAGCAGACTGGTGGTGATTTAACCTGAGAATCACCACACCTCAGGTGAGGTTGAGAAGGTGGACCTTCATAAATAACCATTTTATAGTAATTTCCAATTCCCTACCTGCTCCAAAATTGTAGCTAAATTGAAACATTGCACAGTGTATCCAGAAAACATGCTAAACATTTAGACATTGATCATGCAAACGTATGGCATCCTAACATCTTACGAGCATTTTTAACCTGAACAAGACCTTGCCCAACAGATGTGGCTCGTGTTAATGATCATCATGTTAGTGAACTATCTTGTGGGGCAGAGAGGGAATAGTTGCTCCTTTTGCAACTATTTTTCAGCCTCCAGTGGTTGGTGAGTTTCCTTCCTTGTCCTCAAGCTAGGTGAATGCAACTTTCCATTAGTTGATCTGTATAAATTATTGACAATTTGACTAGTTAAATAAGTAAGGTTGGACAGAAATGGTAGGGCTGGTGGTGTACCATGACAGCAGCATTTGGGAATCTGTGCAATGCCCAACAATTCCAGGCAAACATAGCTGCTGAAAGTGTCTGCAGGGTAGGCAATTTCAGCTCTGGGTTGTTGAGCTGGAGACTGAGTTGCAGACATTGCAGGGCATCAAGAAGGGGGAGAGTTACCCGGACACTTTATTCCCGAAGGCAGTCATTTCTCTTAAGCGGCAGAACCTGAGAGTTGGTCAATAGTCAGAGACAGGAGTGTGCAACTGTAAGTCTGGCAGGTAAAGGGAACCAGCATGTAATGATGGAGCAATTTCAGTCCCTGACATTGTCCAACAGGTGTGAGGTGCTTGCTACCTGTGTGGCTGATGAGAAGGACTACAATGTGCTTGAGCAGACTGACCATGGTGCCATGATGAAGGGTGCCAGTCGAGTGGGAGGAGCAAAGAGGAATGAGGTCTTGATAGGAGATGGTGCAGTCTGAGGGTTAGATACTGTTCTCTGCAATCAAGAGCATGAGTCCAGATGGTTGTGTTGCCTGCACAGTTCAAGGGTTAAGATCATCTGCTCAGGGCGGGAAAAGAACTTGCAGTGGGAACTGGAAGGTCTAGAGGTCAGAGTCCATGTAGGTACCGATGACATCGGTAAGACTATGAAAGTGGTTCTGCGTAGAGAGTAGTGGTTCTGCGTAGAGAGTATGAGGAGCTAGGCACTAAATTAAAACATACTATCTCAAAGGTTCTGTGGACTATTACCTGAGCCATGTGCAAATTGGCATAAGAGAAATAAATGAAAGAGAATAATGCATGGTTCGGTGGGAAACATGGGGGCCAATTAGTGGGGCACTGGCACCAATACTGGGAAAAGTGGGCATTGTACCATCCGGACAGTTTATCCCTGAACCATGCTGGGACCAGTGTGGATTTGGAAAGGATGTTTCCTCTTGTGGGAGAAGCTAGAAGCAGGGTTACAGTTTAAAATTAAAGGGTCACTCGTGATGAATGTAGAAATTTCAGATACATATTTATTATATGTATTTCGTGCAGAGAGGGTTAAAAACCTGGGTTAGTGTGTGTATGACTGCTGAAGTAATGTTTTTTTTTAAATCCTGGTTTACAAGTCCAACAGACACTTAGCTGCAGAGGTGTAATTACAATGTCATAAAAATGAAATCATCATTCATTCCAACCATGTATATAGCTGGCCTGAAGTAGGACTAATGGAATTCAATTTATATTAAGAACGTTCCCCAGGGAGTGGGGATTTTCACAGTAACTTAATTTTAGTGTTAATGTAAGCCTATTTGTGACACTAATAAAGATTGTTATTAGTAGTAATTAGAGGCACTGTGTGAAATGGTGTAGTTAATGGGAGGAGCTAGGAGCTGAAGCAGTCAGGTGTTGAGTTTTGGAGTTCAGCTTTGATCTGTCTATGAACAGACTATCAGTTTCTCTCAAAGCAGTTTAGTTTAAACGATTTTGCTTGTGAACAGAACAACAGTTTCTGAAAAGACTGGCAGGTTAAACAGTGCTTTGACACAGGCAAGAATTTGCAGGCTGTTTTCTGAAAGATCTCTCTCTCAAAGCGGTTTATAAAAGACATCTCTTTACAGCAAGTATTCCCAGGTTGGCTAACTATATTTAAAAGTGGATTTTGACCTGAGATGGGTTTTGCTTGAGTGGAGAAAAAAAGATAGCAGTTGAGGGTTTAGTGTTTATTGTCATTGTTAAGCATCATTTAACTGCTAATTGTAAGCTTATGATGTTAAAGTTAGTAATATTGTGTCAGTGATAAAGTTTGATTAAATATACTGTATCCGTACTTGGGCATAGAATCACTCCTAGAGCAAAGTATCCTTCCCTCAGTGTCTTATAAATTAACTTAAATATTTGGGTTTCTGTCCGGTATCCTAACAACTGTTGGGGTATGGTCTAGGATCGTAACACTCATTTAAGACAAAGATGAGGATAATTATTTTCTCTCCGAGGGTTTGAGTATTTGGAACCTTCTTCCTCAAAATAATAATAATCTTTATTAGTGTCACAAGTAGGCTTACATTAACACTGCAATTAAGTTACTGTGAAAATCCCCCAGTCACTGGATGCAGAATTAGATAGATTCTTGATAAGGAAGGGGGTGAAAGGTTAACGGGGTCAGCAGGTATGTGGAGTTGACGGGCGGGATTCTCCCCTACCCGGCGGGGCGGGGGGTCCCGGCGGGATGGAGTGGCGTGAACCACTCCGGTGTCGGGCCGCCCCAAAGGTGCGGATTTCTCCGCACCTTTAGGGTCCAAGCCATCACCTTTAGGGGCTAGGCCCGCGCCGGAGTGGTGCCGTCCCGTCAGCTGGCGTGGAAGGCCTTTGGTGCCACGCCAGCCAGGGCCGAAGGGACTCCGCCGACCGGCGGAAGTCCGCGCATGCGCGGCAGGGGGCACTTCCGCGTCGGCCATGGCGGAGGCGGAGGGAAAAGAGTGCCCCCACGGCACAGGCCCGCCCGTGGATCGGTGGACCCCAATCGCGGGCTAGGCGACCGTCGGGGCACTCCCAGGCCCCCGCGCCCCCCCCCCAGGACCCCAGAGCCCGCCCACGCCGCCAGTCCCGCCGGTAAGAGAGGTGGTTTAATTCCCGCCGGCGGGACTGGCATGACAGCAGGCCCATCGCGGGCCGGAGAATCGCCGGGGGTGACCCGCTGACCGGGCGCCGCGTTTCCTGCCCCCGATGAATCTCTGGCGGCGGAGAATTCGGCGGCCGGCGGGGGCGGGATTCACTCCGCCTCCCAGCGATTCTCCGACCCGGCGGGGGGTCAGAGAATCCCGCCCCTGGTTACAATCAGATCAGCCATGATCTCATTGAATGATGCAGCAGGCTGTGTGAACTACTGCTCCTGATTTGCATGCTTCTATGTATGTTCATACATTAAGAGTAAATAAAGTGCTCACCGAGTGGGAGGGGCAAATGTTTTGGCAGACCTCATATTTGGCAGACATCACATTTGGCAGACTCTACAGCACATGTTCTAAGGGGCAGAAGTGGTGTTACACTTCTGGGTACAGCTTGTGTAGTTAGAGATACACCTGAAATGGTAGTCACTATCAGCACATGCCTGCTAATTAGCACTTCAGTCCTTAAACATACTGGGCAGGATTCTCCATCCCGTGATGCCCAGAATGCATTCCCCGACGGGACGGAGCATTGGGTGTTGGGGGAAAATTGGGATCAGCGCCTGTCGCTCTCTGAACGCAATGCTGCAATCCCTGGTGGTAGCATGAATGAGGTCCACGATGCGTGCCAGTGAGGAAACATAAATAAATGCAAATGAGTGTTAACGACACAATTGCATCTATTTAGTGGGCCCGACACCCTATGCTCTGGCCCCCTGTGATTTTCCGGTCCATGCAGCCGGGAATCACATGGACACAGATCACTTATGATCTCAGAATCGTGAACCTGATGCAGTGGAACTCGCTGTGGCCCTTGGCACACCACAATGCCCACCACATCAGGGCCACACTGGTAGAGACCATCCAAGCCCATCCGAGGCCTCTTCTCGCAGTCCCCCTCCTCCCGCCATGCTCCCCCTCTCCCCCTTTAGAGACCCCTGTAATAGGAAGTGCAATCCAAGCACTCGAACGTGTCATTTCACTGCATTTATGGGGACCAGATGGAACAGCATTTATGGGGGTCTCCCAGGATTTGAGGCCCCAGGTGCCAGCCCTCTGGGTGCCCAGGTGGCACTACCAGCTGGAAGGGGCACTACCAGGGTGCGAGGCTAGCAGTCCCAAGGTGCCACGGTGACATTTTTTCCATGATGGGGATCAAGCCTGGGATGCCCTTTGTGGGTGCAGGAGGTGGGGGGCCTGGAGAACCCCTTACAGGTGAGTTTGGCCTTTGGGGGGGCTTGAGAGATTGCGACGTCCCGATCACCTTCTGTACTGAGGAGTTCCGACGGGCGGAGCTCCTCAGTGCAGAAATGGGACTAAGTGCAGCCTTACCAGGGAGTTCCCTGCTGAGGCCCCGAATCTACCCAAATGGGAACAGAGTTCATTTCGATCGCATGTGGGAGCGCCCCAAAGTATTCTTCAGAAGAATTGAAGGAAAAGTAAACACAGTGTTCTGAATCAAAGAGTCAATTTTAGATTTGAAGTGGGACAGCAGCCTCCAAGGTAAAACAAACATCAGATGCCATTTTAAAACAGCCGGGGAATTGAGATTTCAAACAATTGTTTGTACAGCAGTCAAGACAAAGACATCCTAAAGTGTAAAATCTTGGACTGGGTTCGACCATTAAAAGTGAAGTGGAAGCTTTTTTTAAAAAGTGTCATTTGGAAAACCTGGTCTAGATTTCAGAATGCAAACCGCTAACGGAATGCATTATTATGAGAGAAGATGTTAAAGCGTGGTTTTGGGAGTGGAGTTTGGAAACTATCATGTAACAATCATCTGGGTAAATTCTGAGACATCCACAAGTATTCACTTGGGTGTATTTGTCCAGAGTGTATTTCCCCATGGTCATTTTGTGTGATCAAAAGGGACTTTGTGTTAATGAGACTATTATAGATTAAGATGTATTTTGTAATCCGTGTTAAGTCTAAAACCTGTGTGTAATTGTTAAGCTACCGGTTGAGTAAAGGCGTATTGTATCATGATCCATTTTTCTCATGTTTAATTAATGTTTTTCTTGCTGTTAAAATTATTAGTGGTCCTACGACTCTGTTCATGCATTTTCAAAAGTTTGTATAAATTAAATCCATGTTGGATGAATAAATAATACCACATTCAGTCTATTGTTTGAAAAGCACTCCACAACTAATTTGGATTTTTCACTTGTCAATGTCACATTTTTATAATGCGATGTAAGCACCAATCACTCATAAGGGACAGTGTAAATATATTGCTGATTCATTTATTTAAACTAGGCAGAGAAGAACATGTATACCTGGTTAGAAAGCTTAAAGGTATCAACAGCAGAACTATGCGGTGTGTGCTCTGCTCACAGGCCAAAGTGGAACTGAGACTGAATCACACAACACACGTCCCCTCTAGTGATGGAATGCTGCTATCTCTTAAAAGCTTATTGGAGCAACCCTCTTTCTTTTTAAATATACGTCCCCCTCTTTCCAAAGAAATATAGCTATTTACAATACATGTTTGTGTTTAGTTACCATTACATGAGTGCAAGGAACTGATAAATCTTAGTTGCTGTAAACTGTAAAGGTAAACTGTTAGTACACCCATATCTTGCCGTGCAACCTGGTCTCGGGGTTTCTTTAATTGATCACACTGATCTGTATGATTGTCATTTTTGGATGTTGTTTCTGGTTGGGATCTTTTCCTCAATGCAAAAGGACTGTACGGTGGTGGAGGAGCTGAAATGGATGTGACTTGTCCTCGGTTCTGTCTCACCATTGTGACTTTGTGTGTAATGACTTCATAGACCCTTTGTCCTGAACAAATCCTGGTCACCTGGGCTGGTTCCCATGAACCTTCTGTGGGATCCTGTTTGCAAACCTATTTGCCCAACTCTAAACTTGGCAATTCAGTACTCGTATTTTTATAGTGCACGTTGGTCAACTTCTCTTGTAGTTTTAGACATTGTTCTCTAGGTTCTGAGAAAGTAAAATGGGTAAGAGTGGATAAATTAGTATGCACAGGTGTGCTGGACATGAGCTCTGCCAGTGATGGAATAGTCGCACTTAAAGGTGTTGCTCTCAGATAACTGCTTTAGCACAGTGGGCTAAACAGCTGGCTTGTAATGCAGAACAATGCCAGCAGCGCGGGTTCAAATCCGTACCGGCCTTCCGAGCAGGCGCCGGAATGTGGCAACTAGGGGCTTTTCACAGTAACTTCATTGAAGCCTACTTGTGACAATTAGCGATTATTTATATGGGGCTGGTTTAGCACAGGGCTAAAGTGCTGGCTTTTAAAGCAGACCAAGGCAGGCCAGCAGCACGGTTCAATTCCCATACCTGCCTCCCCGAACAGGCGCCGGAATGTGCGCATAGGGGCGTTTCACGGTAACTTCATTTGAAGCCTACTTGTGACAATAAGCGATATTCATTCATTCACTCATTCAGTTTAACATTGCAATGAGTAAATCTTGCTTGCTCTGTCTACATTTGAAACTTAGGGATTTCACCGCGTGAACCATTCATTCAGCTAGGCAATTAGATCGAGGGTAATGTGTGATCAATATTCTATTTCTCACACCTATCTTGAAAGGGCTTAACAATAAATTGTAGATTGTTATCCGCCATGATCTCTCTAGGCACTTCAAATAATCTGAAAATGGTACCAAGAGTACGTGAGCAACAGTTGTGCTTGATGTATTGTACAATTATTTAATAATGGGGTACTTGATAAAGTAGTCGATGATGGTGAAGTCAGTGGCATGGACATGAAAGAGGTTGGATGCAGTTTTGGACCAAGGATGGGTAGGAATTTCATCTGGAGTCTGGTTCTTATTGGTGACTTGGCATATGCTCTTGACATGCCTTCAATGTCATTGTTTGAACCCGACAGACTGTTTCTCTTCCGAATCTTCCATCTGATCTATGCCCATGTATGAGTGTTGATGAAAATCAGGTCACAAAGATTCTCGTACGATGATCTGCCTGCTTTTAAAAATGATTCGCCTGGAGATGCTTCTCTTGTTCCGGTAAGGCCAAAACGGTCTCACATGATCATGTACATGTTTTCCACAGTTTCTGCAGTGTGGAATCTTGTTATTTCTTCTTGTAGCTGTTAGCATTTATGTTGCCCAAAATGTACCTGATCAGTTGATGGACTAGCATTCTCCTGTAAGTGTAATGTTACAGCTCTCTTCAAACTGCCAATTTTGTTGAAATATTCCAGATATTTCAATGTTAGTTTGTAAACTGAGGTGATAGGAATCATTTCTGAGATTGAGCTGTCCTTTGAGTTTTAACTGATTCATAGATTGTCACCAGTGCGAGGTCGCGGCTTGCCGGTAAAGCTGCAATCACTGAGCCTTTAGTCTCCATGATGTAAAGCATCTGTTGCACTCGAGGATTAATTGTACTTGCATTCCAGGATTACGGATCCTGTGCAAGGAATTGGTGAAGCATTTTATGCCGAAAGTTGCGCAGTTGTAGGTTTTGTCATAGCCTTCCATATCTGTGTTTTGGAATTCCCGAAAGTAGAATGTTGACACTTGTTTCTGTGTCAATCTTGGCCAATAATAAATAATTCCCAACTTTCTTAGGATAGACAATTCAAGTCTTGACAAACACTTTAGATGGAGTGATGGTTTGTATGTTTTCCATGAGGTTGATAGTGGGAAACTTACTTGCACTAATCTTTGTCTCATTGTACACATCATCATTATTTTCTTGTTTGTCGATCACCTCATGCATATGTTTCTGAGGGGATAGTTCTATTGCTTAAACATACCCATTGTGTACAATCTTCCTGGATCAGTGCATGGCTGTGTAGCTGCATCATCCTTTGCTCTAGTGTACTGCTTCTGCCAATGGCCCTTTCTGCCACATGCCTTACAGATTTGATGAAAAACTGGGCATTTCTTTGGTGCTTGCAGAAGGCCACATGTCTTGCTAGGATTGGGTGCCCTAGTGAGTGGGTCAACAATTGGGACCTGAAAGCGTTGTCAATTTGCGAGGATTGATTTGTATTTACGTCCATCCATGAGTAACTCTTTGATGCTATATATTTTGGGCTGCTCGAGCAAATCTTTCAGGAACGCTTCAATGGGAGTGGATATGATCACTAACAGAGCAATTCTATCTGCTAGTTCTGTGTTTAAAAAATCATAGTACATGTCCTTTTCTCTGCATTTGCTGATTTAGTGGTCTATGGATGCTGTAGGCATGAACCTTTTTTTTCTTTATTCAACTATGGAATGTGGGTGTCACTGGCTGGGCCAGCATTCATTGCCCATCCCTGAGGAAATGTAAGAGTCAACCACATTCCTGTGGGTCTGGAGTCACATGTAGGCTAGACCAAGTACGTTTCACAGATTTCCTTGCCTAAAGCACATAGGTGAACCAGATGGGTTTTTACGACAATTGACAATGGTTTCATGGTCATCATTAGACTTTTAATTCCAGATCTTTATTGAATTCAAATTCGAACATCTGCTCTGGTGGGATTCAAACTCGTCGACTTGATGAATACCTGATACTGAACCAGTCTTCCAATTTAGTCCATACCTTGTGGGAATCCGTTAGCTTTTGCTGTTAATCCTGTGTAGACTTTCATTCCCAATTGCGGGACAAGTTTTTCACAGCGGCGGGAGACGGCCTGCCATTGGCCAGTGGTGGGATCATCTGGTCCCACTGTTGTCAACGGAGTTTGCTATTGAATGCACCCCTCGTCGCCGGGAAACCCGAGGCTGGGCTACGCTATCGGTAGGTCCGGAAGATTCCTCCGGTGTGAACGGCCAGAAAGCTTCAGCGTATGAATTTGGCTAGTAAGTTGGCTGCAAACCAATTCAAACTGAAATTTCGTGGACATTTTGACAATATTCCTTTTAACTTCATCCTTGTTTTATTTGATTTATTGTTCAGCAACTCCCAAAGCTCCACCTGTTATAAACACAACCTTCCATGGCCCGAATTGTATGACATTTATTGTTTGACTCTCCCTCACTCGCTATTGATCCGGCCCACACCCTGATCACTTGCCTGTTGACATCCTGTCCTATGCAGCACAAGGGATTTGTCTACTTACCAGCACTTTATTTAATCACTGTCCCGGCCCTGTATCTTCAAAGAATTTCTATGCAGCTCGCGCGCTGCATTCTGAACACTCTCTGTGCTTGGACTTTGTTGCTGCCCAATCAAAATTTAAAGGGCAGTCTCATGCCATGTCACACGATCTCCGGCTTTTCGCCACGTTATACCTGTACGTAATCTTGCCATGTTGTTCGACTACCAGTGAACATCATGTCATGTTTTATTGTGATATAAAAGCACCAATCACTTATAAGGGATTGTGTAAACACATTGTGAGTTCATTTATTTAAACTAGGCATATAAGAACATCTATATCGATAGAAAGCTTGAAGATATCAACACCAGAGCAATGTGCCATGTGCTCTGCGTACAGGCCAAAATTAGACTGAGACCGGATCAAATGACTCTTTCCTTCTAGTGATGGCATAATGCTGTCCCTTAAATGTCCCTTAAAGACATATTGCAACAAGGGACAAAAGCATATTACTGCAGATGCTGGAATCTGACCCCCCCCCCCCCCCCCCATAGTAAATGCTGGACAATCACAGCAGGTCTAAAAGCATCCGTGGAGCGAGAAGGGAGCTAACGTTTTGAGTCTGGATGTCTTTGACAAAGAGTCATCCAGACTCGAAATGTTAGCTCCCTTCTCTCTCCACAGCTGTTGTCAGACCTGGTGTGATTGTCCAGCATTTTCTGTTTTTGTTGCAACAAGGGATTATGTGCTTTTCTGAACCTTAGGCTAAACCATAACCTAACTGCTTGTTTCCTGTCTCACACTACCTGATCTGTAATAAAATCAGATCTATTTAAATAGTTTTCATTGAACCTGGTGTCCTACCTGGTGAATGCTGTACATGTTGAACCACATTCCAAATGTTAGTTTTGAAATTGGATAATGTATGTGTGTATTTTTAAGGTTTCCTCTGCCTGGGTCAGATGGCGTCTGATGTTACCTCAGAGGAAAGCCTAAACCCCTGAGAAATGTAGGAAACAATCCTTGGCAGATTAGTTCTCTGCTATTTTTGCATGTAGTATATCAGCAAACTGTTATTGTACTATTTCTTGCACATGGCAGATTTGAACCTGCTGTTCAAATGTTAGAGATTAGCAGATGCAATACTTCTTTTCCACATATATACCCATTTGTACACTGTGCATTTGTGATTATTAGAAGTTGGCAGTTATATATATTATGTGATTTCATGTATATTAAAGATTATCAGTTGTTCCTCTTTTGCCTTCTATATTATAGATTGGGAGATTGCAACAGTTGTTTTGCTTCTGTCTGGAGCAGTCATTATTCTCATTGCCTTTCTGGTTGCCTTGATCTCAATCTGCCAAGGAACCCGTCGGAGATTCTACAGACCTGTGGCTGTGCTGCTGTTTGCTGCAGGTAACTCATTAATAAATCTGAATGGGATACAGATTCTATATTCAATTGAAATATAAAGAGAGGACTTGACATGTGTGGAAATGATTATCAGCTGTATATAGTCTTCCACAGTTTTCTTGCACAATCAACCAACATTGGTGTAATTTTTTTTAAAGGGTTTGATTGTTTTTTTTAGAAATGTGAAAAAAACAGATAGTCATGAATGTTACTTTGTTTTCCAATTTTCTTCATGGAGCATCGCGGTTAACACAGTTGCTTCACAGCTCCAAGGTCCCAGGTTCGAATGCCGACTTGGGTCACTGTCAGTGCGGAGTCTGCACATTCTCCCCGTGTCTGCATGAGTTTCCTCCGGGTGTTCCGGTTTCCTCCCACAGTGCAAAGATGGGCGGGTTAGGTGGATTGGCAATGATAAATTGTGTTCAAAAAGGTTAGGTGGGGTTACTGGGTTGCGGGGATAGGGTGGAGGTGTGGATTTAAGTGGGGCACTCTTCCAAGGACCGAATGGTCTATGGATGCTGATAACATCCTGATACCTTGGCCAAGGAGCCATTTTAAAGTATGACAGTGATGTTGGAGGAATATTTAGCTGTGGAGGAATCACACCTAACCCCAACCCTGTTCACACACACCATATGATGGGAGTCACGATCAGCAAACTTTGTCAACTTTCAGAGCTGAAGCCCATTATGCTGCCCGTGTTCCTTTCATGGCTCAGAATTAGAGTATAAACTGATCTGCTTTGAAACAGAAAACTAAGGGCGAGATGTACCGGCGGAAGCCCGCTGGAATTGGCGTGGGACACGGCCGGCGGATTCTGGGAGAGGCTCCTGCCCCTGGATTGCCAACGGCCATTACTCCTCGCAAAATCTAACCCGATCTCACGGATGGGACCCAATCCCATACGCTTAAGTGAGTTTAAAAACCCACTTAGAAGTGCCTAATGGGGTGGCAGTTTTCAACTATCATGTGCCACAAAGTTCTGTATTAACAGGGTGGCATGGCAGCACAATGGTTAGCACTGTTGCCTTACAGTGCCAAGGGACCCGGCTTCAATTTCAACCTCAGGTGACTGTGTGAAGTTTGCACATTTCCCTGTGTCTGCACGGGTTTCCTCCGGGTGCTCCGGTTTCCTCCCACACGTTGGGTGGATTGGACATGCTAAATTGCCTTTTAGAGTCCAAAGGTTAGATGAGGATACAGGGATAAGGCGGGGGTGCGGGCTCAGGTCGGGTGCTATTTCAGAAGGTCAATGCAGATTCAATGGGCTGAATGGCCTCCTTCTGCACTGTATGGATTCTATGAACAGTACCAGTGGAAATCCCATATAAAGTCCCTTGGATTTAATAGAAAACTTCCATCACCACAATGGATTCTGGGCCTTTGCTTTATCTTTCGTTTTTCAGCAACAATCAGCAGTGGGGAACCATGAATGCCAATACCGCTCTCTATCTTTTCTTTCCTATCTTTTTATCTCCACAGTCCCTCACCCCCAATGCTGGGGGACTGTAGAGATAAAAAGATATGAAAGAAAAAATAAAGGACGGGACTCTCAGGTCGCCGACTCCAACATCGCGTTCGGCGATCGGCCGGAGAATCCCCGTTCACGGCCGAATCGGGGGCGGCGCATCCGCCAAAGCGGTGAACTCTGAGAATACGCCGCGCGCCACATTGACGACCTCAGGACATTGCCTGTGGCCCACCCCCCGTAACTCCGCCTCCGATCGGCCGAGTTCCTGATGGCGTCGGTCGCGTGTGGTCTCATCTGTCGGGAACTCGGCGTGGTGGCTGCAGACTCAGTCCAGCGCTGCCACAGTCGGGGGAGGGCCGATTCGTGGGCAGGGCGTCTTTGCCAGGGGCTGGGGGCACTGTTGGGGGTGTGCTCCGGGCCACATGAGCCGGCCAAAGAAGGGGCACAATTTCTCAGGCGGGGTCCATGAGCGGCCGGCGCTCTATCGCACGGCGCGGTCGCTGTAGGCCACCGCTGTGCGCACGCATGGCCACGGACCGGGCAATTCTCCAGGCTGTATCGGCAGCTAGAACTGGGTGCTCTACGCTGCCTTGATGCTAGCCCCAGCCAAATGGAGGATCAGTGGTTGTTTTACACCATTGTTTCTGTCTTAAATTGCCACCGTTCCCACGCCAGCGTGGGGACATAGCCTCAAAATCGGAGAATCCAGCCCAAACAGTGGCGCTTTAAATGGCCGGGGAACAATACCCGAACAGGAAGAACATTGAGCATTGTCACAACAGGGCACAAAGTATATTCCATGTTTATCTGATGCAGCACTGGACACGTGTCTGGAGGAAACCAGGAGACTCTCTAAACTGATGCTGCACTGGTTGTGGGAGCAGAAAACCTGCGATCAATGCCAGCAGTTTAGCCTTGAGAACCTGGATGCAATGCGGTTCATTCCGTGGAGGTGGGGGTAAACATAATTGCTTGTGGACAATTCCTGCACACCCAGGCCTATAGGGAGTGCAATGAAGACACTTTCCAGATAGATCTGATACATCTCGCCTCCTTTCAGGGTTTTCTTAAGGCCTGGAGAATCTGGCTAATGGGTGTTGAAGATAAAAGTGAATGGCCTCCTTAAAATATACATGACCTACCCCCAGAGAGTGGATTGGTTTGCCTCCCTCCCTCAACCCACCTCAGCAAAAGCCAGAGTGGGCTGGTTGGGGTTACGTTTCACGTTTCATTTTACTTTTCATCCTCCCCCCTCCCCTGTCCTGAGGTAAAGATTTCCACCCTGGTTCTCATCCCATTTTATTTTTTTTTTTGCTTGTACCTTTTGCTTTTTTTTGAACAGCTTCTAAATAGATGTTGTAAACATATTTTTTTTTCTGTCTTGACCATCTTATTTCTATAATGTCTGACCTCCTGCTCAATACCAGCTTTGCATTATTTATTAGACTTCACTATTATGATTCCGTTTGTGCTTTCTATTGCTTAATCCCTTGAACATTTTATTTCATCCAAATATTATTTTTTCCAACGGTTCAATAATGTATTTGAATTATTTAATAATGAAATATGTCCTGTGGAAAATATGGCTGTTTTTTTCTTCTATTTATATTGTGACCCTGTACCTGTTCATTTTAATTTCAAGTACCGTTTCTATTATTTTCATTTGTTTAACCATTGGCATTATTATTTACTACTAAGAAATATAAGAAATGAAATAACGTAAGAAATGTTACAGTTTCTTTGTAATTCATTTAAATCCGCAATATGTCCACTTCTGTTTTCTTCTGTCTTGAATTAGCCACTAGTCATGGTACCACCGCACTCCCAGCTGTAAACTCCGATAAGGCTTGTCCCTGTCCCACACTGTGTTGTGCCGTGCACTGTAATGAGGATTCAGCTAGCTGTATTGCAGGAACACCTGGGCAAGCAGCTGTTTTAAGTGACCAGCTTTGATTCAGTGGACAAGGTGTGCTGGGAGGTGAATAACTCATTACTCAGCTGTTTAATGACCGGTTTCATTTCTGGGATGAGAGATCATCTTCTGCTGCCAGTGCAGTATTCAAATGAGCTATCAGCGATGTCACCATTTACCAGGAATGGCTTGTGTTTTTAGGAGGAAGGTATGCACATTTCGAATTGTGACGCTATTTGCATTTCAAAATAGATGGATTGAAAACGATGGCACAATTTTGGAAGGCATCATGATCAATTGATGAGAGCAGTCATTATTAGTTATCACATGGGCTATAATCTTGATCTGGAAAACTTCAATCACTTTTTCTACCCACCCAAAAACAGATCATTTGCTTCCTCACTTTAATCTTTGTGAATAATAATGATTCCCAAGTTACCCTTATCATTTCTAGGACAAACCATTAAATATGGGATACTCAAAGCTACTCTGAAAAATTGGCACGCTGAAACTAATGACTGAAAATTTATGTGACTCCTTCAAGAAGATTTCTTCACAATTTCTCCTCAGGCACCAATAGGATTAACAATAACAGGATGGAAGAAAGGTTACAGACATAAAGCTTCCTGTAACTTGATTCTTTCAACTTGTCGCTTCTCTTCTTCCTAGGTATCAGTATGAATCAGGATGAATTGTTTGTGTTTGAATAGATACACTAACAGATAATTATGTGCTTAATATTTTATTAGCTTAGGCCTACTTTTCATTTCATGTCTTCCAGAATAATTTAATCTGCTTTGTTTTAAGTGGCGGTGTTCATTACATTTGAAATATATACATTTGTTTTTAATATATTTACTTAACCTTTCAAGATAATGATATAGTCGTATGGAGAAAAATTGTACAGAATCTCGCAGTGTACCATATTTTCAGTCAGTGGAAAGTATTGGTCTTTTATTTCTGCAAGGTAAGGTTTTCTGTAATGCAAGATTTATTTTGGGTGAAGCACCAATTTATTTTCCACATTACACATTTCAGGAATTCATATTTTCAAGTGAAGTGATTTTCAAACCAAATTTTGTGCAGATGGAAAGTTTCTGAAAGCTCTGACAAGCTCCAGGTCACATTCTGGCCGGATGCTCCGTTCTGGAGCCCAAGTGCTCCCACCAGCAGAAAATCGAGATTTGTCTCCGCTGGTGCTGGGCGAAGGATCCAGGTGTGAGTCTCACTCCTTAACCATGCAAATGTCTGCCTGGTGAAGACCATGCGGATTCTGTCGGAATCCCAATATCAGGCTGGCATTTTGAGTGGGTAGTTTGAGTCTGAGGTCTGATGTTAATCCTGCCCCCTCCCACCTGCTGTCAAAGATTGGCATCCTCCCACCACCACAGGAACAGTGAGGCACCCCACCTCCCACAGCACAAATGATTGAGGGTGATCCAACTCCCCCTCAAAGTGGTTTCTGCTGTCAAAATGAAGAAGTGAAACCACTTAGCTGCTTTTGATATGGTGAGAAGCTATTCATCATAGCAAGAGTGTTTATAAACATTGTGGTTAGCGTCAAAGCAGGGTGATTGAGATGCATTCAAGTGTGAACGGAAAAACAAATAAATAATCCACCAAACCCCTGTGTCTTTGATCAATAAAACTGTCAATCATTAGCTAGTAGAATGTATTGCTGTGTAAAATTGAATGGAAGATTTTAATTTCAAAGGTTATCAGGGGATTTGAAACCCTTCCAAGTGTACTTGGCTTCCGTGGAAGTCTCTGACATTTGTGACAGCTGTTGCTTTAATGAATTCTGCCTGAGGCAGCAGATGTTAGGAAAGGGTTAATGAAGATGGAGTGATTTTTTTACTCTAGTGGCGGGACTGCTCTTCAGCTTTCAGGCAGGGGTGACTGATGGGAGGGTATCTGATTGGACGTCACTGATGGGGGAACAAGATGTGACCCAACCCCCAGAACCCTTGGGAACCCCCATCTGCAGCCTGGCAGCAGCAGAGGGGCACTTCATCAGTGCCCTGACACTTTGACCCCCCTCAGACTCTGTCACACCAGGGCTTCACTTGGTCAACTTCACACCACGGTGGAAGGGGTGGAGACTCGGTCTTCAAGCCCATTAATAGCATGCATATGCATGCTTTACTTTGATTTACATGTTCCCACCGGCGTGGGGTGGGTAGCGCGCTACTGCTGCCGTCGGAGGGGGATCAGAGCATAGAAATAATAATAATCTTTAATGTCACAAGTAGGGTTACATTAACACTGCAATGAAGTTACTGTGAAAATCTCCTCGTCGCCACATTCCGGCACCTGTTTGGATACACTGAGGGAGAATTCAGAATGTCCAATTCAGCTAACAAGCACGTCTTTCGGAACTTGTGGGAGGAAACCGGAGTACCCGGTGGAAGCCCATGCAGACAATGGCATAATCCCAACTTTCTGGTAATCTGTCATTTCAGGCGATGCAGGCGGGGGCATGGGGCAGCATTGGACATTGACAAAAGATAAGGGGCTGGATTCTCTGTTCCGGAGACTCCCGGCGCAGGATTTATGGACTTTCACGCCAGCAAAACTGGTGCTACACCTAGACCGATTCAGCGACTGCGGAGGGGCTAGCACCGCCGCCATCCGGAACACAATCGATTCCAATGAAAAATGGTGCGAGATTTCCGGGTCCGTGATTGACACTCAGCAGGCTGACAAGTTGCAGCCGCATATACACATTTAATCCCATAAGCACTCATCCCAGGCAACAAGATGGCACTGGTTGTGCTGGTGCGCGCCCATACAGCTGATGGGTCGGCTGGAGCCAGAGGGAACCTAGTGGGGTGGCCTGGGGGCGACACCTATACAACCCGTGGCCCGAAGTTCGCAGTGGGCCATCTGCGGTGTGCGCAGTTGCATGGCTGCCTTTCCGGCTGCGGCAATGGAGTTCCGTGTCCGTCCACCCCAACCTCACAGACCATCTCCTGATCACCTCTGCTCCCCGCTAATCCTCCCAATCCTGGCAGAAGCCCTCGGCCAGCGGCACAACTGTCAGCAAACAATGGTGAATTTTGGATTCTTTCTGAACCCCCTCTCCCTCAGCAGCCACGACACTGGTTTCACGAGAACTGCGCCGTCAGGAACTCAGCCCAACGGTGGCGGAGAATCACAGATGCCCTGGAGAATATCGGGTCAGGCCCCTAATGATATGCAAATGGTGTTTCCTGTATGTCCATTCTGGACTGCATTGATGTCGCTGTTGAGGTGACGGAGTATTGCGATATGGTGTGAAATCGATGCCCGCAGCGATTATGGCGTCAGAACCGATTCTCCCCCCAAATTGGGTTTCCCGATTTGAGCGACAGCCAACGGAGAATCCCACCCAAGGTGTCAATTTGATTGATGGCATTTAAATCAATGCTAAATCATGAAAATCAGATTCATGCCCTGATCACATTATCGGGAGGGCCCAGTAACATCGCGCTTGGAAATATTGCCTTCGCAAATCCCATTACGCCACTCTCGTGAGATTTTGCAGCCATAACAGGATTGCGCACAGAGCAAATGGGCCTGGAGAATCTCACTCAACATTTCAGTAGCTTGTTTTTAAATCTGCTTTGTATTGCACAAAGGTAGTCATTGCCTGGAATACTGTTGCTGGAGGTTACCACAGATCCCCCAGTGCCCGAACATGGCAGTCGTTCAGCCATTGCTATAATATGGCAAACTTACTGAAGTAAAGTTATTTGAGCAGAAGTTGAAAATGTATGTATTTCATCAATGCTAAAAGAAATATCCTTTACTACATAAGAATTAGGAACAGGAGTAGGCCATCTGGCCCCTCGAGCCTGCTCCGCCATTTAATGAGATCATGGCTGACCTTTGTGGACTCAGCTCCACTCTCCGGCCCGTACACCATGGGCGAAATTCTCCCCCAACGGCGCGATGTCCGCCGACTGGCGCCAGAAACGGCGCCAATCAGACGGGCATCGCGCTGACCCAAAGGTGCGGAATGCTCCGCATCTTTGGGGGCTGAGCCCCAACATTGAGGGGCTAGGCCGGCGCCGGAGGGATTTCCGCCCCGCCAGCTGGCGGAAATGGCGTTTGTTGCCCCGCCAGCTGGCGGAAATGGCGTTTGTTGCCCCGCCAGCTGGCGCGGAAATGCGGCGCATGCACGGGAGTGTTAGCGGCCGCCGACAGTTTCCCGCGCATGCGCAGTGGGGAGAGTCTCTTCCGCCTCCGCCATGGTGGAGGCCGTGGCGGAGGCGGAAGGGAAAGAGTGCCCCCATGGCACAGGCCCGCCCGCGGATCGGTGGGCCCCGATCGCGGGCCAGGCCACCGTGGGGGCACCCCCCGGGGTCAGATCGCCCCGCGCCCCCCAGGACCCCGGAGCCTGCCCACGCCGCCTGGTCCCGCCGGTAAATACCAGCTTTGATTTACGCCGGCGGGACAGGCAATTTCTAGGCGGGACTTCGGCCCATCCGGGCCGGAGAATTGAGCGGGGGTCCCGCCAACCGGCGCGGCCCGATTCCCGCCCCCGCCCAATCTCCGGTACCGGAGACTTCGGCAACCGGCGGGGGCGGGATTCACGGCGGCCAACGGCCATTCTCCGACCCGCTGGGGGGTCGGGGAATGGCGCCCCATATCCCCGAATCCCTTTATTCTTTAGAAAGGCATCTATCTTTTTCTTAAAAACGTTTAAAGAAGGAGCCTCAACTGCTTCACTGGGCAAGGAATTCCAGAGATTCACAACCCTTTGGGTGAAGAAGTTCCTCCTACACTCCGTCCTAAAGCTACCTCCCCTTATTTTGAGGCTATGCCCCCTAGTTCTGCTTTCCCCGACCAGTGGAAACAACCTGCCCGCATCTATCCTATCTATTCCCTTCATAATTTAAATGTCTCAATAAGATCACCCCGCATCCTGCTAAACTCCAATGACTACAGTCCCAGTCGACTCAACCTCTCATCATAATCTAATCCCCTCAACTCTGGGATCAACCTAGTGAATCTCCTCTGCACTCCCTCCAGTGCCAATATGTCCTTTCTCAGGTAAGGAGACCAAAACTGAACACAATACTCCAGATGCGGCCTCACCAACACCCTATACAATTGCAGCATAACCTCACTAGTCTTGAACTCCATCCCTCTAGCAATGAAAGACAAAACTCGATTAGCCTTCTTAATCACCTGTTGCACCTGCACACCAACCTTTTGCGACTCGTGCACCAGCACACCCAGGTCCCTCTGCACAGCATGTTTTAACATCTTACCATTTAAATAATAATCCATTCTGCTGTTATTCCTCCCAAAATGGATAGCCTCACACTTGGCAACATTAAATTCCATCTGCCAGACCCTAGCCCATTCACCTAACCTATCCAAATCCTTCTGCAGACTTCCGGTATCCTCTGCACTTTTTGCTTTACTACTCATCTTAGTGTCGTCTGCAAACTTTGACACATTGCACTTGGTCCCCAACTCCAAATCGTCTCTGTAAATTGTGAACAACTGCGGGCCCAACACTGATCCTTGAGGGACCCCACTAGTTACAGGTTGCCAACCAGAGAAACACCCATTTATCCCCACTCTCTGCTTTCTGTTAGTTAACCAATCCTCTACCCATGCTACCACTTTACCCTCAATGCCATGCATCTTTAGTTTATGCAGCAACCTTTTGTGTGTCACCTTGTCAAAAGCTTTCTGGAAATCCAGATATACCACATCCATTGGCTCCCCGTTATCGACTGCACTGGTAACGGCCTCAAAAAATTCTACCAAATTATTCAGACACAACCTACCCTTTGTGAACCCATGCTGCGTCTGCCCAATGGG
The DNA here is from genome assembly GCF_047496885.1 of Scyliorhinus torazame. Lineage (NCBI taxonomy): Eukaryota > Metazoa > Chordata > Chondrichthyes > Carcharhiniformes > Scyliorhinidae > Scyliorhinus > Scyliorhinus torazame. The sequence goes on along the minus strand of NC_092714.1, from coordinate 106,791,454 downwards.
ACAATTTCCCTCCAGGTGCCCCGCTATTTCCTCCTTAATGATAGATTCCAGCATTTTCCCTACAACCGAAGTTAAGCTTACTGGCCTATAATTACCCGTTTTCTGCCGACCTCCTTTTTTAAACAGTGGTGTCACGTTTGCTACTTTCCAATCCTCAGAGTCTAGTGAATTTTGATAAATTATCACTAGTGCGTTTACAATTTCCCAAGCCATCCCTTTTAACACTCTGGGATGCATCCCATCAGGGCCAGGAGACTTGTCTACCTTTAACCCCATTAGCTTGCGAATACTGCCTCCTTAGTGATTACAATCATCTCAAGGTCCTCACCTATCATATCCTTATTTCCATCAGTCACTGGCATGTTATTTGTGTCCTCCACTGTGAAGACTGACCCAAAAAACCTGTTCAGCTCCTCAGCCATTTCCCCGTCTCCTATTATTAAATCTCCCTTCTCATCTTCCAAAGGACCAATATTTACCTTAGCCACTCTTTTTTGTCTTATATATTTGTAGAAGCTTTTACTCTCTGCTTTTATGTTCTGAGCCAGTTTACTTTCATAGACTACCTTACTCTTCTTTATGGCTTTTTTAGTAGCTTTCTGTTGTCCCCTAAAGACTTCCCAGTCCTCTAGTCTCCCACTAATTTTTGCCACTTTGTATGTTTTTTCCTTCAATTTGATACTCTCCCTCACCTCCTTAGATATCCACGGTCGATTTTTCCCCTTTCTACCGTCTTTCTATTTTGTCGGTATGAACCTTTTCTGAACACTGTGAAAGATCGCTCGGAAGGTTCTCCACTGTTCCTCAACTGCTTCACCATGAAGTCTTTGCTCCCAGTCTACCTTAGCTAGTTCTTCTCTCATCCCATTGTAATCGCCTTTGTTTAAGCACAAAACACTAGTGTTTGATTTTACCTTGTCATTCTCCAACTGTATTTCAAATGCCACCATATTGTGGTCGCTCCTTCCAAGAGGATCCCGAACTATGAGATCATTAATCAATCCTGCCTCATTACACAGGACCAGATCTAGGACCGCTTGTTCCCTTGTAGGTTCCATTACATACTGTTCCAGGAAATTATCCCGGGCACATTCTATAAACTCCTCCTCAAGGCTGCCTTTACCAACCTGGTTAAACCAATCGATATGCAGATTAAAATCTCCCATGATAACCGTTGTACCATTTCTACATGCATCCGTTATTTATTTGCTTATTGCCTGCCCTACCATCCTGTTACTATTTGGTGGCCTATAGACTACTCCTATCAGTGGCCTTTTCGCCTTACTATTCCTGATTTCCACCCAAATTGATTCAACCTTGTCCTCCAGAGCACCAATATCATCCCTTACTATTGCCCGGATGCCATCCTTAAACAACAAAGCTACACCACCGCCCTTACCGTCCATTCTATCCTTTTGTATAGTCTGATACCCTTGGATATTTAACTCCCAGTCGTGACCATCCTTTAACCATGTTTCAGTAATGGCCACTAAATCATAGTCATTCACGATGATTTGGGCCATCAACTCATTTACCTTATTTCGTATACTACGAGCATTCAGGTAAAGTACACTTATCCTGTTTTTTATGTCTTTGTTATGAATCCTAACACCTTGATCAGTAACTTTTCGCAATTTATTTTTCCTCTTACCCTTTCTCCTAATTTTCCTTGTCTTTGAACCCATATCTCTACATAATAACCTGTCACGTAACCTGCTGCCTTGATCTCCATTAACCATTATACTGTCCATAGCTTTACACTTCCCTTCCCCCCAACTTGCTAGTTTAAAGTCCTTGTGACCAACCTATTTATCCTATTCGCTAGAACACTGGTCCCAGAATGGTTCAGGTGAAGACCGTCCCAACGGTACAGGTCCCTCCTGCCCCAGTACTGATGCCAATGCCCCATGAAATGGAATCCCTCTTTCCCGCACCACTCCTTTAGCCACGTGTTAACTTCTCTAATTTATAATCATCTAACTGTGATTATACGGAACTTAAAATGCAAATACTTTAATTATTATTTTACCTCTTTGCCATTCCTCGTTCCCTAAATGGCAAGAAACTTCAGAGAGTCGTGAACACTGCCCAGTCCATCACACGAACCTGCCTCCCATCCATTGACTCCATCTCACCTCCCGCTGCCTGGGGAAAGCAGGCAGTATAATCAAAGATCCCTCCCACCCAGCTTACTCACTCTTCCAACTTCTTCCATCGGGCAGGAGATACAGGAGTCTGAGAACACGCACGAACAGACTCAAAAACAGCTTCTTCCCCACTGTCACCAGACTCCTTAATGACCCTCTTATGGACTGATTTCATTAACACTACACCCTGTATGCTTCATCTGATGCCAGTGCTTATGTAGTTACATTGTATATGTTGTGTTGCCCTATTATGTATTTTCTTTTATTCCCTTTTCTTCTCATGTACTTAATGATCTGTTGAGCTGCTCGCAGAAAAATACTTTTCACTGTACCTCGGTACACATGACAATAAACAAATCCAATCCAAAATGTTGTTTGCTCCCCTTTCCTTTGAAGAACACTGGAGGATATTTTTCCCTCTACCACAACGCTATTGCCCAGCACCTGATCAGCTAAATATTCAGCATAGCCCAGGCCTGGATGATTGAAAAATGCTGGCCATAATGTCAGAGGCCAACATTGAAGCATTCCCTCATTTTCCCTCTGTGCAAACACCTGCCCCCCGAGCAGGAGAAAAAAATCTCTTCCAAACCACACTGTTGGCTCAAAATACTTATTTAGAGTGGAATGTACCGGTGATGAGAGGTGCAGTCAACAGGAAATTCCGTTGACAATGGCGGGACCAGAAAATCCCACTGGCGGGTTGCCTCCGCCGCTGGAAAACATGCGGCTGGTTATTCGGTAAATCCCCCACCTCCCACTTAATCTTTACACTGAGGAGGGTGAAAATTACAACTGCCATGCTGCTGCTTCTTTCCCTCCCATTAATTTCTCCACAGAAAGTAGAATTGTCTGGTCCTCTTCAACCTATTATGCGGTGTTGATTGTCATGATGCTCCCTGGGGTGGTTAACAGGTTGGTGAAACCTCATATGAACTCCACATTGGGAATTGGACGCAGAGGACTGAGACCATGATGCACCCAAGGCATTTGGTGCACACCAATGCTGGTGAAAAGCACAAAGGATTCTGGGAGCCTGCACACAAGTTAGCTTCACTTAGCCCCATCTTTAATTTAAACGAGGAAGCCAAACCGATAAGCACTGCAGCCTAGTAGTGTTTATTTAGAACCAGAGAAGGGCAGACATCCATTCGCATTTGAAGAAAAAATATTTTGGGCACATTGACCTGGTCCTCTCTTTGCAGTGGTATCATTCTATCCCTTTTGCCCAGTGTCTCCCCTCCCAAACAATTTTCTGCCCACACAATGGGCAGCATAATGCCCTTCCATTGATAAGGGCTGGGAATCCCCGCCGCCTGCCACCAGTAGTGGAGTTCCCGCTGCAGTGGAGAATCTAGTGTTGGGTTTCCGATGTTCTGGTCCTCCCACTGGCATCAGGATCGAAGTTTGCATCCACTTGGCGGTCCAGGCATCATATTGTCCAGGCCCACATGATACTCCGGTCCTCTGTGCCGGGAATCACGTGGGCGAGGATTACTACAGGTACGGATAAACATGTACCTGACAGGGTGGGCCTCGCGGTGGGCGTTGTGTCCAAAGTTCAACCGAGGGCTACCCGCCCTTCCCACAATGCCAGATCTGCCCACCCCACCCCCACCAGAGACCTCCTAAATAAAGAGACCCCTCCACATAGACCCCTAAATAAAGAGAAACCCCTAGAGACCCCCAAATAAAGAGCCCCCTCCCACTGTCCCCATAAATAAAGAGACCTCCGACAGAGTGCCCAGAAAAGAGACCCGTGTCAAGAAGCCCACAGCCCTCCCCCAGAAAATAAACTTCTGTCTGGAAACTAGAGAGCAGTCCAGACAGAGGCAGCGGAATATAACTACTGCTGTAACACTCACCTGGGCAAATTATTTTTTTACAATTTGTTGGAGTCTTCCTGCCTGGATCAGACACAGGAAGCATCGCGTGTCAATTCCTGGAAAGAGAAACCAGTCAGCTATGTTTAAACCACTCAGATCCTTGTGCTGCAAGCCATTCATTCATTTCCCTTCCGAGGCTCTGATTGACAGTTAAGTGCTTTCCAATCATCTCCTTCCCATAAGAGAGATTTTAAAGTGGTCAGCTGGAGATTTACAGCACTTAACTCTCTTTGAAGTGATTGATGTTTATAAACATTGTGGTTCGAGAACTTCAGAGTTACTCAATCGTGAAGGAAGATGGATGAAGCAAGACTGGCAGCTGTGTGTGTGCGGAAGCTATCAATCGCAGCCTAATTAATGAATGGCTTGCAACTCAATAATCTCAGGGGTTCAAACACAGCTAACTGACTCTTTCCATGAATTGACACGCGGTACTTCCTAATATATTAATAATCTTTATTCGTGTTACAAGTAGGCTGACATTACTGCAATGAAGTTACTGTCACAATCCCCTGGTCGCAACAGTCCTGCGCCTGTTCAGATATACTGAGAGAGTTCAGAATGTCCAATTCACCTAACAGCACGTCTTTCAAACTTGTGGGAGGAAACCAGAGCACCCAGGGGAAACCTACGCAGACACAGGGAGAATGTGCAGACTCTGCACGTGTCCCAAGCTGGGAATCAAATCTGGTTCCCTGGGGCGGTGAAGCAACAGTGCTAACAACTGTGCTTCTGTGCTGCCCATATGATGCATCCTGTGTCCGAGTCAGCAGATGTATGCTCAGGTGAGTGTTACAACAGCAGTTTTTTCCACTGCTTCTGTCTGGACTGCTCTCTCGCTTCCATACAGTGGTCTCTTTTCTGGGAAACCTCTTGACAGGACGGTCGGCATTCTGACCGCTGACCCAGGAGCAAATTTTTTTCAAAAAATTGTTGGCGTCTTCCTACTTGGAGCAGCAGCAGAGAGCAGGCCACGTGTGTTATATATAGGGAAGTACTGGCAAATGAAAGTTTAAAACTCTCAAAACTTCAAAGGCATTTGAGGACGAAGCATGGCGAGTTCGAGGACAAACCTCTTCATTTTTTTTAATGGATGCAGTGAGAAGTTAAATTGCCAGCTCCCGATGCCAAAATTGTGGCAGGCGCTGGTGTGACGCCGGGTCACGATGCTCTGTCCCTCCAAATTGGCAACATTGCACCGCGCGCAGTTGCAACCGTGTTTGCATATCGTTATTGGGCCCACCCACGATGCTCTGCCCCTGATGGGCCGAGTTCCCAATTGCGCAGTCCACGTGTGGCCTCAACAGTTGCGAGCCGGCGTTGTGGCTGCAGAGAGAGAGAGAGAGAGAGGGCGTATGGGCAGTGTTCAGCATTGACATACTTCGCCGACAGTCGTGTCACTTGCCGGGGGGGCTTCTGTCAGGGCTGGGCAGTAGTGGGGGATGGCCAGGAGGTGGACTGTGGGGTCAGGGTGGACGGGTAGGCGGTCCAGCACAATGGCTGCCTTTTTTTCAGGCGCGATTGGTGTGTGTGTGGAGGGTATAAGTGTAAGCGCGGCTGCAGCTGGTCAGCCCTGCATGTGTTCATCACGGACACGGCGATTCTTCCACTGTTTTTTGTGTGTTCCGCTGGTGTTTCACGCGGCGCCAGTCCTTCCCCGGTAGCAGAAATGATGCGATTCTGGCGCCGTCTTTTCCGTCATGGAACTCCATAGATCCTCCATTGGCGTCAGCACTTAGATGCAGGAACGGAGAATACAGTCCCAGTTCTTTCTTTTTCCTTTTCTTAGCTTTCGTGGAAGCATCCTCGAACTTGGCAAGATCAATGCTCACATCTGCCTGTGAACCTTTAGCATCATCTTTGCTGCTGGTCGGGGTGGCATGTGGCGCAGTGGTTAGCACTGGGACTGCAGCGCTGAGGACCTGGGTTTGAATCCCAGCCCTGAGTCACTGTCCATGTGGAGTTTGCACATTCTCCCCATGTCTGCATGGGTTTCACCCCCACAACCCTAAGATGCGCTGGTTAGGTGGATTGGCCACGCTAAATTGCCCCTTAATTGGAAAAGAAAAATAATTGGCTACTCTAAATTTATTTTACTTTTTTTTTTTTAATCCTTGCTGCTAGTCTCGGCCAAGGAATTAGCTGTTTCTGGAGTATTTGCTGAATTGAAGGGGTTTGGTTGATCCATGGCAGTTGCGTTCGAGAGCTGTACTGTGTGTCCATGAACTGGTGAGGCATCTAATGTCAGCGGATGGTTGGACGCCTTTGAAGTTGAAGGACAAATTTGTGACTTCAGGAATGATCTGCAAACACTCATGTTCCTGTACCTTGGACAGGTCAATGTCCTCAATAATGAGGATTATTTCTTCAATTTCCAGCTTGTTGTTCCCATCTGATATGTTCTCACTTAATTTGTCTTTTATTGCAATCTCACTTTCAGTCACTGCACACTCCATCTTAGAGATTTCACAATCATCTTTCTCCTGCACAGATTCAATACTACCTCTTCATTAATGTCCAATGCACTGTCATGGTCTTCCTCTTCTAGCTCAGCCTTCAATTTGTCTTTTAATGTAGCTGGTACACGTCTCGGTGCGTGTATTACTGGCTCTGCATTTCCTTGGTTGCAGTGCTGTCTGCATTGTAAACCTGCTGAACAAGTTGAAGTTCCTCACATGCTTCTAATCCTATCAGAGATTCACGTTCCGGCGCCACAACGGTAAATTTCAACGTGTCAATTCTGTTTTTTACATTGACATTGAGCTCGCATGCTCCGAATATCGTGAGTTCGTTTTCATTGTAATCACTTAACAATACTGTTTTCTTTACTACTTGCGGTTTAATTTGCAGCTTTTTGACAGCGGACAAATTGATGAGATTGGCCCTCGCACCTGTGTCGAGTTTGAATGTTATTACTGTGTCATTTATCATTAATGGCATTGTCCATTTACCTTTGAGTTTCTGCGGTAACTGCACTGTTGCTACAAATTGTCATTGCCAGCTCACCGCTGAAGAGGACGGAGCAGCATCGCCGCAAAAGATAAATTACCTTCCTTGGTCAGCTAGGATATGTCTGCCACCCGAGTCTCTCACTGCACCCTCTCACACCTCCAAAGTTCTCTCTCATCTAGCCACCTCATGGGTTGCCAACGCCTATCACAATGCCTTCTTTCCCCTATACCTAATCCCCATGGCCTTTCCCAGTTTCTACTTTGCTCCTCACATACCCATTTACACCCAAATCCCACCAAAGCCAAACCTCATCACCCTCTGAACTGGCAGGATTCCCGGCTACACTATCCTGATCTGTCTCATTGCAGGACAAGCCCGAGCACCATCATCGTGAGTGGGCACAGCCACCTGGAGTAATGCCCGAGAACCCTGATGTCTTTCGAGGAAAGAGCGCTTGAGCTGGCTGGGAAGGAGCAGGACTGTGCCCGAGTGTGAAGTGGAAGCTGCAGACAGCTGCAGCTGCAGACCCTCAAGACATGCAGTCAATCTTCAAGCCTCACGTAAGTTAACTGCTTCCCTTTATTTGTCCTTACGATGCACTAGTCAAGCAGCCAGGACCATCCTCGCGTCCCTTGGAGGCCACGGACACAGGCATCTTTTGAGGGAGACTTCTTGGACATCACCATTGTCACATCTGTCAACCGTACCCACCACCAGCGCAGATACTCACACCTCTGTAGGCAGGCCTCCGGATCATGCACTGCTGAGCACCTCACAGCTGAAGAGTTATAGTAGGTAGAAACAAGGATGTCCCAGGGCTCTGGCTGTCAGAGCGATGCCAGAGCCTAGGACACTGCTCAGCCCGTGGCTGATTACATGCTCCTGGATCTGGGCCTTCGAGAGTTACTGGAACTGCAAAGACAGAGTCACGAGCATCAGGAAGGGAAGACCACATCTCTCCTCAGAGTGCAAGACCGACTGGAGGAATCCCATCACCTTCTGTCCGACGAGACAGTGTCATCACTCCTTCGCAATGTGGCCAACACTGAGGGTTGGTGCAGGACCTGCACTCCATGGTGGGAAATGTCCGCCCAATGGCTGAGGACATGAGCTCCATGTGCAGGGCGTCAACTGCATGGTACAGGCACTAGTGGGAATCCATGAGTATCAGCGTCAGAGGACAGAGGAGCTCTGGATCTCACTGCAGCTGTCCCTCAATCCCATGGAGAAGCACAGGGGCCCAAGGTCACACAAAGGGAAGAGGATTGGTGTGAGCGCATCCTGGGGCCCTCCACTCAGGTGACCCTCTGAACGTCCAGCCCATCTGACACCCCTCCCTCCCTGTTAGTGCACACCTCCAACACCAGGAAGGGCAGCACAACAATATCCATGCTGGCTGAAAGCAGGCTGGGACACTCAAGGTCGAGGTCCCCCAGGAGACAACTGCCAAAGTAATCTCAGGAAACCGAGCGTGGAAGGCAGCAGGCCACCTCAATCGCAGCTGTGGATCCTGGGAATACACCTAGATGCAGCGCAAGGGTGAGGAAGAGTAAGAAAATGTAGGCCCTGAGTGGGTAGGGGTGGACCTAGGCACCAGATTAGAGAGGTCACCATGTAAGATACTTAAAGAAGTAAACAACACTTTGTTCACCCACAGAGTCTCCAGTGTGTCATCTCATGGCGCCAAGCTCTACGAGCCCCTGTGCACACTCAGCACTTCATCCCTTTGGATTGTGAGAATGGCAGCACTATGTCTCTCCCACCCCCACACTGATGACACAGTAATGACACGCTGCTGCTGGCACTTGTCCCCACCCCCTCCCCACCCGCAGACCCCTAACCTCAACCCCCGTTCCATGAAAAATAACTCCCACCCCCAAATTCATCAATGCTCATGCCTCTCATGCCTGCCACTCTTTGCCAGTGATGAGGAGGCCAACAGCATATCGCTGTGGGTGAGAGTAGCATTGCTCTGTCCGCAATGCAGGTCATCATCATTCTCCCTCAGAGTCTAGCCAATGGCTTCAGCGCCCTGCCAATGAAATCGGGCTCCATCACGAGAATCAACTGTTGGCATCATATTAGTCAGTAGATGTTAGACCCCATGGCTCTTCACTGCCTAGTCCTGTTCATTGCAAAACCAAGAGGCTTTGAAGGTGTCCCTAGCTCTCTGGTCCATGCGGGCCCTTGCCATCACCCAAAGTTCTTCTCCTTCTCTGTGTGTTGACTTTTGCTGCCCTCCTCAACATCCTCTTCATCTGAGAAGATGTGTTGCTCCTCCATCTCCTCCTGGTCCGGCTGGTCTTCCTTCTGCTTTCACCAAGTTGTGGAGAGCACAGCAGACCACAATAATGTGGGACACCCTTTCAGGGCTGTACTGGAGGACAGCCCCCAACTGGTATTGGAATCACATCCTGAGCAGTCCAAGTGCCGTTCGACTGGCATGTATGATGACGCATGAGCCTTGTCTCGCAGGGGTTTCTGGCCTCCGCATTGGCTGCTCAATTTGTGGGGCCAACGCTTCCAATTATTTTGGTGCAAATCAAATAACCAAGGGAACTAAATAAACAAACTGAGAGACAAATTAAAAGGGCAACCCCTTAAAGGGATAATGCCTTAAACAAAAACAAATCACAAATGATCAAACAAAAAGGTGATTAAGGGGGGATCGATAAGGCACCCCAGTCCCCGTGATGCCCAACTGGCATAGAAGGCCTTGACAATGCTCGTGGACGTCCGTTCCAGAGACACATGGCGCAAATGTAGCCACAGTAGCAGAGCAGACAGTCGGGTCGGACGTCCCCTCGGTCACCCACTGCCTGGACCTATTTACTGTGGGTTTGGCCAGGCCCAGGAGTAGATATACAAGGAGGTCCTCCTCCTTCCCCGGTCCACTCCGAACCGGGTGCTCATAGATCAGGAGCGTGGCGCTGAAGCGTAAACAAAACTGTAATTAAAGGTATTTCAAAAAACCAAAAAGTGGGTGCAGCCTGAGATAACTTACATATGCATGGTCCACAGACTTCACAAGACCGTAAAAAAGGCAGGCATCTTTGGGATTCTGTGAATCGATGCATAAGAACTTGGCTCCAACTATTTTGACTGAAACAACTAAACTAAATTAAATAAATTGAGAGACAAAATAAAAGGTGCAGTCCCTTAAAGGGATACTGCCTCAAACAAAACAAAGAGCAAATGAAACTTGAAACATCAAACCAAAATGTGATCAAAAGGGTCGATAAAGCACTCCAGACCCTGCAGTGCCCTCCAAGCATAGAAGGCCCTGATGGTGCCCATGAACACCGCATGCTACTCACTCTCCAGGACACCCCGCCACAAATGAAACCGCTGAAGAGGGCCAGACAGTCTGGTTGGACTGCCTGCTGCCTGGACCTGTTTATAACAGGTTTTGCCAGAAGCAGGTTTCCAAGGAGGTCCTTCTTCCCCACCCCTCACTGCACCGGGTGCCCATGGATCAGGAAGATGGGGTTGAAGTGCAAACAAAACTGTAACAACAGTTTTTTTTAAAAAGGGGATGCAATCTAAACAACCTATATAAGAATGGTCCAAGGCCCCCACAAGGCCGCAAAAAGGGCTTGCATCTTGGGAATCTGTGAATTGATGCATAAGAACTTAGTTCCAATCGATGGCACTGATGTTTATCGCTTCAGATTTTATTGGCGCAATTAAGTAGTCAAGGAAAGGTGAGGTTTATGATCAGGCAGTTGGCTGCCTTTTGTGGCAGATGAGGCACAGCTGATTCATATGAAGACTGCAATTAGCATGTCAAGCACAGCCCGATAGTGCACCTTCTTTCTTCCAGGTCACATGGGCAGCAGAATTGATGAACATTTCATCAGCCACAGCTATCCAGCCAACATTAATTCCTGACAGTCTAACTTCCTTGACAAGTGGATTTGAACTTCCATGTAGCTTTTAAAAAAAAAATTTAATATTTTAATTCTCCTTTTTCACATTTTCTCCCAAATTTACACCCACCAACAATAAACAATGATCAGTAACGAATATGTCAATCCCCATATCAATAACAATGATCCCATCCTACCACCAACCCCCAAACATTAGCCCTCATGTTCACATAAACAAATAACAAAATGGAATCAGGAATCACCCATAGTCACCATTAACATACATCGCCCCCTCCCGTCAACCCTCCCACCACCCCCCGCCCCCAACTAATGTTCGATGTTATCCAGTTCTTGAAAGTGCATAATGAATAATGCCCATGATCTGTGGAACATATCCATCCTTCCCTTCAGTTCAAACTGAATCTTCTCATGAGTCAAGAATTCCAACAGGTCCCCCCGCCATGCCAGGGCACAGAGTGGAGACATTGCTCTCCATCCCATCAGGATCCGACTTTGGGTGATCAATGAGGCGAAGGCTACAACATCTGCCTCCACACCCGTTTCCAACCCCGGCTGGTCCGACACCCAGAATATGGGGCAAGATTCTCCACTCCCGCGCCGGTTGGGAGAATCGCCTGGGCCGCCAAAATTTCCCGGGACGCCGGTCCGACGCCCTCCCGCGATTCTCCCAAGCGGCAGGAAGGGCCCGGTCGAGTTTCACAGGCCGCAGGCCGGAGAATCGCCGGAGACACCCAAAATGGCGATTCTCCGGCACCCCCACTATTCTCAGGCACGGATGGGCCGAGCGGCCTGGCCAAAACGGCGGGTTCCCCCCGGCGCTGTCCACACCAGGGGTGAAATTCTCCGGAAACGACACGATGTCCGCCGACTGGCGCCCAAAACGGCGCAAATCAGTCGGGCATCGCGCCGCCCCAAAGGTGCGGAATGCTCCGCATCTTTGGGGGCCGAGCCCCAACCTTAAGGGGCTAGGTCGGCGCCGGTCGAATTTCCGCCCCGCCAGCTGGCGGAAAAGGCCTTTGGTGCCCCGCCAGCTGGCGTGGAAATGACATCTCTGGGCGGCGCATACGTGGGAGCGTTAGCGGCCGCTGACGGCATTCCCGCGCATGCGCAGTGGAGGGAGTCTCTTCTGCCCCCGCCATGGTGGAGACCGTGGCGAAGACGGAAGGAAACGAGTGCCCCCACGGCATAGGCCCGCCCGCGGATCTGTGGGCCCGATCGCAGGCCAGGCCACTGTGGGGGCACCCCCCGGGGTCAGATCGCCCCGTGCCCCCCCCAGGACCCCGGAGCCCGCCCGCGCCGCCTTGTCCCGCCGGTAAGGTAGGTGGTTTAATCTACGCCGGCGGGACAGGCATTTTAGCGGCGGGACTTCGGCCCATCCGGGCCGGAGAATCGTGCGGGGGGGCCCGCCAACAGGCGCGGCGCGATTCCCGCCCTCGCCGAATATCCGGTGTCGGAGACTTCGGCAACCGGCGAAATGTGAGGTGGCCCGCGATCGGTGCCCACCGATCGTCGGGCCGTCCTCTCTGAAGGAGGACCTCCTTCCTTCCGCGGCCCCGCAAGATCCGTCAGACATCTTCTTGCGGGGCGGACTTAGAGAGGACGGCAACCACGCATGCGCGGGTTGTGTGGAGAATCCCACCCATGGCCTCCCGAGGGCCCGGGCCCTTCCATGTAGCTTAACCCCTTTGTCCTTAAAAATGTTAAAAAGAGGCTTCTGATGGAGGCACCCCCTGCCATCCTGCCCGAGGACTAAACCCAATTATTTTCAGGCTTCCCCCATACCCGGGAACTCCTCCCACCAACCTAAAAATTGAGGCTGGGCAGGAAATGTTTTTTTCTACCAAAGTGAATAATTTCACACTTTCCATCTATCGTGTTCTAGCCCATTCACTTAGCCTGTCCACGTCCTCTTGAAGCCTCCTTGCATCCTGCTTACAACTGACATTCCCACCCACTTTGGTGTCACCTGCAAATTTTGAAGTATTACAATTGGTCCCCACATCCAAACCATTTATATAGATTGCGAACAACTGTGGACCTAACACTGATTCTTGGGGTATCCCACTTATAACAGCCTTCCATCGTGCGAATGATCTTTTTATTCCTTTTTTCTGCTTCCTATCTGTTAACCGATCCTAAATCCACACTATTATAGTTCCCCCAATCCCATGCACTCTAATTTTATTTTCTAACCTCCAGTGTGGGACCTTATCAAAAGCCTTCTGAAAGTCCAAATACACCACATCCACTGGTTCTTGTTTATCCATGCTACAAAGTAACATCGCCAAAAACTCCAAAAGTCTGTCAAACATGATTTTCCTTTCATAAATCCATGTTGACTCTTCCCAGTTTTACATTATTTTCTAAATGTCCAGTTCACCCATCCTTCTAATAGATTCCATCATTTTCCCTACTACTGATGTCAAACTAACAGGTCTGTAGTTCTCCAGTCTCCATCTTTCTCCCTTATTAAATAGTGGGGTTGCATTTGCCACTTTCCAGTCCACAGGAATCTTTCCAGAATTTTGAGATTTATGAAATATAGTGGGAGAGATAGATGCTCCCACTTTCTCTCTAACCAGATCCTTCAATGTACCGGGATGACACTCATTTGATTCAGGCGATTTATCAACCTTAAATCCAGTTAGCTTTTCAAGTACTACCTCTTTATTAATACAAATTTATTTTAGTTCCTGAGTCTCTGGCCGCCTGGTATTTCTGGGAGATCTTTATGCATCTTCGTCCGTGAAGACAGATGCAAAGTAACAGTTTAGTTTCATTGCATTTCTTTGTTCTTTATTATAAATTCTTCTGTCCAAACCTATAATGGACCCACATTTGTCCGAGCTAATTTTTTCTTTTACACATATCTAAAGAAGCTTTTGCAGTCCATTTTTATGTTCCTCCTTAGTTTGCCTTCATATTCTCTTTTCCTTTTCTCAATCAGTTTCTTGGTCCTCCTTTTCTGGATTTTAAATTATTCCCAATTCTCAGGCTATTTACCACTTTTCTGGCATTCTTATAAGCCACTTCCTTGAACCAATGCAAACTTTAAATTCTTTGATGATCCATAGTTGATTTACTAATTCCTCTGGATGTTTATGCTTTAGAGTAATATATATCTGTTATAGACTAATATTTCTTTAAATGCTAGCCATTGCCTGTCTACCTTCAAGTCTTTTAGTGTACTTCCCCAATCCACCGTAACCAACTTGTCCCTCATATGTTCATAATTTATTTTCTTCAGATTCCAAGACCCTAGTTTCAGAATGAGCTATATTGTGTTTAAACATAATGCAAAATTAATATATTTTGTTAGTATATTAGGGTCACTATTTCCCAGAGGCTCCGTTACATCAAAGTTATTAATTAAGACTTTTCTCACTACACAACACTAACTCCAAAATAGCCCAATCCCTAGTTGGCTCCTTAACAACCTGCTCCAAAAACCCATCCCATACACATTTCTGGAATTCCTCCTCCAGAGCATTAGTGGTAATTCAGTTAACCCAGTCTATGTGTAAATTGAAGTCAGCTATTATTACTGTATTACCCACTTTACATGCACCTCTAATTTCCTGATTTATAACATGGACAACATTAGCAGCAGTGTGTACCATCTGCAATATGCACTGCTCACTGCACAAGCTCACCAAGGCTCCTGAAATAGCATCTTGCAAACTCACGACCCCTACCATCAAAGTCAGCAGATACATGGGAACACCACCACCTGGAGGTTCCCTTCCAAGTCGCTCACCAGTAGGATTTTGGAAATATATAGCCATTCCTTCACTGTTGCTGGGTCAACATCCAGTATCTCCCTCCCTTACAGCATTGTGGGTGTAGCTACATCACAGAGACTAGCAGTTCAAGAAGGCAGCTCAACAACACCTTCTCAAGGGCAATTAGGGATGGGCAAAAATGCTGCTCTACGAATGAAGGCCAAATCCAATGAATGAATAAAACAAAATTACAATTTAGTGGCCTATAAATAACTCCCACCAAGCTTTGCTGCCCCTTGCTGTTATTAGCACCACCCAAACTGATTCTACATCATGATCCTTTGATCTAAGAATACTGCTTATTAATGTATTGGTCTCAGCCTTGTTAAAAGTGCTACACAACCTCCTTTTCGCTTGTCATTCTTAAATGTCAAATATCCTTGGATATTCAGTTCCCAGTTTTGATCACTCTGTAGCCATGCGTCTGTAATGGCAATTAAATCATACCCATTTACCTCAATTTGTGCATCAAATCATCAGACCTTTTGTGAATGCCACGTGGATTCAGATAGAGTGTCTTTAATTCTGCTTTTTTAACATTATTCTTGTTCTGATTCTATTTGATGCTTTGTCTGTTTTCTACTTCTGCTTTCTAGTTTTCTACTTCTATTTACCAGCTATGCTTCCCTCAAATCTGAACTCTCTCTCTCAGGTTCCCATCCCCCTGCCAATCTAGTTTAAACCCTCCCCAACAACACTAACAAACCTCCCTGCGAGGATGTTAATCTCGGTCCTGCCAAGATGCAGCCCATCCATCTTGTACAGGCCCCACCTGCCCGAGAACTGGCCGAATGCCACAAAAATCAGACCCCCCCCCCCCCAACCACACCAGTTCTCCAGCCACATATTCAATCTCTCAATTCTCCTATTTCTATGCTCACCAGCATGTGCAACTGCGAGAAATCCTCAGGTTACTGCTCATGGGGTCTTGCTTTTCCATCTCCTTTCTAGCTCCCTGAAACCTGCTTCCAGGACCTAATCCCCCTTCCTACTTCATTTATTGGTACCAATGTGGACCATGACTTCTGCCCATTCTCCCTCCTGTCTTGCATCTGCTTTGTGACATCCTTGAACTTGCCACCAGCAAGGCAACATACCATCCAGGAGTCATGTCTATGCCCACAGAAATGCCTGCCTGTTCCTCTAACTAACAAACCTCTTATCATTAACTGCTCTTCCCCAATTCTTCCCCCCCTCCCATATGTTTGAGCCTCCCTTGGTGCCACAAACTTGACACTGGCTGCATTCCTCCAGGGAACCAACGCCATCACCAGTATCCAAAATGGAAAACCGGGGCAGCTCGGTGGCGCAGTGGTCAGCACTGGACCCGGGTTTGATCCCGGCCCGAGTCATTGTACGTGTGGTGTTTGCACATTCTTCCTGTGTCTGCGTGGGTCTAACTCCCACAACCCAAGGATGAACAGGGTAAGGTGGATTGGCTTTGCGAAACTGCCCCTTAATTGGAAAATTGAAAAAAAAGGAAAGGAAAACCGAATAGCAAGTGGGACCTCAGAGGACTCTTGCCCTATCTGCCTGGTTATGCTGGACAGTCTGGTTGTCACTCATTCCCTTTCTGCCTGCAGTGTGACCACCTCTATGAGTGTGCTCTCCATGCAGCTCTCAGCCTTTTAGATGTACCACAGTGATTCCAGCCATGGCCCGAGCTCAGAAACCCAGAACTCAAGTTTCTGAAACTGGTGATACTTACTGCACATGTGGTCATGAAGGTCACTGGTAATATCCACGCCTTCCCACATACTAGACGACATGCATTCCACATGACTAAGCAGACCTGCAATAAACCTTAAAACCCCTTTCCCAATGCACTGAATTCCCACGCAATTAATAACAGTTGCACCAACTACTTTCAGCTGATTTACAGATAACTGCCACTACCAGGTAGTTCCCTGTTTAACAATGTAGTCTAACTTATTTGAAGGCTGTTAGTTCTATGTCAAAGTTTCCTAAAAAGCTGATTGAAATTCTCCACATTACTCTAGTCTGATTCCAAAGTAAACCTCAAATTGCTGGCTGTTTATAAGATTATCAATCTCCTTCATTGCCCTAGAGTCTCCAGGAATTGGAGACTAATCTCTTGCACACTCATGTCAACAAGGGAAAAATCATAAAGACATTAGAAAATCAAATGTTTTGTTTAATTTCACTTGGAATGCTTCCATTTATTTATTATAAAAATATTGGAGTTGTGGGGGAAGGCTGTCTGATTGGGTAGGCTGGTTGGAGGTGTGAGGTCACATGGTGAAACCTGCAAGAATAATTTCAACTAAAGTTGGCGAATCTAGCTGCTTTGCCTACCTCGTCAGAAGATTACATTCACTTTCCTCTTAAGTCACTATTGCCACCCTTCTTCATAACAATCCAAACCCATGTAGCTCCTTTCACATTCAGGGACCTGGGTACTTCCTGCACCTCCCAACTCCTCCCATTTGTGAGTAGTCTTCCCTGAACTTTTATCATTGGACTCAGTTGGGTGGGTCATCACCCTCTAGATCCAGAAACTCCTCATCTTCAGGCCTGGTCTTAAAATTAAGTAATCTCAGGAAAGTCTACCAAATAGATAAGGCCAATAAGTACTTGTTCTTCTATTCATACAAAAAAAAACTACTGCTTTGAATTCAATACACAAAATAATGGCTAAAACAAAACAAAACCTTTTCACTGGGGTTTTTGGTTACATCATTCAAAATGCTAACTTGCATTTAAAGGAAGAAGGTAAGTTGATACCAGAATGCCGATAAGATACATTTGGGAAAAATTATACACAGATTTTACTGAAGTGAGCAGAGATAGGCAACGCTTAAATTGCCTTATTTCAGCTACAGGAGAGGCTGTTCCTGCATCTGAGTTCAATGTTACATTTTCAATCAACAGATTGATTTAGTGGAACCTCATGATCAATGAAGTTGGGATTAAAATAAAATCATCTCTCAAATTTAAATGTATTAAGTCAACATTTTGATGTGTATTTTTGGATTCGTTCATGCTGGGCATTACTGACAACATCAGCATTTATTGACCATCCTTAATTATTGTTGAGAAGGTGGTGATGAGCCATTTTCTTGAACTGCTGCAGTCCATATGGTATAAGTACAAACTCAGAGCAATTAGGGAGAGAGTTGCAGGATTTTAACCCAACCTCATTGAAGTAACAGTGGTGTATTTTCAAGTCAGGATGGTATGTGACTTGGTGGGGAGGCTGCTTGTGGTGGTATTCCCACATACCTACAGCCCTTATACTTGTAGTGGTAAAGGCCACATGTTTGTAAGGTGCTTTCAAAGTGACCTCTGCAAATTTCCATAGTGTACCTTATAGATGGGATACACTGCTGCCACTCTGTGCCATTGGTTCAGGTAGTGAATGTTTAAAATGGTTGATAGGGGCAGCACGGTAGCCTTGTGGATAGCACAATTGCTTCACAGCTCCAGGGTCCCAGGTTCGATTCCAGCTTGGGTCACTGTCTGTGCGGAGTCTGCACATCCTCCCCGTGTGTGCGTGGGTTTCCTCCGGGTACTCCGGTTTCCTCCCACAGTCCAAAGATGTGCAGGTTAGGTGGATTGGCCATGATAAATTGCCCTTAGTGTCCAAAAATTGCCCTTAGTGTTGGGTGGGGTTGCTGGGTTATGGGGATAGGGTGGCGGTGTTGACCTTGGGTAGGGTGCTCTTTCCAAGAGCCGGTGCAGACTCGATGGGCCGAATGGCCTCCTTCTGCACTGTAAATTCTGTAAAAAATCAAGCAGGGTGTTTTGTCCTGGATGGTGTCAAGCCTCTGGAATGTTGATGGAGATGCACTCATCCAGGCAAGTAGAGAGTACTTAATCATATTCCTGACTTGTGCCTTTGTGTGGGGAGGCAGGAGGGCAGTTACTCATTACCTAACTCCCAGCATCTGACCTGCTTGTGTGGCCACAGGTTTTATATAGCTGGCCCAGTTAAGTTTCTGATCAATGGTAAGTCCAGGATATTGAAGGTGGGGGAGCCAGTGAATGCCAAGGAAGATGGTTAAAATTCTCTCTTATTGGAGATAATAATTGCCTAGAAATTGTGTGGTGGGAATGTCAAGTTAGGGTTAGGGTTAGGGTTAGGCCTATCAGCCAAAACCTGAATGTTCTCTGGGTTTTGTTGGATGTGGGCAAGGACTGCTTCAGTATCTAAGGAGTTACAATTCACACTTAACACTTTGCAATCAGGGCAGCATGGTGGCGCAGTGGTTAGCACTGCTCCTCACGGCACCGAGGTCCCAGGTTCGATCCCGGCTCTGGGTTACTGTCCTTGTGGAGTTTGCACATTCTCCCTATGTTTGCATGGGTTTCGCCCCCACAACCCAAAGATTGGCCACGCTAAATTGCCCCTTAATTTGACAAAATGATTTGGGTATTCTAAAGTTATTAAAAAAAAACACTTTGCGATCATCAACAAACATTCCCACTTTGGACCTTATGATGGAAAGAAGGTAATTGATGAAGCATCTGAAGATGATTATGCCTAGGACATTACCCTGAGGAACTCTTGCAGTGGTGTCCTGGACCTGCGATGATTGCCTCTAACAATTATAGCTGTCTTACGTTGTGCTAGGTATGATTCCAACCTATGGAGAGCTTCCACGTGAGTCCCATTTACCTCAATTTTACGAGAACTCCTTGATATCATATTCAATCAAAGGCTACCTTAATGTTAAGGACGATCATTCTCACTTTGGCACTTTGCTGTAATGAGGCCTGGAGCAGGGGGTGCAGGCAGAACTGAAAATGTGCAAGAGTGACCAGGTTATTGCTGAATAAGGGCTGCTTGATTGTAATGTTGATGTTATCTTCTGTTACTTTACTGATGATTGATAGTAACCAATATGATGGTAATTGGCTAGATTGGATTTGTACTGCTTTTTATAGACAGGATATACCTGGGCAATTTTCCACATTTTCAAGTAAATGCCAGTGTTGTAACTGTATTGAACGAGCTTGGCTAGGGATACAATTCAGCATTTCTAGCTGAAGATGATTGCAGATGCTTTAGCTTTGACTTTTGTACTGGTGTGCTAGGCTCTGATATCTTTCAGGATGGGGAAATTCATTGTGTTGGAGGCGTCTGGGCCATTGGCTATAGGGTATAATACGGTGAGTGTGACTATTTCAAAATGTTTCTTGACTAATCTGTGGAATAGCTCTAAGTCTCCAAATACCATTGAGGAGGGCTTTGCAGTGTCAACTGGGAAGGTTATGCCCTTGCCATAAGTGATGTTTAGGTTGCATTTTGGCAGCCCACCCTGATTTATTTCTATTTGACTTATCTTTTAAAAAAATATTTTTATTCAAAATGGATTTTCATTACAACCAGCTAAAACAAAACAATAACTTACAGTAATCATCATTTTAAAATAAACCCACCCACATCTAACCAGCCTCCCAACGTCCCATAAACAAACATAATTTAACAAAAACCATAGCCCCCCAGCAACTGACGGTAACTAACTCCCTGAAAAAGGAGGCGAAAGGCTGCCACCTCGAGTAGAGCCCTCCCACTGATCCCCTCATGACGTACTTGACCTTCTCAAGATACAAATATTCCATCAGATCACTCAGCTAGGCCGAGGCACTTGGAGGTACTGGGTATCTCCACCCGAGCAGAACCTGCCTCCACACTACCAATGAGGCGATGACGAGGACGTCCCCTTCACCCCCGTTAGCATTATTGGTGTGTCTGATACACCAAAAATAACCACCGAGGGGCATAGCTCCAGCTTAATACCAAGAACCCCTGACATGGTGCTGAAAAAGGAGACCCATAAGCTTACAAGATTCGGGCAAGACTAAAACATGTGCTTAAGTTTCGCCGGTCCCCCAGCACAATATTCGCACCTATCCTCCACCTCTGAGAATAAACCACTAATCTGTGTCCTGGGTAACATGTGCACCACCTTGAACTGGGTGAAGATGAGCCGAGCATAAGAGGAGGTGGAATTGACCCTGTGAAGAGCCTCGCTCCACACTACCCCCATCAAAAGCCGGACACAGTTCACCCTCCCACATTCTTTTTATTTCCTCCAATGAAACCTGCTCCATCGACAGGATCCGGCCACAGATGTCTGAAATTTCCCCTCACCCAACTCAGCCAGACAAAGGACTCTATCCTAGAGTGAGGGCAATGGTGCCAGGGGAAATTAAGGAATATCCTTGTGTAAAATATTACGTACCTGAAAATACCTAAACACATTGTTTTCTTGGAAGCTGGAACTTCTCCAATGACTCCTCCATACTGGTGCCCCCCCCCCCCAACAATGCCCTGAACGACGAGTCCAAGCCAGGCGGCACAAACAAATGGTTCCTGCAAATAGGGGCCAATATTGACGTGGAGCCCAGCTTAAAATGCTGCCCAAAACCATCTCCAAATCCTCCGAGCGGCAACCACTACCGGGCT
Source organism: Scyliorhinus torazame (assembly GCF_047496885.1). Lineage (NCBI taxonomy): Eukaryota > Metazoa > Chordata > Chondrichthyes > Carcharhiniformes > Scyliorhinidae > Scyliorhinus > Scyliorhinus torazame. The sequence goes on along the minus strand of NC_092714.1, from coordinate 106,770,364 downwards.
TGAGGTAAATTTTGCAGGGGAAAACAAAAGGGAGGCAATAACCAGGGCGCTCAAACTCGAGCCCACCTCCATCCACCCCCATATAGAATCTGGATCCTTGAGCCCAGTACTAAAATAACAAATGAGATAGTGCCATACCCCCCAAGCTGTCTCTCTTGCTATAGAAACATCCTACAAATCCTTGGGGTGGGCCTTCCCCGCCCAACTAAAGTGGGATACCATTTTGTTGAACCTACCAAAAAAAGATTTGAAGAGAAAGACTGGGAGACACTGAAACAAAAATAAAAACCGCGGGAGGATGTTCATTTTTACAGTCTGCTCCCTGTCCGCTGTCCCACTTTTTAAGTCCGCCTTAACCCCATTCACCAGACTCATAAAGTTAAGCTTGTGAAGCGAGGCCTATTGTGGGCCACCCGGATTCCCAGATAACGGAAGCTAGCCCTGATCAGGCGAAATGGCAACTTCCTCAGATCAGCACCCCTCCCTGGGGGATTCACTGGAAATTATTCATCTTTTTCCAGACTCAGCTTATACCCCGAGGAGCTAAAACTCTGAAGTAGCTTCATTACCTTCTCTACATTTGAAAGTGGATCCGTGATATACAGAAGCAGATCATCCGCATATAACAACATTCTATGCTCACCACCCACCCCCGCTCTATCCCTCTCCACCCAATGGACGACCTCATCGCAATGACCAGAGGCTTAATTGCCAAGACAAATAAAAATGGAGACAATGAACAACCTTGCCTCGTACCCCTGTTCAATTAAAAGTAATCCAAATTCAGGGCATCATACACACACTTTCGGTGTGGAGCCCTGTACAAAAGCCAAATTTTGACCCAAAGCCAAACCTCCCAAGAATTTCAAATAGGTACTCCCACCAACCCTATCAAATTCTTTTTCAATGTCCATTGAAATAATCACCTCTGGCTCGGGCACTGGGGAGGAGGACAGAACAATGTTTGACAACACCGATAACTGCCGGCCCTTGAGACAACCAATCTGCTCCTCTGAAATCACTCCTGGAAGAAAGGGCTCCAAACGCTTTGCCAACACCTTTGCCAACAGCCTAGCATCAGCATTCAACAACAAAATAGGTTGGTGCAGCCCGCACTCCGTAGGATCCTTATCCTTCTTAGGATCAGGGAAAATGATGCCTGCACCAGCACGGCCGGCAACACCCCCCGGGACAAGGAATCATTGAACATATCCAGCAACAGTGAGACCCGCAAACCTTTTATGGAATTGGATAGGGAACTGATCTGAACCGGTGCTTTACCCGACTGCATTAGTCCGACACACTTCGTAACCTACTCTGGTCCAATCATCACCTTGACTCTTCCTTTTCCCCTGCTCCACCACCTGGAAAGACAACCTGTCCAAAAACTGCATCATTGGCAATCTCTCGTCGGGAGGCTCTGAATAATATATCTCTCGATAAAAGGCCTCAATTGCCGCATTACCCTTCCCTGGGTGTAAACCAATCCACCACCTGAGTCCCTTATCTGCACTATCTCCCGTGAGGCAGCCTGCCGCCTCAGCTGGTGCACCAAAAGATGACAGGCCTTCTCCCCGTATACGGAGAAGGTGCCCATCATGCATCACAGTTGGTTCACCTCTTTGCTCATCGAGAGCAGCTCAAATTCCGTCTCCAATTTCTTTCTACTCGCCAACAACTCTGGTCGGCCAATCGAGGACAAGCGGTCCACCTCAAGAATGGAGGCCACCGGCCCCTGCCTCTCCACCCAGATTTGTCCTTCTGCACCCTGTAGGAGATTATCTCCCCCTAATGACCGCCTTTCGAGCTTCCTACAGCGTGAAAGACAAAGCTGCCTCATTCCTATTGAACTCATGTAGTCCCCAATGGTGGAGGATACACGCTCACAGAATCCCTTGTCCACCAGCAACGCCATTTCATATCTCCACGGGGTCATTGAGAGGGGCCCAGCTCCAACATCAAGTCCACAAAATGCGGAGCATGATCCAAAATAATGATTGCCTACTACCCCGCCCCCTTCACCCCAGAAAGAAGAGACATATCCACCAGAAAGAAGTCAATCCAGGAGTAGATCTGATGGACGTGAGAAAAGAAAAGAAAACTCCTTATCCCTCGGATACATAAGTATCCACGGATCTGCACCCCCCCCCCCACGCCCCCCATCTGTTCCATAAAGATCAATATCACCTTCGCTACTTCTGACGGATTCAGAGACCTGGGACTTGACCTATTCAACTAGGGAATCAAAACACAATTGAAGTCCCCCACCCGCAGAATTAGTAAATGTGAATCCAGATCTGGAATAGGAGCCAGGACCTTATTAATAAAAGCCGTATCATCCCAGTTCGGTGCATACATGTTAACTAGGACCACCCACGAGCCCACCAATGACCCACTGACAATTACATACCTCCTGCCTGGGTCCGGCAATATTTCAGCAGCTGAAAAAGATACCCTCTTGTTGATCAATGCTGCAGCGCCCCCCCACCCCCCACTCCTAGCCGTACCATCGAAACCCAAATAGTATATCTGTCCCCACCCAGCCCTTCCGTAACCTTGTTTGGTCCTCGATCCGCAAATGGGTCTCCCGCAAAATCACCACCTCGCTTTCAAAGTTCTCGGGTGCACAAACACCCATGATCTTTTTACTGGGCCGTTTAACCCCCTTAAATTCCAAGTCATCAGCCGGACAGGGGGCCTCGCACTTCCCCCGACCCAGAGACAGCCATTGCCATCATGTGGGGTTACCCAGCAGCAACTCAACGAGTGCCGATACCAGGCCCACCCCCCTTAAGTTCAGAACAAAGTTAAAGGGCATAATCTTAACGAATTGCAACAGAGTCCTGTGTCGAACGCGTTTAGCAGGGTGTTTCCCAACGCTTGCAGCACTGAGAAAGACCACGCTATTGAATGGGACTTTGTTGCAATCTGGGGCCTCAGCAGGGAATGCCCCACCGAAGTGGCACTTAGTCCCATTTCCTGCACTGAGGACCTTCATTTGCCAGAACTTCTGTGTAGGAGGAGAATGGGATGCCATTTTTAAATGATGCACCAATTTCTCAATCCCCCTATGTGACCCCCGCATTCCCCAAGGCCTCAACTCATCAGTAAGGGGGTCCTCAAGCCTCCCCCCCCCCCCTCCCAGGCATGGGCAAAACACCCCCAATCCCAGGAGTGGTCATGGTGGCCCCTGGCAGTGACCCTGACAGCCTCTGGCAGTGCCACATCAGCACCTTGGCAGTGCCATGTTGGTACCCAGGTGACACTGCCAGGGTGTGAGGCTGGCAGTGCCAAGGTTCCCAGGTGGCACCAGCAGTGCAAGAGTGCCACACTGCCCAGAGGCTAACCAACCAGGAGCCTCCGATCTCCTGGGACCCCAAGAGCTTCTGATTCCCTGGGATCACCCCAACCGCCCCCCCCCCCCACTCCCCCCCCCCCCCCCCCCCGCCATTCTGCCTGGTCCCCGTTTGCGGGGACCAGCACTGAATGCACTCGTCTAAGGTCTCCAAGGCGAAGGAGTTAGATCCCAATGCCTCAGATAAATCAGGCGAGCTGCAGATTAGAGTGAGACCAGCATTTTTTCTAATATGCAGATTTGCCAAATACTGATCCCGCTCACAATGCGCGCCAAAAGCTAGTGATTCCAAATAAACCTGTTGAACTTTAACCTGGTGCTGTAAGACTCTGAGTATGCCCACCCCAGTTCAATGTTGGCATCTCTACACCATGGGTAATATAAGGGTTAATGGTTTGTTTGAATTGCTTATTCAAAACATTCTTTCCAAAATTTGTGCATGAGCTTTTCCACAAATAAATGGCAAATAATCGAGTTATAATGATGGATGAGGTAATGCATCAGATTACAAATATGCTAAACCATTGAGTAATTGGAAGAGTCATCATGTCTCTGACTCCACATTCAAAAATTTAACAGTCTTACTCCAGTACGTTGAGGGGAGCCAGATGATGGTATGCTGTCACCTTAAATGCATCAGTTAACTCGTACCATAACGTTCCATACAGAATTGGTGGAGACTTGGGAACAAGTCAATTCAGTGGTGAAGCAAATAAATCGAAGAGAGACAGAGCTGAATTTTAATCTTCAATAGTGTGTGTGTTTGGGTGCAGATGGAGAAATTAAAATTGATTTAATTGACAGTGTTTGCCCAAGCACCTGAGGACAGGAGGCAATTACTATTCGTTAATTGCTCCATTAAAGTGATATTTCAACACTTTTAACTTCAGCAGGAGTCCGCAGGTTTCCTAGACTTCCAAAAACTCAAGTGAAATCCAGGCCAATGCAGTGCCAAAGCAATCTCCGGAAAATATGTGCTCCATACTCAGTACTAACAACTACTTAATCACTAGTACAAAAAGGGTGGTTACATTACTTTTGCTGACCGATACTGTCTGCACTTTGGAAGTAACTTGCAAGGCACTGCCAAGATGCCCAGATAGCACTGTCAGCTGACATTTTTGCACGGCAGTGAGCGGGCCAGGGTATGCCCTGCGCGGGTGGGGGAGGTGCGGGTAGGGGGGTGGGGGCTGCCCGGGAACCTACTTATAGTGTGTTGAGACTTTGGTGTGGGTTCTGGGATCGCGTCAGGGGGATGCCATTTATGTTGCAATCCAGAATCTGCATGATGATGTTGAAGAGGCACATGAACTCATTTGATTGTATGACAGTCCATAGCACTGGCCCCTGTATCCCTGGCAGAAGACATTGGTTGGGATATTCCAGCCCTGTTGCAGCAGATGTGGTGAGTCAGCCAAAAAAATCCAGTGACTTTAACAGGAGTGGAAAATCCTGGCCATTGCCTCAGTTGCCTGTGATGTATGACCCCTGGAGCTTGGAGTGGACCTTTCTAATATCTTTGCAATGGTAGTGAGTCCACTATGAAGGCTCATTAGTGTCTTCTGCAACTCGATCATTCACCTCTTCGATGTTGGCTCCGAGTTACAGCATTTGTGTATTGATGAGCAGAGCCTGGAGAGACTGTGCCAGAGACTGAGACATGCACTGCTCTCCCTGTCACCATCATCTGCTCTTGTTCACATGAAGTAAGTCACCAGGTGAAAACCCAACTGTCTATCTTAGTGGCCCCACGAAAGTGTGAATATCTAAGCTTGATCTGCATGAATCCTGTGAAAGTGCATCCTCAGAAGGCTTCAATCCTTCTGAGGACTCATTGATGCATGTACACGGACCCTGTGAGACATAAAGGACATGAATTAGTTATGGCAAGGTTGAAATCTTGCAAATGATCACTGTCAAGATGATCATATTTCATTCGCTACTGAAGCCAAGTCAACATGATTGAGGCCGTATGACACGTCGGTGGCTTTTATTTTGTGGCAGCAGATGGCTAGGAACTCCTAATCTGCAACAGCCAGGGACACGGTAACACCACCATTTCCAGCACCTTCGCCTTTGCAATTGTGAGCTTCCCCATCTGTGGAGAATCCCCTCCAGTTTTCAGCCTCTCTCAGCATGGTGCTTTGTGCTCTTTTCTGTAAGGAGGGAAGCAAGTGACATGCGAGTGAGTGTAATGACATGTGCTCATCAGATGGATAGAGACATTCGGTGATGGTGACTATGAGGGAGAGGCATGTAATTGCATAAAGAATGAGTCGGAATGCTGGACAGATAGATGTGATATGAGGAAGTACATAGAAAAAGAAAGGTAAATATGCTTGCAAGGTAAGTGGTTGTTTTTTTTAATTCATTTTTTACGGGCTGTGGGCTTCGCTGGCTAGGCCAGCATTTGTTGCCCATTCCTAATTGCCCTTGAGAAGGTGGTGGTGAGCCACCTTCTTGAACCATTGCAGGCCATGTGGTGTAGGCAGACCCACTGTGCTATTAGGGAGGTGTGATGATAAGTAGATTGTCATCTGTATTATCATCTGTATGTAAATAATAATATATGTATAACTGTGGTAGTTCCAGCATCCGACCACCAGGTGGTATGAGTATGCAGATAAGTGACCTGGACACAACATGTGTTCCAGGAGAAGTGTTAGTAAGGAGTTTGTAGCAGTCGCATATTAGAGTAGCTCTGTAGTATCTTAGTGTAAGTTAGTGTTAGAGCATTATTTCCAACTGTATCGATCTTAGACATTTTAGTAATTCTTTTAGTTTCGTGTTCATAATAAATAACTTTGTTTATAAAACAAAGTCTACAATATCAAGATTCAACATCCGCCCAATCAAAGAACATTACATGGTACCTAGGAGTGGATGTTGAAAGAGAACAGTTAGGGAAGTTAGGTAGGTCGAGAAGACACAAGAAAACAATCGGAGACTCAGAGGAAATCGGCTGCAAAACAACATTCTACCAGGATCATCGAAGTGAGATGGAAACACTGAAGATTCCCAACCAACTGCTTATGACTGGTAATGTAGACGTGAACTGGCTTGCTTCCAAGCAACAGTTCACTTTTTATGTGTAGGCTCTTGGTCTCCAAGAAGCTTCCGACGTAAGAAAAATACTGCTCCTAAAGACAGTAACTGGTCCCCAAGCAATTGATTTGTGCAATACCTTTCCATTCGCTTTGGAGGAAGACAAGAAGAGCTACTTAAAGATAATCGAGCAATTCGATAACTATTGCCAGCCTCAAAAAAACAAAACATTCGAGCGCTACATGTTCAGGATGAGACTGCAAAAATTAGGCAAAACATTTGACTGTTTTGTCACGGATCTTCGTCTCCAAGCACAATCCTGAAACCTTGCAGACCTCCATGAGTCATTGATTAAAGACCAAATAGTATACGGTTTACAATGTGATAAATTATGCGCGCAATTGCTGAGGGAAAGCGATTTAAAATTAGAAGATGCCATTAAAATCTGCAAGGCCAGTGAGATAGTACAAAAGCAGATCACTGATATCCAGACCTGAGAAAGTGGTGGGAAAAAGCGGCTCGACCGACGCCATCTTTGCTGTGTCACTGCAAAATCAGAAAAGTTGTCCAGCAGTGGCCATTTAAAAATTTTTTTTGAGCAGGTCATTTTGTGCCGGAGGTGTGGCAAAATGCACGGTTCGCGAAAATGCCCTGCATTCGGTAAAACTTGTGCCAGATGTGCCAGAAAAAAAATCATCATACGCAGCAATGCCTGTTCTGTGAAATAAGACAGCAACCAAAAAGTGCGAATGTAAGAGCCAAGGCTACAAAAACTAGCGATTCATCAATTATACAAAGTGCAGCCTTGAGCAGGCAACATGAAAAAATTGGCCTTGAAGGTTCTGTTTTTGTGAATACATTTAATGAAAATACTGGACGACAAAGATCACTAAAAATTCAGATGGTGTAAACAGCGGATGAGTGGACTACACCGCTCAAAATAAACGTGCCCATTATAAACGTAATGTTAGACACCGGAGCTCCCGCAAACATAATTAACAAAACCGATTTGATGAAGTTGAAAATAAAACTGAATATCCAAAATACCGATTGGGTCCTGAGTGGCTATAATGGGAACAATATTACGACTCTAGATGCTTGTAATCTACAGGTGGAAGTTAAGAGGAAGAAATATTCAATCATCAAGAACATCACTATTGGGTGCAGATGTCTGCAGGCAGTTACAACTGGTGAAGCGGTTCTACAGCGTGGTGCAACAACCACACAGTGCCGCCATTGAGCAAATAATAAGTAGATTTCCCCAAGTATTGCAGGGAATTGGAATGCTGTCTTTCCAATACAAAATCCAACTCAAGGATGATGCACGTCCAGTAATTCACCTGCTGAGAAGAGTGCCTGCCTCACTGCGAGAATGCCTCAAGACCAAGCTTGATAAGGTGCAGAGGTTACGCATCATAGAGAAAGTTGGAAGAGCCAACTGACTGGGTTAGCTCGATGGTGTGCGTGAAGAAGAGGAATGGAGAGCTGCGCATTTGCATAGATCCCAAGGAGCTGAGCAAAAATATTAAACGGGAACACTACCAGATCCCCAAAAGAGAGGAGATTACCTGTAAGATGAAAAATGTCACAGTGTTTAGCAAACATGATGCTTCCAGGGGATTCTGGCAGCTGAGATTGGACAAGGACAGTATATGTTTGTGCACTTTAAATACACTGTTCGGGCGGTACTGTTTTTTAAGAATGCCATTTGGTATCATCTCTGCACGGAGATTTTCCACAGAGCGATGGAACAGATCGTGGAAAGCATTCCTGGAGTTCGCATTCATATCGATAACATAGTCATAAGAACATAACATAGAACATACAGTGCAGAAGGAGGCCATTCAGCCCATCGAGTCTGCACCGACCCACTTAAGCCCTTACTTCCACCCTATCCCCGTAACCCCTCCTAACCTTTTTTGGACATGAAGGGCAATTTAGTATGGTCAATCTACCTAACCTGCACGTCTTTGGACTGTGGGAGGAAGCCGGAGCACCCGGAGGAAATCCATGCAGACACGGAGAGAACATGCAGACTCCGCACAGACAGTGACCCAGTGGGGAATCGAACCTGGGACCCTGGCGCTGTGAAGCTACAGTGCTAGCCACTTGTGCTTCCGTGTTGCCCATCAAACATCGTGCTACTGTGCTGCCCATCATCTGGGCATCAAACATGGCAGAGCACAATGAAAAACTACGACAAGCCCTGCACAGGATTGAGCAGTACGGGCTCAAGCTCAACAAAGACATGTCTCAGTTTGGGGTCAAAGAGATCACCTTTTTTTGACACAAATTGTCAGCACAATGAGTACAGCCGTATCCTGAGAAGCTAAAAGCCATTGTCAACGTGCCTCGTCCACATGGCAAGAAAGCAATACTACGCATGCTTGGAATGGTGAATTTTGTGGGAATATTCATCCCCAATTTAGCCTCAAAAACAGTGCTCTTCAGGAATTTAATAAGGAAGGCTGCTCCTTTTGAATGGACTGACAGTCATGAGTGAGAGGGGTCTAACCTGACAAATGCATTGACCACCACACCAGTTTTAGCGTTCTTTGACCCAGCAAAGAACACACACAGATCGACTGATGCCAGCCAGAATGGGCTAGGAGCAGTTCTGCTCCAAGAAAACTCTGACAAGACATGGCAACCGATAGTGTACGCATTCAAGGCAATGACAGAAACTGAGAAACGGTATGCCCAAATCGAGAAAGAATGTCTTGGACTAGTGTTGGGAATTGAAAAATTCCACAATTACACCTACGGCCTGCCAATGTTCACAGTGGATACCGATCATAGACACTAGTGTCCATTATTCAAAAGAACCTAAGTGAGATGTCACCTCAAATCCAGAGGCTAATCATGAAGCTACAGAGGTATGACTTCGATCTCGTGTATTTGCTGGGAAAATATATAGTGGTTGCAGATGTACTTTCCAGAGCAAATGACAATAAGGAAATGAAATGAAAATCACTTATTGTCACAAGTAGGCTTCAAATGAAGTTACTGTGAAAAGCCCCTAGTCGCCACATTCCGGCGCCTGTTCGGGGAGGCTGGTACGGGAATTGAACCGTGCTGCTAGCCTGCCTTGGTCTGCTTTAAAAGCCAGCGATTTAGCCCAGTGTGCTAAACCAGCCCCTACTGCAGACAGGAGAAGACAGACACATCGGAAATATTACAGGGATAGGTCGATCTGGCGATGGAAACCCTGCCTGTCTCAGACAACATTAATTTGACCCAGCAACAGTTAAGGAACAGCGATATATTTCCAAGTCAGGATGGTGAGTCACTTGGAGGGCAACGTGCAGGTGGTGGTGTTCCCATGTATAAGGGGCTGGTTTAGCACAATGGGCTAAATCGCTGGCTTTGAAAGCAGACCAAGGCAGGCCAGCAGCATGGTTCAATTTCCGTACCAGCCTCCCCGAACAGGCGCCGGAATGTGGCGACTAGAGGCTTTTCACAGTAACTTCATTGAAGCCTACTTGTGACAATAAGCGATTTTCATTTTCATTTTTCATTTTTTGCCCTTGTCCTTTTAGATGGTAGCGGTCATGGGTTTGTGAGGAGTGATACAATGGAGTAAACTTTAGAAAGCAGAGTGCGAGGATGTGGCGATGCACACATCAAGATATAGGTGAATGTGTTGCCGTGCTTACCTTCCCTGACTTGCTTGGACATCATACCTGGTTCTGTACAGAAAATGCTGCTGACCTCTTCTGCAACTCCGTACAGTGTATTTTTTGTCTCAGCAGCAAGTTTCTTCCTCCTGTTGCTGGGGAACAGTATCACCTATTGTTCACAGCATCCAGCAGCATATCCAGGGAGATATCAGTGAAATAAATCACAGCTTTTGCTGGATTCCACTCTCACACTTCCAGTTCTCTGACAACCTACTCCAAGTCATTCTATTAACATGTTTTGATTATCCTTTTAAACACTGGCATTGAGATGGTTATCATGTGGGTCCACATCACTGTTGATGAATGGACAGGTTAACCCACAAGTAAAATTATAATGAGGTGGCTGAGTGAAAAAACTATTGATGGACATGCTGCACCTACTTACAGGTTTCCAGTATGTTACCGGACCTCACCTGAATTCCAGTGCTTAACAAGTCTAAATTAAGCTCCAAAATAACTAAAGATTGGAGGGTAAGAAAGTTAGATGACCTCAGAAAGAAAGTGATTTAATTTCTGAATACATTTAAACCTCTGCCATTTTGCTCAGAATGATATTAAGTATAATCACATTCACATTGGTGGGCAAAAAAACCTCCCATGTGTGTTTTATGAATGTAAGCTGTGAGTGTCATCAACACAGGTTCCTGGAAAGCTCTTCTTAATAACTTATATAGTACCTCTGAGGCAATAAATCATCTCCATGTGTTTCACAGAAGCAAAATCATGCATCCAAGCAATAGTGTGAAGTTTGATGAAGGTGTCTAAAGGCTGGTTTGGAGAGGTTTTGCGAAGGTTTTTGAAAGTGTGCACAGACTTAGGAAAGCAGTCTCGTTTGGAGAAAACGTTCTAAAATGTGTGGCCAAGGTAACTGAATATTCAGCTGATATAAATAATGCAGAGGGAAAACAATTGAGCAAAGGTAGTCAGAAACAGAGGTAAGAAAGGACTGTGCTGCTATAGATCACAGAATCGTAGAATTTACAGTGCAGAAGGAGGCCATTTGGCCCATCGAGTCTGCACCCGCCCCTTAGGAAAGAGCACTCCACTTAAGCCCGGCCTCCACCCTAACCCCATAACCCAGCGACCCCACCTACCCTTTTTGGAAAATAAGAGCAATTTATCGTCGCCAATCCACCTAACCTGCACATCATTGAACTGTGGGAGGAAACCGGAGCACCCGGAGGAAACCCATGCACACACGGGGAGAACGTGCAGACTCCGCACAGCAGTGACCCAAGCCGGGGATCGAACCTGGGACCCTGGAGCTGTGAGGCAACTGCACTAACCACAGTGCTACCGTGCTGCCCCTATGTATGGGGAGAAAAGGTTACACATGTAGGGATAGGTGAGGCCATGGAGTGACCTGTCGATGATGGTGCAAATTTTGAATTTTAATAATTTGGGAGCTGGGCACCAATATAAGTTGGTACATGTGGGTTAATGCAGGATAGAATGGAGAAACAACTCAGGAAAACTTTCAGGAAATGGTTAGCAAAGATGATTCTGAAAGTAGCAAAGGTGTAGATGAAGGTTTTAGTTGAGGTGAGAAATGTTGCAAAAGTGGGAATAGGCAATCTTGGCGATGGATAAAGTATACAGTTATCAGATGAACTCGGTGTCAAATGAAACATTGTGATTATGAATTGTCCAATTCAACTTGAACAAGGAATTTAGGAATGGGATGAAACCAAGGGCCAGGATGCAGAATTCATGACAGTTATGTTGGAAGGTTTATGATTAGACAATGTTAAGTTCGAAAACTATCCACATTGTGGCAACAATACTGATTTACAGAGTCAAAGTTGGTTGTGCAGAACAAGTGCAGATGCTTGGAAGCTGATCCACCACAATGGACAATGCCTGAAAGGAAGTAAAGTATATTTAACTATGTATCACAAGTTATTGTAATGTACTGAATTAAGAGAAAAATAAATTTCTTGAATTTGAAATCCCATTTTTCTGCTTTGGAATATTTCAGATGGTATGATTACATTTGATATAAATTGGGCAATCAGATATGAAACCTGTTAAATGCTTTTGTTGAATTTTGCAACAGGAATGGGCATCTGCACATTCACTGGTTGAGTTTTGCAGTTTAACTGTCTCAAGGTGATTTGTTCAATATGCATAGAATATGCACTGTGCTTGACTTTCAGATCAAGGGTATATTTGTATGCATGGAGAGCGAAATTTGATCAGTTTTAATATTTAATGGAGACTTATTTGCCCCACATAGTGCAATTTTCTGTTCTCAGTTCTGATATATTTGGACAAGCAGAAAGTAATTTTGAATCATAGAATTTACAGTGCAGAAGGAGGCCATTCAGCCCATCGAGTCTGCACCGGCACTTGGAAAGGTCCACACCTCCACCCTATCCCCTAACCCAGTAACCCCACCCAACACTAAGGGCAATTTTGGACACTAAGGGCAATTTAGCACGGCCAATCCACCTAACCTGCACATCTTTGGACTGTGGGAGGAAACCGGAGAACCCGGAGGAAACCCACACAGACACGGGGAGAACGTGCAGAATCCGCACAGACAGTGACCCAAGCCAGGAATCGAGCCTGGGACCATGGAGCTGTGAAGCAATTGTGCTAACCACTATGCTACCGTGCTGCCAATTTAATAATGCCAATTTATGTATGTCCATTATGTTGTGTACCAGTAAATTACATGGACCCAGAAGGTCACAGTTTAAGAAACAGGTCTGTGTGATTTAACCAATCTCAACCAGGGCAGCAGTGGCTTTGACATTTTTGATTTAAGGAGGAATCAATTGCACATGGGTTTCCATTCATGTTTGGCATCTCATAACTTGCTACATATTTGATTGCTGGTTGACAACTAAATTGGGTTCAGCTATGATGCTGTCCAGTGGTTTTGTAGCCTGCCAGGTTCACCATCGAGCTAAGAAAAGCAAAGTACCGTGGATGCTGGAAGTAAAAACAGAGAATGCTGGAAAGACTCTTTCGGCCCTGCAGCATCTGTGGTTAAAGGAACAGGGGGCAATTTTTCTGGCCATATTGCATCTGGCGCCAATCCTGCTATGTTGGGAGAATATCATGATCAGGATCTTGCCCAGAAAGGGCGAGGTTAAAGTAGAATGTAGCGGCCTCCCAGTCACCTCCTCCTCCTCCTCCTCCACCCCCCCCCCCCACCCCCCTGGCCGCCAACCAAAAGCAGGAGGTCACACGGGCACCATTCAGCACTGCTCTACAAAAGTGGGGACCAGGTGCCATGGAGGGAGAGCAAGGAGGCAAGTACCCCTCTTTACTGACCTTCTGGCAGCACAAGGGCACAGTAGCTGCTGGCCAGGTGCTGTGGGGGTGTCCTTAAGGGAACTGGGGATTGTGGGGCACGAGGGGGCCAGGTCGGGGGTTGTCCTTGGACTGGTGCGGCTTTGGGTATGTGAAGCTTTGAGGCCTGCTTCATTTCATGTGAACATCCAAAACAGGGCAAATCACAGCTGCAGCCTGTCTGTCTGACAAAACTCACAGATCAGAGACATGCTGCAGCTTGTCGCTTGAAAGTCAATTTTCCTCTTTGTACTTGCTTGTTTAAAATCCATTTCACTCCCTATTGACTGTGAGCAGCCTCTAGTTTGGCAGCTGAATGCTATCTCAAAGGAGGTATTAGCCTTGTTAGTTGTATTGGCACTTGATGGTCCATGAACTCTGAAGTGCCTCGTGAAAGAACAGGTGCCCTGTCTAAGATAATTTTTTCGAGACTGGATATCCTGTAACCTTTGATGTCTGAACAGTGTGCCTGTACTGTGGTTCATTAGCATCATAGAAGCAGCTGGAAACACTCATACATTAAAGGGTTAAAGGGGTTTCACCACTGAGCACCCTTTCGGGGCCACAGGTTGACTATCTGGATGAGCTGCAGAGAGCCGGGCACGGTCTCTCTGATGTTGCTGGTAGTGGCCTGGGGTCTTGGGGCTCCTGATCTGGACGGGAGTGAGTGTGCAGAGCGAAGGTTGCCAGCACAAATGGCTTGCTGGATGCCAATCAGTGAAAGAAGGTGGGGCAGTCAAACTAAGGGCAGTAAAGGGTTGCAATCTTGGACACCCCACCGAGCTTAAAGGCACAGGTCAAGCTCTTGTTGTCCAGGTAACATTGCGTGCGATAGCATGACAGCAATGAGTCTATGTTTGTCCAAAGCTGGGTATCGAATGCACTTGGTTGTATTTCCCCTTGTTGACTCTGTTAGATCTTTCACAGTCCAGCAACTCACGCGACTATAACCACTTGGCTATCATCATTATATCTCACCACTCTTAGCTGCATCACTCTCCAAGTCTGGGCCAGGGGAAGAATCCCTCAATGGCAAGAGCTGAGGGTCATGGGTCAGGTAGATTGTATGGTGGTCGAGGTCAACTTCCAGGATCAAGAGAACAAGGGGCTGTGGGTTGGGATGGGGTGGGGGTGCAGTTGAGGGCCCCAGTGGATCACCTTACTGACTGTCTCCTTCCTTCTTCACATCCTACCAGATTAGAAATGAATTTTGGGATTGAGCCAGTTGAGGTGTCTAGCATCCTAATAGTTACAGCCAAGGTGGACAGATACCATTGACTGCATCAAGACCAACACATGCTGGAACCTGCACAACAGTGACAGGGGGTTGCCACTCGGGCTCAAGACCCAGCCGCCCATCAGGCTGAGGAGGAGGCCAGAAGGGTACGCTGATGATGAGCTAGGGTGTACAGGACTTGATGATCATTCAATGAGCTTATGGGCATCATGTGCCGCAGAGGACTGTGACTCACCAGGGAAACAGTGCAGCACCTGTGCTACATCCTCTCAAATGTGGCACCCCTTGGAGGAGACAGTCTCCCAGTGGCTGTGAAGGATGGCTGTCCTCAAATTCTATGCAACTGGCTTATTCCAGGCTTGAGCAAGGACCAGTGCGGCATCTCGCAATTGTCAGCCCAAAGGTGCATTCGGGATACTCTGTATGTCCGGGAATTCAACTAATCACCTTCAAACTGGACTGGTCCCACCAAGATGCCGAGGCTGCAGGATTCCCTATCATTGCCAGGATGTCCAAGGGGCCATCGATGGCACACATGTCGCCTTGCGAGCACAGTGGCATGAGGGAGTGCTCTTTATTAACAAGACGGGGTTCCACTTCCTGAATGTACATATCCTGTGCGACCAGCACCTCAGGATTGTTGTGTTCTTGTACAGAGATAATTACTGAGTAGGCGCACGCTTTAGCATTTATTTCTGTTTCTTGTTGATCATCTTAACGTTGGTAAATCTGGTCAATCTGTGTGATAGTTCTGAACTTCTGTAGGTATGATTGTATCTTTGCTCTGAACATCATTCTGTACATTGACATTTAACTCGGTTTCGATGAATGTAAACTTTCATATACATCCTCACCTTGCTGTTCAGCAACAGGTTGTTTCACTTTTAGGAGTGCTTGTCTATTCCCCCTTTAAACCTCTCCTTGCTCAGTTATCACAGTATAGGACCCTGTACAGCTTTTCTGCAATGCCTGAGCACATTTTGACCAGCCCTCAGGATCCTCCACTCTCACCATGTCATTTGGTTTCAAAGGTTTCAGACTCCTGGTAGACTTGTCATAATATTCCTTTTGTTTCTTCTTCTGAGATTCCACTTGATCTCTTATCTTCTCATTCAGCCTTTGCTGGGTATGGCATGGCAGAGTTGTTCATAGTTTCAGATTCGTCAACATTGCTGCTGGCAATAAACCATAATTTAATGGAGATGTTCGATAACCTAGCAGTGCTAAATATGGATCATCTTTACTGTCCATAGCTTTCTTCAGTAACTGCTTGACTCTCTGAACACCTTTTTCTGCTTTGCCATTTGATTGTGGGTATAATAGACTTGACATTACATGCTTAAGATCATATTGCCATGCAAATTCCTGCCATTCTTTACTGTTAAAGCATGGTCCATTATCACTCATTACTAACTCAGGTATTCCATGTCATGCAAAAGTTGCTTTTTTTTAAATAAACATTTTATTGAGGTATTTTTGGTATTACAACAACAACAAAATAAACAATGTACATGAATCTATAAACATAGTGCAAAAGACGTCGCCCTCCCTTACAGGTCCCACTTTTATTAACCCCCTACTCTAAACTAAACTAACTTCTGCTGACGATTAATTTTCCACAAAGAAGTCGATGAACGGTTGCCACCTCCGGGCGAACCCTAACATTGACCCTCTCAAGGCAAACTTGATTTTCTCCAAACAGATAAAGCTAGCTATGTCAGATAGCCAGGGCTCCGACTTTAGTGGCTTTGAGTCTCTCCAAGCTAATAGTATCCGTCTCCGGGCTACCAGGGAAGCAAAGGCCAGAACGTCTGCCTCTTTCTCCTCCTGGATTGCTGGATCTCCTGACACCCCGAGAATCGCCATCTCTGGGCTCTGTGCCACCCTTGTTTTTAACACCGTGGACATGACATCTGCAAACCCCTGCCAAAATCCCCTAAGCTTCGGACATGCCCAGAACATGTGGACATGGTTCGCTGGTCCTCCCGCACACATTGCACACTTGTTTTCCACCCCAAAGAATCTGCTCATCTGGGCCACTGTCATTTGAGCCCAGTGAATTACCTTGAATTGTATCAGGCTGAGCCTGGCACATGTTGTGGACGCGTTGACTCCATTCAATGCGTCTGCCCACAGACCATCCTCTATCTCTCCTCCCAGCTCCTCCTCCCACTTGCGCTTCAGCTCCTCGGTCTGCATCTCCTCTGACCCCATAAGTTCCTTATAAATGTCCAGGACGCTTCCCTCTCCCACCCACCCTCTGGAAACTACCCTGTCCTGAATCCCCCTTGGTGGTAGGAGCGGGAAGGTTGACACCTGTCTACATAGGAAGTCCCGCACCTGCAGGTACCTGAATTTGTTTCCCCTCGCCAACCCAAACCTCTCCTCCAGCGCCCTCATACTCGGAAAGCTCCCCTCGATAAACTTATCCCCCATCCTCTCAATCCCTGCTCTCTGCCATATCCGGAACCCCCCAACCATACTTCCCGGGGCAAACCAGTAATTATTACAGATTGGGGACCAGACCGATGCTCCATCTGCTCTCACATGTCTCCTCCATTACCCCCAGACTCTCAGTGCCGCCACCACCATGGGGCTGATGGAGTACCGTGCCGGCGGGAACGGCAGAGGCACAGTTACCAATGCCCCAGACTGGTGCCCTTGCATGAATACGCTCCCATGCCGACCCTCCCTCCACCACCCACTTCCTGATCATGGCTATAGTCGCCGCCCAGTAATAGTTACTAAAATTTGGCAGCGCCAGCCCACCCTCTCCCCGACTTCACTCAAGCATGACCTTCCTTACTTGCGGGGTCGTGCCCGCCCAAACAAAGCCAGTGATCACTTTGTTGACCCGTTTAAAAAAGGACTGCGGAATAAAAATGGGGAGACACTGAAATGCAAACAGAAATCTCGGGAGGGCTGTCATCTTCACCGTCTGCACCCTCCCAGCTAGTGACAACGGAAGCGCGCCGAAAATCGTCCTTCATTTGGTCTACTAGTCGGGCCAGATTTAATTTATACAGCCGGTCCCATTCCCGCGCCACTTGGATGGTTAGATACCTAAAGCTTCCCCCTACTAATCTAAATGGTAGCTCCCCCAATCGCCTCTCCTGTCCCCCCGTCTGGACCGCAAACATCTCACTTTTCCCCATATTTAGCTTTCCCCTGAAAACCGACCAAATTCCCCTAGAAACCTCATGATTTCTTCCATCCCCTCTATTGGCTCCGATACATACAGAAGCAGATCGTCTGCATAAAGCGAGACTCTGTGCTCCAAGCCCCCCCCCCCCCCCCCCCGGACAAGCCCCTTCCAGCCCCTTGAAGCTCTCAGAGCAATTGCCAGCGGCTCTCTAGCTAGTGCGAACAACAGTGGGGAGAGGGGGCATCCCTGTCTCGTCCCCCGGTGCAGTCTAAAGTAGTCCGATGTTGTCCTATTCGTCCGTACGCTTGCCACAGGAGCCTGATACAGCAACCTGACCCAGTCAATAAAGCCGCACCCAAATCCAAACTGTCCCATTCTACCCAATCAAAAGCCTTCTCTGCATCCACTGCGACCACTACCTCCACCTCCTTATCTTCCGGGGCATCATGATCACGTTTAATAGCCTTTTTATTGGCCAACAACTGCCTACCCTTAACAAACCCAGTCTGGCCCTCCCCAATAACGTCCGGAATACAATCCTCAATCCTGGAGGACAAACATTTGGCCAGCAGTTTGGCGTCCACATTCAACAAGATTATCGGCCTGTATGACCCACACAGCTCCGGGTTCTTGTCCCGCTTCAGGATTATCAAAATTGTGGCCTGTGACATCGTCGGGGGCAGCACACCTCTCTCCCTTGCCTTATTGAACATCCTCACCAATAACGGTCTCAATATCCCAGAGAACGTCTTATAGAACTCCACTGGGTACCCGTCTGGCCCCGGAGCTTTACCCGACTCCATGGCCATCAGACCCTCCACTATCTCTTCCAACCCGATCGGGGCCCCCAGCCCTTATACCAGTTCTCCATCCACCTTTGGGAAATTCAGCCCCCCTAAGAAGTGCATCATCCCCTCAGGCCCCGTTGGGGGTTCCGACCCATACAGCCTACTGTAAAATTCCCTAAACGCCTTATTCACCCCTGCTGAATCTCCAAACAGGATGTCCCATCTCCGTCATTTGCTTTCCATATCTCCCTGGATGCCTCCCTCTTTCTAATCTGCTGTGCTGCTCCACCAACCTCCCGATGGTTAACAAGCCAAACTCCGTCTGTAGCCTCCGCCGTTCCCTTAAAAGCCCCCTGCCTCTGGGGTCTCCGCATACCTCCTGTCGATCTGTTGTATCTCCTTTACCAGTCGGTCCGTCTCTGCCCTGTCCACCTTCTCCCAGTGGGCCCGTATCGAGATCAGCTTCCCTCTAAACACCGCCTTCAGTGCTTCTCAGACCACCGCTGCTGAAACTTACCCCCCTGTCATTGAGCTGCAGGTAGTTCTGAATACATTTCCTCAGCCGCTCGCACACCCCTTTGTCAGCCAAAAGTCCCACATCTAACCTCCAGTGCGGGCGTTGGTTACTGTCTTTACTAACCTGCAGGTCTGAGATTGTGATCGCCGAGTACCCCGTGTCCACCACCCCCATCAGTAAAACCCTGCTCAGACTAAAGAAATCAATTTGGGAGTACACTTTATGCACGTGTGAGTAGAAGGAAAACTCCTTCACACTCGGCTACCGAAATCTCCATGGATCCAACCCCCCCATCTGCTCCCTAAACCCTTTTAATTCCTTTGCCCTTGCTGGCACCCCACCCATTTTTGAGCTTGACCGGTCTAAGCCAGGGTCAATAACTGTGTTGAAGTCCCCTCCCATGACCAACCTGTGCGTGTCCAGGTCTGGTATCTTCCCCAGCATCCTCTTTATAAACTCCACATCATCCCAATTTGGCGCATACACATTTACTAATATCACCTGCTCCCCCTCCAGTTTCCCACTGACCATAATGTACCGACCTCCCACACCCGAGACTATTCTACCCGCCTCAAACACCACCCGCTTATTGATTAGGATCACGACCCCTCTAGTCTTTGAATCTGATCCCCTGAGGTCTGTCGTCTTTTAAAATCTTTCCTACTTCAAGACTGTGAAGAAAACAACTTTACAACTCTGTTTCGAAATAAATAACTTTGTCTTTATTGACCAAAGTCTGCATGCAGATGGCTACAGGTTAGAGAGAGAGAGAGCTGTTAAGGTAAACCTGCTCATTCTTTCTCAAGCTCGCAAAGACATGGAGAAAACGTTCAATATTAAGACAAAAGCTGTATCATTTTACAAAAACAGACCTTGTTCTAAAATGTCAATACAGTCATAACTTCTGATCAAACATGTTGTCATGGAAAGACCCTGACTCGGCTTATTTGCAGTATTTTGTCTTTAGAGGATTTAAGACGTGGTCCTATTTTGTTTTTCACCTCTGCCCTCATGATGCCTTGACGCAGATGGACCTAGGTCATGAGGAGGTTGTGTTACTAGGACATTCCTAGATCGTGGCTTTGTTATCAGGTTTTACTAAGGTCAGGCACTATTTTCCCTCTTCTGGCCTTGTATGATACAATTATGTGGATTCTTAGCTTTGTCTAGTTTGTCAGGGTCTGATCTTGGCACTTAGCTGACACAGCTGTCTTACACTTGGTTACATAAGTTGGCTATTTTTCCCATCATGCTATTGCTGAGTTTGTACACTTTCACAAGTGAAAGACCTGACCTCAATCTAATCTGGTCAGCTCCTCTAAGGTGCATCACCTGCAACATTACCACGTCCGCCTTCAGTCCCCTAAGATGCACGAACACACGTGCCCTCGTGACCGGCCCATTTAACCCTCGAACATTCCAGACGATCAGCCTAGTTGGGGGCTCATTGTCTCCGTCCCCCACTTTGCCGATCAGCCATCCCCTTTTTTGGACCAGCCTCCAGCCCGTGCTCTGCGCCTCCACCGGCCCGCCCCCAGGCAGCCTCCGCCCCCGACCTCCTCTCTGTCCCTTAGCACAAGTCCCTCCCTCGTCAGCAGAACATTTTCCCCCCTCCCCTCTAATAACAATACAATGTAACTCAACCCCTTTAATAAACCTCACATATGCACCCCCCCCACTACGCTTCCGTGAGCTAGCCCGCCCAGCTAGCTTGGTGGCCCCCAGCCCTTGCGCCGAAATGTCTCCCACCTATTATTCCCTCCCCACCCTCCCCCCACCCCGCTCATACATACATACTGCAATAACAAAAAATCCCAACACAAATGCTCAACAGAAAAACAGGAAGAAAAAAAAATGCTAACAAAGATCAAGTAAGAGATCCAAAGTCTAAACAAGCACATCTCCATCCCCCAGCAGTGCAAATGGAATCCTTAACTCCTTCAGCTCTGCCACTGGTCCCAAATCAATACAGAAGGCATTACAGACAGCTTCCACAAAACAAAAAACAAGAAACTTTTTTTTAAAACATGAACGTTGCAGCAAAGTTCTAAAGTTCTCAGTCCACCACCAGTCCTTTCCTTTTCGCAAAGTCCTGTGCATCCTCAGGCGACTCAAAATAAAAGTGCTGTTCCTCATACGTGACCCAGAGACGGGCCGGATGCAACAGTCCGAACTTTACCTTTTTCTTAAAAAGGATCGACCTGATCTGGTTGAAGCCGCTCTTCTCCTGGCCACCTCCACACTCGGGTCTTGGTAGATCCGTAGGATACTGTTGTCCCATTTACAGCTCCGTGTCTGCTTGGCCCACTGTAGAATGCGCTCCTTATCCAAGTACCTGTGGAATCTCACCACCATTGCCCTCGGGAGGGGGTCTCCCATTCGCGGCTTCCTTGCGAATGCTCTGTGAGCTCTGTCCACCTCCAAAGGACGTGACAATACCCCATCCCCCAGCAGCTTCTCAAACATGTCCGCGATGTATGCCCCAGCAACCACTCCTTCGGACCCCTCTGGGAGCCCAACGATTCTCAGGTTCTGCCAGCAGGACCTATTCTCTAGGTCGTCCACCTTCTCCAGGAGCTTCTTCTGCTGGTCTCTCAGCATCCCCACCTCCAACTCCACCGCAGATTGATGTTCCTCCTGCTCAGCCAGCGCCTTCTCTACCTTCTGGATCGCCCGATCTTGGGTGTCCAATCTAAGCTCCAGCCGCTCAATTGACTTTTTTATCGGGTCCAAGCAGTCCCGTTTCTGCTTAGTATAGCCTTCCTGAATAACTTGCATCAGCTGCTCTGTTGACCGCTGGGTCGACAAACCAGAGGTCCGGTGCTCCGCCATGATGTCGCCCGCTGCAGCTTCAGCCCAAGCCTTCTCTGTCTTTCCATTTCTGCCTTTACGAGCACTTCTAGTCCTCCTCTCCATGCACCAATGTGGGAATTCAGTACACAATTGCCTCTGTCATCAATTTTTCAATTCAAGTCTGGTAGAAAATCGGGGGAAAAGGTCCAAAAGTCTGACCCGAGCGGGAGCCACCAAATGTGCGACTTACTCCTTCATAGCCACCACCGGAAGTCGCAAAAGTTGCTTTTGTATGCATGATTACACAATTTGCTGATGAGCTAAATAATTGTGCTATCTCTGGATAATTTGAGTAATAATCTACCACTAGCAAACATTCTTTATCATCAAGGTAGAATAAATCTATCCCAACGTTTTGCCAAGGAACTGACACAATTTCACCTATTTTAAAAAAAAAAATTCAGAGTACCCAATTCATTTTTTCCAATTAAGGGACAATTTAGCGTGGCCAATCCACCTACCCTGCACATCTTTGCGTTGTGGGGGCGAAACCCACGCAAACATGGGGAGAATGTGCAAATTCCACACGGACGGTGACCCAGAGCTGGGATCAAACCTGGGACCTCGGCGCCGTGAGGCAGCAATGCTAACTTCTGCGTCACCGTGCTGCCTTCAATTTCACCTACTTTTAGTGGATCCTTTGCTTGTCGATATTTATATCGTTAACAAGTGGTACACTTTTCCACCATGTTCTGTATATCTTTGTTTATTTCTGGTCAATATACAGTATCTCGTGCTCTTCGCTTGCATTTCTCGATTCCACGGTGACCCTCATGAATCTTTTGTAGCAACTTCTTGCGCAGAGACTATGGAATTACAAATCTCTCTTGCCTCAGTAACAAACCATTTGCTACACTTAGCTCTGATCGTATGTGATGATATTTAGAACATGAACCTTCCGGCCATCCATTGTTGAGATTGTGCATCATTTACTACAAAGACAATTTGATCCCGAATCACTGAGGATTTTAAAGTCGCGAAGTTACACATTTGTGCTTTTAACTGCAGGTCAGTAAGAAAGCTACCAGCCTTCTGCGTGCATGTTCTAAATATACATCACTCAAAAGTTTCATTCTTTGTTGGCGTGCAATGCGCAACAAAATCTTTTATAATGACATCAAAATCTTTACTATCGTCATCTTGTTCATATACGAAGGTGTTTTAAATTCCAATCGCCTGCGGGCCTGCTCTGTTAGCAGCAACACTATCTTTCTTTTACCTGGCTGCGCCTGCAATCCTAGAGCTGCTACATACAGTGTAAACTGTTGTTTGAATGGTGCCAATTGCCATCAACATTACAGGTCATTAGAAGTTGTTCTGGAGTTTTTAAACTATCCATCTTCTTCTTGCACTGATATTGTGTTTTCAGAGATCATTTTTGGGGGTTTTCTATTACCTTCAATGTTCTTGATAACTCCTGGTACCATGTTATGTTCTTGTACAGAGACAATTACTGAGTCGGCATACTAAAGAACATCTAGTTCAAGACTTGTTAATTTTATTACAATATAATAAACTGTGAGTAGGAAACTAATGCTATAAAACTAGAACGAATACAAATGCGACTGACCACTATGGTTTCTCCTCAAGACTCCCCCCCCCCCCCACCCCCACCCCCCAGGCTACAGTGCCACTTGCTGATACTTACCTAACACCTACTGGCTGGATGCTATACATATTTACATATAAACTCATTAATGCATATCACTACAAGGATCATGTATGTTTATGCATGCTATCCTGGCATCGTGCATGGCAGTTACACCCTGGGGTACTTGGTGATTCCTGGGGTTTTCAAGGTCCACCCCAGGTTGATAGGTTGGCCCATGGTGGAGAAGGGACACCCGCGGTCATGGCTGATGATGCAAATGCAGCGGCCCCAGACCATGGTGGAGTGCTGATACAATGAGGCCCACGCTACCACCCAGACTGTCATTGAGCAGTGTATTCGACTGCTAAAAATACGGTTCCGCTGCCTGGACTGCTGTGGTGGTACTTTGCAGTACAGCCCCTCGAGGGTCTCCTGATCCATTGTGTCTGCGGTCTGCTGTATCCTGCACTATCTGACTCACAGCGGGTCGACATGCATGACGAGGAGGAGGTACATGCGACATCATTTGAGGTGGAGGAGGAGGACTAGGAGGGGGTAGAGGATGAGCCCAAGGAGGACCCGGAGGATGGAGGACAGGTGGCAGCAAGGGTTTGCCATGCCAGGAGGACCAGGGAGGCTCTCAAAGCCTCCAGATTCACATGATAGGAGGCTCTGTGTCCATCAATTCAACCCCCTTTACCTCACACCACTCGTTCCCCCTCCCCCTCCAACATTCTATGTGACATCACACCAGGGTGATGGACCTGACTTGGCAGTGTCAGCGGGTCACTATTCAAGGCAGGAGGGTGATGACCACTTGCTGTGAGGAAAGCTGTGCTGCTCCTCAGGATCTGATTAATCTGGCTCATATCTTTCTGCTGATAACGCGCTGACTTCCACCCTCATGCCTGAATGTGTGTTAGTAGCACACATTCTTAACCTTTCATGATCTTGTGCTACTTCTAGGTGTCTCGACAGGATGCACATCAGAGATAGAGGCAGCCTGTTGCCTTCCGCGCACCCTTCCTTTGATACCCTTGGTGGTGGTCCTCTGGAGAGCCTTGACCTTGACGGCTCCGGCCGACTTACCGGCAGTACAGGTGTTGCTGTGCCACCTTGTTCTAGCCACTGTTTCTGAGATACTCTGGTTCAGCAGTAGGGAATGAGAAGAACTGGAGACTGCCAGATTCTCCTTGGTGGAAGACTCCGGGATGGAATCTAGTGCTTCTTCTCCCTCGGTGCTCGTGGGCCCTTCAGGGACTTCATGGCATAAAGTGCCAGCTGGAGTGTGCTCCAGGCGCATCTGAGTCATCTGGGGCTGCCAGTCCTGGAGATCCATCATTGTCTGCACCATGGTATTGAAGACCTTATTTATGAAGACCTTTTGTGCATGGCCAAGCTCTGGAGTGCCTTAGCAATGTCCACCTGAGTCTGGGACATGTCCCTCAGTGAATGGGACATGATGTCGAGACCCTCAGCCATGGTCGGCAGAGACTGAGCTTTTGGACTCCACCACTCATGGTTTGGATGTTGTGCCCTAGGCTTTCCATTGCGGTCGCCACCCTTGTAGTGTGGGCCTGGGTGACATACAATGCTAGCACCATCTCCAGTGCCTGAAGCTTCTTGGACTCCATCAGCTTTGCAATTGTAGGAATGTAACTGATGCCCCCCCTGAATCTCACGGCTCTGGCTTAGCATCTCTAGCAGCTCAGGGGGAATCTTGCCCAGAGGTTCGGCATCTGGCTGTGGGTCAGCTGAGTCCTGGGATCCAGCAGACCTCCAACTATTCTCTCTCTTGGAAGTTCCTGCCTCCACCTGATGTGCAACAGCAGCTATCTGGTGCTCACCAGATAATTCCACAGGAGCCTGTCTGCTAATGTTGCCTACTGAGATGTGTGTCTCTGTGATTGTGGAAGGTGTGGGTGATAGGTGTGATGCATTGTAGGAGTTCTCCTTGGAAAAAGGGTGGCACGGTAGCACAGTGGTTAGCACTGCTGCCTCACAGCACCAGGGACCCTGGTTCAATTCTGCCCTTGGGTGACTATGTGGAGTTTGCACTTTCTCCCGATGCCTATGTGAGTTTCCTCCAGGTGCTCCAATGTCCTCCCACAGTCCAAATATGTGCAGGTTAGGTGGATTGGCCATGCTAAATTACCCCTTAGTGCCGAAAAGGTTAGGTATGGTTACTGGGATAGGGCAAAGGCATGGGCCTAGGTAGGGTGCTCTTCCCAAGGGTCGGTGCAGACTTGATGGGCCAAATGGCCTCCTTCTGTACTGTAGGGGTTCTGTTCTATTCTATTCACTCCTCTGATGTGTTCTCTTGGATGGCAAGGGTGGGGCACGACTCCGGAAGGCCCGGTCTCATCAGATTGTGAGCCTGCAAGACAAGATTCATGGGTTCAGTGAGAGGGGAAGACAAAGGTCTGGGAAATCAACAACTCACTTCAGACAGGTCACCTGGATAAAGTTGCAGTGGATCCTCACTTCTCTGGTGGAGGCCAACCTTGCCGTTGATTACTGCTCATTCCTTGGCCACCCGCACGATCTTTAGGACCCTTTCCTCATAGGAGGTGAGGACTCACAACTCGGGGACATTCCTTTCGTCTTCTCCCTCTCCCTCTTATTATGGGCTATCTTCTGAGGGACAAAAAGAGGACATTGTGAACCACATGCCTGCTGGGTCAGGGGATATATAGCAGGTGGCGTGTGGGCATCACACCTACACAAAAAGGTATCATGATGATGTCAGGGGGATTCTGAGGGAGAAACTGGCAGGTTAGTTGTTGGGAGGAAGCGAGGAGTCTGTGTGGGTTGGGGAGGGGGTACAGAATACAGGGGTGGCAGGCAGGACTGATGCCAGGAGGCATGAGGTGGTAATTACCTTTGCAGCTCAAAGGAGGTAATTCATCTTCTTCCTACATTGGATAACGGTCCTCCTTGTCATGCTGCTGGAACTAACTTCAGCTGGCACTGCTTTCCAGGTGGGATTTGTCACAATGCTCTGGGGTCTCCTATCCCTTTGGGTGTGCAGGATGCCCCGCCTCTCCTTCACAGCATCCAGAAGCTTGTCCAGGTCTCTATGCTGCTATCCTCCTGGCTTGACTGGGAGTGAGTGCTGAGGAACTGTTTAAATGCTGCTCCCCTTGTTGGCAGTGAACAGCTGAGTCCCAGGTCAGGCAAATCAGGCAACTGGGGACTCCGGCTCGGCGTAACTCATGTGAGGGGTCATTTTTTGCAACATGTGTGGGTGAATTGTGATCTGGATTGCGCCGATCCACCCAATGGGAAACATCGTGTGCCGAGGAATATCCATTTGTTTCTCGGCATTGCGAGAGCTGGGAAACACATGGTTAAAAGCTCTCTATGGGACTTTGTTCCCATTTGGTTGAATATGGCCCTTTGCAACTTTTAACAGGAATCGTTCCGAGTTAATGTTTCAAGTCCGATATGACTTCTTCAGAATAAGAGTTGAAAGAGTGTTCCGAAGAAGAGTCAAAGAAGAAACGTCAACATTGCATCTCTCTTTACATATGCTGCCAAACCTGCTGAGTTTTTCCAGCATTCTCTGTGTTTATTTTAGATTCATCATCCAGGTTGACAAATTGATACATGCTAAAGGATCTATTCCCAAATCTCAGCTTGACTAAGCATTTTCAAAAACAGCCTGTTTTATAAAGTGCCTTTAACACTGTAAAAGTTCCCAAAGCGTTTATCAGGAGTATTATTAAATAAACCTTGACACCGAAACCATAAGAGGTGATCTCAGACAGATGAAAGACAAGTTTTAAGGAGTGTCTTAAGGGAGAAACTAAAGTAAAGAGGTGTAGAGGGTTAGGGAAGGAATTCCAGGGCTTAGTGTCTTAGCAGCTGAAGGCACCTTTCGTGGAGTGATTAAAATCAGGAATGTTCAAAAGTCAGAGAGGGAAGAATGCAGATGTCCCAGAGAGTTTTAGGGCTGGAGAAGATTATAAAGACAGGAAGGATATGAAAGGATTTGAAAACAAGAATGAGGATTTCAAGGAGACAGTTAAGCGTAGATATATAGCAGCAGTATGAGATCTCCCATCTACATTAATGCATATAAACCTCATTGAACCTGGTGAAGGTAGTTACCAAAACAAAAGTTATGTATGTGTTGGTGACTTCCTCCATCTTGTGCAGGGTTCCTAAGAAGGGCTGAGACTGTGGTCATATAATTTACTGAATAAACTGGAAGATGGAAATCATCTCCATAATGTGCATATATTCAAATCTTGACCTGCAAAAGAGATGTATTTGGTTTTTTTTTGTGTAAATTTCTAACTTCAAATGTGATCTGCCTTGGGATGAGTGGGAGGCGTTAGAGAAATTAGACCCTTACTATTAAGTTTATCAGCTGACTCGAATGGTGAAGGAAAACTGAAATAATAACAATGGAAATTGATGTGTGTTTAATATACTTAGTGATCTGAACCCGCTCTATTTAATGGAATATACACAAGTGGGACAGAGAGCAGGTGGCTCTTGAAGTAAAACGTTACATTTTTTTTTGACAAATTGCGATAATAATGATATCTC
The DNA here is from genome assembly GCF_047496885.1 of Scyliorhinus torazame. Taxonomy (NCBI): domain Eukaryota; kingdom Metazoa; phylum Chordata; class Chondrichthyes; order Carcharhiniformes; family Scyliorhinidae; genus Scyliorhinus; species Scyliorhinus torazame. Next base: position 106,742,296 of record NC_092714.1, on the reverse strand, counting down.
AAATTCTAACATTAATTTTTAGGTTTCATATAAAGTTACATTTTCACTTTTAATAATTTTCAGTGACAACTTCGCAATGTGTTGAATAATATAATAATAATTGCTTATTGTCACAAGTAGGCTTCAATTAAGTTACTGTGAAAAGCCCCTAGTCGCCAAATTTTGCCGCCTGTACGGGGAGGCTTGTACGGGAATTGAACCCGCGCTGCTGACCTTGTTCTGCATTACAAGCCAGCTGTTTAGTCCACTGTGCTAAACCAGCCCCTAGTTTATGTTGATGATTTGTGGTAATATATACACAATACTAAAATATTTCTCCACTTTGTTGCTGAATGTTATAAATAATATAAATAAATGGTATTATGTAGTGTTATAGGCCAGGGTTTAGAGAACCCCAAAGTGTATCATGGAGTTCACCTGACCCACAACTTTTAATAGATTGTGGTATGGGGAACACACGGCCCACTCTACAGGTATGGTACAGCGAAATGGAAAAGTATTTTTTAAAGCAAAACAATGTTTATTCTATGAACTCAAGTTAAACTTTTTAAAACATTCAGTGAACATCTTCCCAACCATCAATTCAGATACACCCCCCAAAGAATAACACTAAGTAATCCTTAAACTTTCCTTTTAACATCCAGAAGGCAAAATTAATCCTTTGTACAGAAAGACATCAGGCTTAACTTCACTACTGAGAACAGTTACCACGTTGAAATCAGCAAATGGACATTCATAAGCTTGCAGAGATTCACACACATCCTGCTGTGATTGCAGCTTCTCCAAACCTAAAATGAAACCAAACCCATCCTGCAGCAAAAAGCCTAAAGCGAAAGTAAAAAGCTGACAGACAGCCCAGTTCCACCCACTCTCTGACATCACTGCAGTAATAAACACCCATTTCTTAAAGGTACTCTCACTACAGATACTTATCGCCACACCCATTTATAAACACACATTTCTTAAAGGTATTCTTCCATGACAGTAGGTTGAAGACAAGAGAGCCAATATTAAAATGTTCCATTCATCATATTTGTGGCAAAAGAAACATATGGCAATTGTTTTAACCACATGTATTTCTTTGCAGTTGTTCTCCAAGTATGTGGACTCATTTTGTATCCAATCAAGTTTGTGGAGACAGCAACCATGCGAACATATCATGAGTTCAACTGGGGTTATGGAATTGCCTGGGGAGCCACCATCTTTTCATTTGGCGGAGCCGTTCTCTACTGCTTAAACCCGAAGAACTATGATGACTACTACTAGAAAGAACTGATTCCACTGACAGATTTAAAGTAGAGCTCACCACCTATGCTTACTTACTATTCTCTCAGTTGAAGTGTGGTATTTAACCTGTTCTATCAATGCACTATCCACTTTGGCTATAATGAAGATAATTGCTTTCAATCCTGCACCAACACTGAAGGAACTCTGGAAAAACGTTTTGGCTGAAATTTCTGTACCTTGGCAGTTCATATATGGACAGCAGGAATGCAGACCTCTGATAGCGTCATATCATCTAAGGCCAATCACAAAGAAGCTTAGCTTACAAGACGAATAATAAAAAAAAATCACAACTGCAAATGCAAAATCACTTCAATCTGTCTGCTTGGAAGAACCTAACCCCGAGTGTGTTTTGTGTTTCCTGTATTGAGGCTGGGAACCTGTGCCTCATATTTGGATTTGGTTCAGATAAAGTATGTCAATTGATGATTGTTCTGTGGTAACTTTAGTAAAGCTGCATGCTTGTATCCACCTACTAATATTCGGCAACATCTTCTGTAAACTTAGTGTCCTAATGCAAACTAAAATTATACTACTCATGTTTATAATTATTACAATGCATTTGGAACACAATGCAGTTCTAATGTCATGCGGAAGTTCCATTTGTATTGTCAAAATAAAACTGCAGTATTTTATCTATCATTTTCTTATGCCTACAAATGAATTTTATGAAGTATCTTTAAAAATAAACAATATAATAATAATAATCGCTTATTGTCACGAGTAGGCTTCAATGAAATTACTGTGAAAAGCCCCTAGTCGCCACATTCCGGCGTCTGTTCAGGGAGGCCAGTACGGGTATAGATGAGAAATTTGAAGAGTTGAAAAGCCAGAAAGGACCTTGTCTACTATTGTAAGCACTCTAATTTATTTGAGCAACTACTGTATTTTTATATAGACCTCTGCACACAGCTTCCAGAATATTGTATACTATTCCTTAAACTGTGCCTAAAAAAAACTTATTTTGACTTGTATCTAAGATAAATATCATATTTCCAGTTATTTGTTACCTCTTTCTTTCACTGTATCATTCCTTCTAAAACAATATCAAAAATATGTTCAGTTATTATAAATGCATATTTTGGGAAGGAAATTGAGTTCCGTTCCAGCTGCAAAATACAGCATCAGTAAAATGAATCCGTAGAACTGTGCAGAATAAATGGCCTGTATATCCTATTTTTTCATTTTATCATTATTTTCTAAAAGATAATTCCCAAAGATTTTTAGAGATTTGATTGTATGATTTATCTAAAAAAAATTGCCAAGATCTATTCTTTCTCTTAAATGGACATTAACAGGATATGCTGAATGTTTAAACCTCATCAATTTTTCCTTCAACCGTACGTTTCAAAATTGATGTTCTCAGCAACAAACATTCCCTTGGCAAGTACATCAACTTCAACAAACAGGACACACGAATTAGCCAATAAACGTGCTCCAGCCAAAACAACTGTGGATGCTGTTATGCTTTTGTAATGTAATATAATTACTCTTCATATAACTGGCAGTTTGCCTGACTCACTTTTTTAATACAATCAGCAATGGGTAAAATATTAGGACTGATATGTGTTACTGATATTTGTGACAGAGCCAATGCATAGCCATTTCACCAATTGATTTTTATAAGAATAGGAGTGGGATATTAAGCCCCTTGAGACTGTTCTGCTATTCAATGTGATCATGGCTAAACTGTGCCATATACCTGTCATTGCCTCGTATCCATTAATAACTTTGGTTAAAAAAAATCTATTAACCTTAGATTTAAAATTAACAATTGATCCATCGTCAATTGGACATTGCACAAGAGAGATCCAAGCTTCTGCAACACTTTGTGTGTCATGTCTAATTCTGGTTTTTAGACTATGCCCTAGATCTGGATTCTTCAACCAGCAGAAGTTGTTTCCCTATCTTTGTCCGCCTGTTTCCGTTAATCTTCTTAAAACTTCAATTAAAAATCAACTCTTAATCTTATAAATTTCACGGGCTACACTGCTAGAATCATAGAATTTACAGTGCAGAAGGAGGCCATTTGGCCCATTGAGTCTGCACCGGCCTTTGGAAATAGCACCCGACTGAATTCCATGCCTCTAACCGAGACCGTAACCCAGTTACCCCACCTAACCTTTTTGGACATTGCGGACAATTTAGCATGGCCAACCCACCTAACCTGCACATCTTTGGACTGTGGGAGGAAACCGAAGCACCCGGAGGAAACCTACACAGACACGGGAAGAACATGCAGACTCTGCACAGACAGTGACCCAAGTCGGGAATCAAACCTGGGTCAGTGGAGCTGTGAAGCAGCTTATGTAATTTCTCCTAACATAACCTTTGGAGTTGAGGGGCTGGATTTTACTTACCCCAACTGAATGTGTTTTTGGCAGGGGGAAGCATGTAAAATAGGGTAGGTGCCCACCCCACCACCCTCCTTTGAGCTCACCCCATTACATGGAAGGTGGGTGGGCGCCGGAATTGGCAGACTGCCCGCCCATCCAATTTAACAAACTAAGCAAGGGTCAATTGGGCCTGTTACCAAGACAATTGACCCCAATAATACACTGCCATGCCATAATGTGGTTGGTGTGGACAGTCGGGGTGGGAGTGAGCAGTCTGTTTCTGTCAAAAAGCATTTACAAGGCAGAGGAGACCTTCTAAAATAGTACCCTCACTTTCTTCCTAACTGCCTGCTCTCCAGAACTCACCAACAACCACCACCAGTTCCACCCCCCCCCCCCCCCCCCCACTCTACCCATGGCCTCCTTCATGAGCTGAACAAACCCACCCGCCCAATACCCCAGACATACCTTATTCTGGGATTTATTGGGCCTTCTTCTTGGGCTGTTTGCTGTCAGGGTCTAATGAGATCTTGGAATTGATGGAAAGGCTGGAGCTGCCGGCCAATTGGATTGTCTGACCGATTTTGAGGGCACGACCTCCTCATTGTCAAGCAATTTATCCTGCCCCAGTGTGTTATGGCTGTGAGATGGGCTGGCGTGGAGAGAGGCAGCTTTCAGCTAACTTTGCTTCCCAGTGGACGGGCCAGACACTGCCTCCCCACCCCCTGCTCCACTCACCACCCTTAAAATGCAGCCCTGGGTGTAATTCTGGTAAATCTACACTCCACTTCCTCCAAGGCCAATATAACATTCCTATAATGGGGCTGAGAAAACTCCAAAGTATATTCTGGAGTTCACCTAGCCTATAACTGTTTATTGATTTTGGCTACGATGAGCACAAGAGCCAACCTTTCACGTGAGTTCTCAGGTGCTTTTAATCAAAAAACAAGCTTTATTCTGCGAATTTAGTTAACATTTGTATAAACACACACAGTCAGAATTTTATCAACAACAAATATGAAGACCCCACACAGCTGCAGTAATCAAAGTCAATCCCAAAATGAATTCCCTCTTAACTGTTGCAATTCAATAACAAAATCCAAGTAAAACCGGAAACCCCTTTTCATAGGCATAGCCCAACGCACGGCATTCTCACTTGTAAAAGATTTGTTAGTGATACTCTGTTATCCTTTTCAAACAGCAGGTTTGAATTCCTTCCAGAAAGCAATTATCTCTTTTAAGTTACCAAGCAGTCTGGAAACAGTTTTTAAAATGAAGATAGAGAGGCAGGCCGAAAACACTTCTGTTCTCTGTCTGAGTCCACAGCAGCCAAATGTAAAAGTGAAACCAAACAAAAC